>NC_088121.1:3605732-3931009 GCF_036370855.1 Dromaius novaehollandiae | reverse complement strand
AGCCAAGCCCAGCCTATGACTTACATCCATACTTGAGGAGGTGAACACAACTCTCATCCAGTAGCAGCAAAGGGCTGGAGCCTACATTTCACTTCCTCAGTGTAAGCTCCTGAGGCAACTGGATACAATACAAAACTGGATTTGACAGGAAACCGAGGAATTTCTTGTCCTCATGAAACCAAAGAAAGTTCAGTGGACCAGGATTCTGTTCTGGGTACTGCAAGCCTAACTCAAGACACAGAACATCAGACACATCCAAAGAGAAGCTAATGCTACAACATTCCCACCTTACTCCCTGCTGAGCCTGCAAGAGAAGGGGGCTCCCACCAGGCTCCAAGGCAAAGCAGGAGCTAAAGCAAAATGAGACTGCATACCTGTGGACTGTTTCACTCATCACTTACACACACATAGTTCTGAAGTGGGACATCACAGCTGCACACAGGGACAGTGACTGACTAGAGATGAACATCAGGCTGATGTATTCACCGTGGCAATTGTCAGGGAGCAGCAAAGGCTAGCCAGCCAGGAGTTGAGGGGACTAACACAGCCAGCAAGGCAGGAGCCTCATCAGCAAAGGCCCTGTCCCACTATCCCCACACAAGGTGAGCAGGACAGGCCCAGAGTTGTTATCAAGGTTCAACCAAGAATCCAGATCATCAGGCAAGCTCACAGCAATGAGGCAGGTCTAAGGCCAAGCCAGGAACTCAGTCTACAGTTCATGGTCAGGTCCAGGTATTGCCTAGTAGGTCCATTGTGCCAAGGCAGATCTGGAGTCAAACTTGGGGGGGGGGGGGGGGGGGAAGGGGAATCAGTCCACATATCAGGGTCTGGATCAACAGGGCCCCTGGCCAGGCATAGGCATAGCTATGGTTGATCTGGAGACCACCATTCCCACAACATAGTTCCAGACAGACTAAAAGCCTAGGGCTGAGCTTAAATGGGCTCTTGGGCCCATGGGTAGAAGGTGTGGGTGGAGGTCCCAGGTGAGGCTGGTCAGGGCTATTAAGGTCTATTTGTGCACTCAGGGCCCTGACAATGATATCCCAAGATGAGATCAAGATCACTCAGAGAATCAGCTATTCCCCTGCAAAATTTGGTCCCAGATGATTAGATGGAAGGTGTGGAGCTTCCTTTGCAGCTGCCTCACATAAGGACAAACATAGCCCTCTCTTCCCAGAACTGCTGATTCACCATCCTAACAAAAGTGGTTACAAGCTAGCATGAGTAACATCTGTGCACTTATCTCCCTTATGGCCAGTCCAGAGGCCTATTCTCATTGAGAACAACATGCACAGAAAGAGTCTGAGGACTGCTTTTATATTTCATTTTAATGAGGGTTGGTTGTCTGGTGGCCTGGGAGCTAGAGCCTGATCATTTTATCTGGTCTTGGGAATCCTGGCCAGTCAGCAGTCTCCGAAACTGGGGGACTGCAATGTGTATGTGTGTAAGGGAGAAGCAGCTACAGCCAGGCTAGCAAAGTTTATTAGGTGAGGTACAGAGCTGCCCGAATGTGCTTTTATTGGCTATCTGTGACCATCTGACAGGGAGTAAAAGTGACCTCCCCAAGCCTGTAGAAGTTGGTCTTCCATAATCTATATGACAGCCTCTCCTGCCAGACAGCAGCATCTGGATTTGATCTTGCTCCTACCAGCTCTGGTTGGAATCAGGACAGAAGGAAGAGAATCGCATGCTACGCTGCTGGAAGAACGCTTTGTTCCCCAAAGAGGGCCCATTCTGCTGAAAAGCCTGCTTGTACTGATAAAACGTGTCACTGTTAGTACTACAGTTGCCTTGGCAGTCTGTCCTGGCCTCTCCACCTCTTTCTCTTCTCTTCAACTACTTATCCTACTGAAGAACTGCAAAGAGCTTTTTCATCTCTGTCTCTGTCCCAACTGAGTCAGGGTGTGGCTGACAAAGCTTTCGAAAGAAGATGGAAATATCACTGCAGCTGTTCCAGTGGCAAAATAAAACTGAACAATTACAGCGTAAGCTACATTTTTCCCTGATTTCATATTCTTACAGTTTACTTCCCTGCCAGTGCAGCTTGCGGCAGCTGAATGTAGCAACTTAACTGGCAGGAGGGCCAGGCAGGATTTGAGCATCCTCTGTCTGGCAGGGGATGCTTAAATGCCTGTTATTCCTGTTTGGCTATGTGATTTGGTCCTAAATTGCTTGAATAATGGTACATCAGATAAATGCCACCCATGAGTAGCATTCCATCCTTGATACCTTGGCAATACAGTGCACCTGAGAGTCTGTGCCCTGGAAAACAAACCAACAACGCTCCTTACATTAAACCTGTAGGATGTCAACATAGTCCGAGTCTAACTTCTAAACCAAGCTTTTCTCATGAAAAGTTCAAGAGCCTTGGTTTATGCTTCAGTTCAAATGACATTTGTTCCTGCCCCTCACATATTATTGAACCTGTTTCTCCCTTCCTAGATTCTCAGTGGAAAGCAGATATTCAAAGATATTGTAGAAACTTACAAAAACCCAAATTTTCTGAACCCCAGAATCCAACACTGAACTCTTGTGTTAACTGCTAGACTGGTACTCAATTTCAAGCGGTGGCAGGACATTAAAGTCCTTTGGATTAGTGTAATGTCATTGCACGAGGACATGATGGCAAACGCTGTGAAGCTGTAAGATGACAAAAAGCATCTCTCCTTGTCAGATGGCAATTCTGCATCCACAAATGCTATCCCTTGCTGCAGTAGCTTCATGCATCTGGCCCCTTCCTAAGTACTGTCAGAAAATATATGTGGTCCACCCAGCCCTGTAGAGAATAGGCAGCTTGGGGCATTCTCACATTTTACTTCTTTTTTCCTTCCCTCGGAACTGCACCACTACCCTCCACCCATGACATCTGCCATCTGCCTCACTGACTCATCGCAGTTTGTGTGTCTTTTCTTCCTGTCAGCAGGAAACATTTCCTGGCTCACTCAGCGCAGCTAACTCTCCTCCCTCTGCAAGCTGCTATTGCTCCTGCTGGAGGAGTCCCATGATGCAGCTACAGTGATTTGGGGCAGATAGCGAAACTCAGGGCTTGATGTATCTCAGCATAGCGCTGTCTGGAGTAGTACCAATGAGGGCAATGTTAATGCTAAGTCTTCTGAGACAGAAAATACTTGGTGCTGCTGAAGATATGCTTAAGGGGCTCAGCCAGAGTAATCTCATCACGACAGCACTTTTACTTGCATCCTCTTGCTTTTCTTATCTTTGTGATCAGATAGAGAGAGGAGACTGCACAGGAATGAGCCAAGAAAAGTGCAGATAAGGATGTTGGAAAGCAAATAGGTAGGCAGACTGCAGAACCCTGCAGGCAGGTGAATGAAAGGAGGTCTTTAAAGCAGGGAGCTGATTGGAGATTTTTTGTATTTTGATTTTTTAATGGCTTTTCTTAAGTGAAAAAAGTTGATTTTTTAACCTCCTTTCTCCCCCCCTTTTTTAAGCAGCTCTGGTAGCGAGACATACCCCTACCCCACCCTCAGATTCCATGT
This sequence comes from Dromaius novaehollandiae, assembly GCF_036370855.1. Taxonomy (NCBI): domain Eukaryota; kingdom Metazoa; phylum Chordata; class Aves; order Casuariiformes; family Dromaiidae; genus Dromaius; species Dromaius novaehollandiae. The sequence continues at coordinate 3,927,509 of NC_088121.1, read as the reverse complement.
CTTAAACTGTTTACATAACCATTTCCAGACAATTCTTATACAGCAATGGGCCATGTAAGTAAAATCACTCTCATATCTCATCCCTTTGATATTAATACTGTTTTGGAATGTGGAATGCTAACACAAAATGCTTTAAGACACTTTTGTAATGTCTTTAAATTTCCCAAGAGGGTTCACGGAATAAGACTGCTTTTGTGAATGAAAATTTCATTGGGAGTCTCTCTTTGATGAGGATATTTCCATGTCTCCATGCAATCCTGGCACTGATTCCCTCAATAAATCTATCTGATAGGTTCTGGTGACTCAAGCCCTTCCCCTGGGTTTGGGTTGCCACTAGAAATTCCCTGAGTCAAGCAAGTCCAGCTAGTTTCCAGGGAAATCTGGAGAATATCTCCCTTTTCCACAGGCCACAGAAGACTGCCTTGAGTAGAGAAGACATCACAAAAACTCCTCGGTAAAGAAAGAGGGAAGAAACCAATGGCATCACCAGAGTCCCAGGTCTCAAGAGCTTGGGAATTTTTCAGTGTAAACATTCAGATAACCCTCAGGAAGGAAATGTGCCTGCAGAAGGAAGGCAAAACAACACCCAAAGAAACCTGTCTTAGTTCCTTCCCAACCCCAAGTGCTTTCATTTCAAGCATGTGAATAGGATGTCTTGCAGTCTCTCCAGATCACCAGCACACAGCCTCCTGGACCTTCCTCCATGTAAGCATTAATTGTTTATTAATAACCTCATGCCATCCCATTATTTATTGACAATGTGACACCACCCCATTTCATAAGCCATTTAATGTCCCCATGGAAAGTCCTTCAGACAAGGGTGCCTTGATGTGCACATGTGATAAGGTTGTGCTGCAGATCCTGATATTTCCTTTCAGGGCATGTGTAGGGCAATAGGCTGATGGGGAATCTACCTCCTGCTCATTGGCAGAGCCATGGATTGTTGCATCCCCACATTCACTGCCTCTTCCCCTTGCAAAACCTTTTGCTTTCCCTTCCTTAGCTGTTTGGAAGTGGATGAGGACAGCTTTGAACTACCCATACGTTATACATCTCTTGACCTGGCTAGCTAGACAGCACCAAGAGGCTGGCATGGAGCATAGCCAGTTGCATCTGCTTTAAAAGACTACAGAGAGGATTACCATGCCTCCACAAGGGCTGATTAGTTATGTGGTTCTACTAGAAAGATCTGTTCTTAAAAGCAGTGCAGTGAACTCAGACCCAATCAGAAGTTTTGGGGGAACAAAATCTACGTCAAGTCTAGGGTTTTTTTGCAGTCTTTTGCAATGGGCTGAAAAAAATACATGCGAGCTTCTGCAGTGCTGTAATTCCAAATGCCATTACATAGCCTCATTACTTTAAGTCCAGTCCAGTAAGAACTAGCAGTGACGTAATGCTCTTTTAGCTACAGGCATAATTTGTTAAACTCCCATAGTTCACTATATTCATCAGATTCTGGAAAAAGGGGGAAAGGTTGTTTTCCCACATATAAAGGTCTAGTAGATTGCTAATAGCTTTGAACCTGTTTTGATTTTAGGGAGGGTGTTTTGTATTTGGGGGAGGAAGCAAGCAAGCAAGCAAAGAAGCAAGCAGGCAACCAGGGTTTGATGTTGACAGCACAGCATCTGTTTCTAGATGAGCAAGCAGCATTTCCAGCACAGAACAACTTGGCAAGCCACAGTCAAATTAATTCTCTCCAGTGTGGTATGTGGAGAGGAGAAGGCATCATGGGAGAGACTCCAGGCCCTTGAGCAAAATTCCAGTTCATGCCACTCAGGCTCAGGTGAAACGAAATGGTTCATCTCTGGTGAGCTGTGCAGGAAGGTTGCTGCAGGGCTCTGGCATCCCAGTCTGCCACCCACTGCTCAAATGTCTCACAGAGGTAGCTGGGAGCTTGCTCCCTGTCATGCACCACGCATCCCTAACCAGAGCAGGGAATTTTGATGAGGTGACATGACACAGCATCCTTCAGGCAGCTCAGTTGCATCCTGTGCTGCAAAGACAGTACTTGCCAGAGAATTGGCAGGGGAGTTTCTGCAAAATGTTAGCTCATTTTGTGCTGAGGCAAAGGCTCCTGCTAGGGAGGGGAGTGATGAAACAAAACAGTACTAATAATGGGGCAGACTGTAACATTTCTTGAAGGGAAGTGCCCTGGGATATTAGCATGAGCAAAGATTTCAAGACACAGCTCTAAAGCATTTACACTGTGAGGGGAAGACCTTTCACTCACTCAGAATCTCTGGAATAAGGAATTTCTCAGAAATAAAATTTCACTTTCTCTCAGAGGTAGGAAGTACAGGTTATGATTGCAAAGGTGTCCAAGTGCCTCAGTTTGAGTCCAGTGGTACTTGGAGAACTAAATACCTCTGAGACTGCATCTCTGTCCTCCCTGAGCTTGGTAAAGAGCCAATCACTCTAAACACTGTACTTACTACAGTAGAAATAGCTGACTCTTCTCACTCTTACCGCATGTGACAACTGCAGAACTCCCAGACTCATAAAGGAAAGGTGGGGCATTTTGTTCTTGTAACATGGGAGAAGTCACAGTCATTGCTCAACAGTGGGTGAGAAATAGTTTACCATGGTATTTTCTTAGCAGGTACTGAAGTTTTGGGAGGGGGATGTCTGAGGTTGGGGACCCTTACTCCTTAGAGATCTAACATAGCATTAACACAACTGAAAATCAGACCACTGGATTGTCATTACAAGAGAAAAGTACAGGAACTCAGCAGTTCTACACACTGCCATAATCTTTAGGAGAGGGAAATAACAGGCCCCTAAAGTGAAATGCAGTATTCATCCAGACATAGCACAGCTACCACGAGAAATCTGTGCACAGCATCCTGCCTTGACCCCGAGGTGACATGGCAGCCAGCAGGACCTTCGGGTTTTCTGCTGATCCTGCTACTTACAACTCCAGCTGCAGTGATGCCTCAAGAGGTAAGCATTGTAACACCAGGAGGAAGCAGCACATCCACGTTTTATTTCAAGTCACTAAGCATATGTTTCTGAAGAGACCATACTGGCTGGCCCAGGTGTCTAAAACTATTTTTCCTAGGGCACCCAGTGAAATCAGCCTCCCAGTTCTACAGCTAGCATGTTACAGAAACAATTTCTCTGGGTGTCCTAGGACAGTGCCATTCTCCATCTCACTAATGAAAACAAGCACCACCAGTTGGAGTCATTAGTTCCTTGATCTCTTACGTAATCATCATTGCCTACAACAGTTTGTCTGATTTGTTTTACCTTCTTTGCCATCCCCAGCAAAATAGCTGCCCAAACAAGCCACACCAGGCAGTCAAAATAACCAGCCTCCAGCAATTCCTAGTCCCCTCATCTTTCAAGGCAATGCAAGTTGGGACATTCACAACTACCTTAGGTATATAACACCCAAAGCCTTCTTATATAGTCAATGGGGAGAGACAGTCACCTCCAGAGCACAGTTCAGAGAAGGAGCCCAGAGAAGGAGCCATGAATCCTGTGAGCCAGCACAAGCTAGCACTGCAGTCAGTTTCCTGTGTTTGTGTGGCTGCTTTGTGAAATGGCTATTAATGAACCTAGCTAAAAAAATGGTGAGTTTGGACACAGACCAGTGCCCTCTGCAGCTGCGTGACCCAATGTGCCAGTACTAGGGATGGGCGCTGTAGAAACTTGAAAGTGGCAGGGAGAATGAAGGAAGGGTGGCAGGACCGCCTCTCTCAGTGGTAGGACTAGCCTGTGTCAGCTAGAAGAGATCATGAAAATACAGCCCTGGTTAGGGGCTTAGACTAAAGTGACTCCTCAGGGAGACGAGACTCCTAACTGGGAACTAACAGAGGTCCTGAGTACTTTATGCACTGCTAAACTTGGTTCTGCAAGGGTCAAACAGCTTTACAATTTGTTGGTGTTGCCTTCTCTCACCAAGCCAAAGTACAGAAGCACAGGAGAGCTCAACTGGTAAGAGCCAATGCACAACTGCTCCCTGCACTGTTTGCTAAGCAGTCTGTTGACTGTGGTTGAAATCCTCTACAGACCAGACACTTTCCCGTAGAACAGGGTTGCTCTCTCACAGTGGGTCTTTCTTGAATTCCATCAGCAGACAGGAGCCCAATGCTATTTCCAGTTATATTAATGTAATCACCTAGAAGTCAGTGTGGCTGAGCAGAATTTGAATCCCAGCACCTTTAATCTCAGTACTAAACTTGTCATCTTTGTCCTCAGTCTGTCTACTCTTCCTTGTCTTCACCCCGTTCTACTGTTTAGGCAAAAATACCATTACCTAAAATGTTGATTCATCCTTCTGACAATCCTGGCATTTATCTGGCATGCATTAGCAGAGCTTCTGCTAGTCATTAGTTTGTGTGCCCTCATCATAGCCTCTCAAAGGGAGGAAAGCATTTGAAGTGCTTTTTGCAGATATAGAAACTGGGGCATAAAGGTACAACGGTCCAGATCCATAAAGGTGTTAGGTTTCTAATTCCTATGTATGCTTTGCCAGGAGTAAGGCATTAACCCAAATACATGTGGCTAAGAGTACAAGAAAGGCAGAGGACACTGAGCCCAGCTCTTCTGAATTCAGCCTTCTCTTTTGTCATCTGTCTCTCCAATGCTGCTTTCATGTTTTTTTTATCCTTGCGCATCAAAAGAAAAGTGAAAATACTCTGGAGCTTGGTGTGTCCATCCTCTGTATTCAGGACAGGGTTTTATATTTGGATTTCGTAGGGCTGAAATAGAAGCAGGAATGTCTTCTAGCCCAGTGCTCTAGCAATAAAATTAAAGAACAAGTTTTTCCTAATCATTTTTTGGTACATTTTCCCTTCTTTTTAACTTGTTCCAGTTGTACATACGGTCCTGGCTGCATGCCTGGAGTAAGCACTGACAAATGCTTCATAGCTGAGATTCTCAGACGCGGATGAGCCAAGATACGCATGCACACTCACACATACACACACAAAAGGAAGACAGCAGCAGCCCACCAAAAATAACTCAGCTAATTGTACAGCTGTCAGAGTGGCCTCAAGATGCTGCAGTCACTCCAAAGTCATTTCCTGGAAGGGCACTCACACTGCTGTGCAGCTAGGAGAAGAGGGTGCTCTCCAAAGACCCAGAGGAGGGAGGGTTTAAGCATGTTTCCCCATGTGCATACAGCTGGTGGTAGAGAAATTCTATCTTTTACAACCTCTGACTCACACATACTGAGGAGCTCACCCCTGCTGAACAAGGTGGGTTGCATGGGAAGGGTTATACTAAGTCAGCTGGGGATTTGGCAGCTCTAGAAAGGGTTCTTCTGCGTGTTAGTTCGCTAAGACAAGAACAATCCCAGAAGCGCCACTTTTGGCAGAGGCCAGGGATCGAGAGGAAGCTGCAGAGCTGGTGTGGTGGAGCTCATAGACAGCATTCTGCATCCAGAGCTTTCTGGCTGGGACAGCTTCCTCATAACTGGACTGCAGGCATCCCTTAGCCCAGCCCGACCAGTGCAGGTATGATACGATCCCTGGGAATGGAGGGGTAACTTCTGGAGGGTTCACATGCTCCTTAGCAGATAGGCCTTATATTTTCAGAGGGACGTTTAGCAGCTTCAGAGAATTAGGACTTTGCTTTCTCTGCTTTGACATAAATGCATCTTTTCTTCGACGATCACACTGATTGCTCAGTACCCCGCCTCCACCACCAATCCTGTACAGCTGTTTGTTTCCAAATACTAACATTTCTAGGAGAGCTGGGTATGTAGGACCTCTTTTCCCTGTCATTTTCCACTAGGAGACAGCTCTTCCCACTTGCTTCATGAAGTAATCAAATGGACTTGATGCAGCTTCTTCTCCAACTGCACACAGTTATTAACTTGAGTCCCAAAAGTAAGCTTCATGCCTAATACACTGTGACAGGTGCATCGTGGTATAAAAGTGGGTCACTCCAGCACTGACACTTTGAAGCTTCCCTCCCTTTAAAGTATTTGTATCTTCTACTGAGTTACAGACCTAAAAACTGTGGGTCTGGCATGGAGCCACTGACATGAAGTACCTTCCTCTTCTTCAAGCTTTACGCCATGCCTAGATGTTTTGGGATGGAAAAAGGGCAGGTTCTCACTCCTTGGGCTCTGTTAGTGACATATAGTCAGGTTAGGAGAACAGCCCTTGTCTGGACATTTTCTTCCTTTCATCTTATTATAGCATTAATATAGTCTGCATTGTCCTTAAACACAGACTGGCAAACAACCCACCAAATCTGCTCCTAGGGTCAACTCCAACGAAGCAGTCCTTTTGTTTTGATTCACTCAAGTCTCCATTGTGTCCTAATGGCACAAATCTGAATGCCAAGCTTTAGACTGTATTCCGCATCTGTGGCAAGAAAGCTATACATGCAAGCAGTTCACACCCAAAGTCCCAAGTATGAGAGCTCCTCAGGACCCTGTCTGCCCCCACTACACCATCCTGTGCAATCCGAAAAGAAGAACAAGTCATAGGCAATGCAGAACTTCGTGAGCTCTCCTCTTCCTTTTGGAAAGGGGTCTCTAATCTCACCCCTCTACATATTGGTTGTACATCTCTGACCTGAAACAAGCCAAAAGACACCCATGCAAAATGGTATGTACTCTTTCACTAAATGGCACCCCCTCTGCAAGCCTGTGGAAGTCCCATTTGCTAGTGTACTGATCATTGTGAGTACCAATGAGCTGTAACAGACTCACAACTCATCCCATTCAATATATTAAAGACAGAAAAACTTTTGCAATAGGCAATGTTTCCCAGCCCTTTGCTGCTCTCTTGGCTACCCAGTACACAGGGACTGAGATCTGTAAGTGAGCCCCTTCACAGATCCAACCTTTGTGCAGTGTCAAGCAAGCCAAATACAAGAGACCATTAATCAGTGCCTGGAGGGAAAGGTGGCCATCAGCACACAAAGCGACAAGAAGAAGTGGCATCTTACCATGTGATAGTTAATCATTTCCTGCAGACTGTCTCCAAATTTGTCGAGGCACTCCTGCAAAAAAAGTCAAAGAGAACTGGCAGTGAATAGGAGCAGCTGTCCTTTATCCCCAGGGGTGCAAGGGTGTGACAGAGACACTCTCCTTAAAACATTGAAGAGCTACTCTGTCATTTGGCAAGCAGGCATTCAATAAATATCTGGCACTGAAGCCATAGGCTCCCTGTACTTTCCAGTTTAGTGCTGAAATCAACATGCCCAGTTGTTTCTGTGTTTCCTAAATAACTGGTGCTCAATGACATAGATTCCAACAACCTTGACAGCACTGTGGCTTCTTAAAAGCCCAGTTCTCCCTGCAGATGAGGAATCTCACTCTGATTTTTCAGCATTGCATTATCAGATACAATATATTCTCCTCAAAGTAAAATCTCCCATTAAATGGCCCCTTACATAGTACAAAGTACTAGGATACTATCTGCACACAGCATCAGGATGGTTATCGCTGCTGTATAACTCAGTGTGTCCCATACTTCACCACACCGGATGACTTACAGAAATCATTTCATCCTTCTTGCACTGCTGTGACAAATCACGAACTCCGCTGACAAAGTGCTTGTTGGTGGTGATGTAGGCTTTGCCTGCTTCAATCATCCCACTGCATAGCTTCACCAGCTGCACAAGGAGAGAGGTGTGAGCAGAGAGGCAGCTGACCACATCGAACTGACTTGAAAACCCAGTGGATTTAATCTGCACCAATACCAGACTCCAAGACCTTTAGAGTAGGATGCCAGATGCATTCCTGGTGTGGCTACACTAATAACCCTTACAGCACATGGCAGAAACAGGGGCACAAACCTCACTTCCAGGGTAAGTCATGCTGTCAGCATTTCATTCGTCGCTTAAGAAAAGAGTCCCAGGCTATCTCCTGAGAACAGATGAATCAGAGCAGTCCATCTTTTCTAGTGGGTTTCTATCATCCATTCCATCCTTTGCCCACAGGACTGCAATAAAAAAAATCTGATCACACAGTTTGATGGGGAAGAGGTTAGACTCCTTGGTGCTGGGCAGAAGTGATAAGCTGTCTGGAAAGAAGCTGTCTGCTGGGAGTATGTTGGTCTTTGGGACTGTCAACAGAAATCTCTGAGCCTAGCTGGCTGTTCGGGTTACTTGTAGAGTCCAGTCTTGCACTTCTGTTGGAATGAAGGTGAGCCAGCACTCTGCAACCTGTTATTTTTATATCATGTTTTTCTGACCAGGACTACTTAAGCCATGTCTGCTGCTTGCAGTCAGTGAATGTCTGTGTTACCTAGCATGCTGGTTAAACCATCAAGAATGTAACTAACTATGAATCACTTGCCACAGTTCTGCAGCCCAAGAAAACTACGCTGGTGTGAGATATATCTCTGGACTGCCTGTGACTTGGTATAGTCTTTCCTCAGGACCTGGAAGGAGTTTTGTTCTGAGGAATGTGTCAGCAACATTAAGGAAACTACACATGTTCTGATTCTAATCATCGCCCCTGCTACAACTTTAATGAAGTTACTTGGAACTTGCAGCAAAATGAGGCCAGCTTTGTCACTTTGGAAGTCGCTCCCTGCAGCATGGGCATACACCTTTGCAGAGCCTTTAGAAGCTTTTAATAATATAACAACTGCAGGGAACATTCCCAGACTTTCCAGCCACAGCAAACTGCCTCAGCATGCCTGGAACTGGCTATAGAGACTGGATCTTTAACTTGCATGCTAGTCAGAATTCCTGGTCATTTGCCTATCTCCCTTCAGCCAAAACTCCTTGTAAAGGGGCTAAGTTAAATGACTTAAGTCCACAAACCACAGCCCAAGAGATCTGCAACAGTAGGGGCTGGCCACTAAACACAATTTTACATATATATTTGTGGAAGTCATCACTGTTCTAAGCTTTTTAACTAACTGAAAAATTTTAGAAGCTGACAAGGAACAGCACCTGGAATGAAAGTGTTCCATTCTCAAAAACCAGGAGCTTTTTAGAGATATTAATCTCACTAATGAAAAATGGCTTTAGAAATCTAACTGTCAACCAGCCTCACCTACAGGCTTGGGATGTCTCTCCCCTAACTATCTTAAAGAAGGGATAAAGAAAGGCAAGGTAACAGGAATTCTGTTCATACCCCAAGCTGTATGATGCTGCTAGCTTAATGTCAAAACCCCACTGAAGCATGGTGTACTAGTTTGGGGTTGGTGCTCTGTTTATGTAACCACAAATCACATTCTATAGGCTTGCACTGCAGAAGAAGCTTGCCTGCCTCTGCCTGCAAATCTGTAAGAATATATTTGAGGATATCTGAGTGTATAAATACATATATAATCACACATGGCATATCTGTATATATACAGTATGTGCAGTCCTCAGTCTTTCGCATTCACATTCTCTCCTGTCCTTTCAGTTTGGCAGAACAGCACTCGGTGCTACCAGGCTTGTACTATCCCATCCAACCCCAGAGAAGGAAAGCAAACAGATGCAGCTCCTGTCACATCTGGAGCCCAGACAGACATGAAAGGCTTTGGATAGATCCTCTGGAAAGGAAATCCAGCCGATTCTGCAATGTGGCAGTCTCTAGCACACCTCTGTGCGCACACTTGGAGCCAAGGCTGTGTTACTAGTAGCTGAAGGCCATTCAGCGCTAGCACACCCAGAAATCATGTTCCTTAGCTCTGGAAAAACTGAAACATTAAGAGAGCTTGGACACCATTGGTAAGAAGTGGGTCTTTGACAGCTGGAAGCAAACCTGAGGTTACTCTAGCTGAGAGAAGGAAGCACCCACTTCTGCCTTTAGCTGCAGAAAGCAATTAAATCCCAAACTGAGGTTCAGAAAGTTCAATAACAAATATTAAGTCACATTTTTGATACCTCCTTGCGCTGAACAGCATCCTATTCCCTTAGCCTCCTACAGGGAGGAAAGATGCTTTTGCAGATGTAGGACAGGACAGAGTGAAGGAAATCTCTTTGAAACAGTAATCAAAGCCAGACCTCTGGCATTCCCCTGGGTGAATCTTTAAAACTGCCCTTTACCTTCATCTTAAACAGGTGTTAAAGGGTAAATCATTCATAAACTAAGTGTTCAAAGGCACTGAAAAAGGCAGAGGAATACAATCAATCCTTGCCAGTTTGCTGCCTTTTAAGAACTAGTCATGTCAGCCATTTTGTTACCACTGAACATTTACTCTAAACTCTAGAAAGGCTGCCCTGGGAATCTGCCTAGCTGGTACACAGAGAAAGCCTTGGGCTATTTGAGGTTGATTGACTATGAATGCGGTGATTGAATCTTGTCCAAAGCTACCCTCAGAGAAACTAATTTGAACTTCTGTGAATCTTCAGATGGAAGCTCCAGCCTCACTTGCCCTGATTCCAGGCCCAGTGAGCCTTTTGCTGACTGTGACTGAGACAGCACTTTGCACGGCTGGTCGCCTCTGCAGCAGACAGGGGAATGATACAAACAAACAGAATGAGATGTCTGCCCACTTTGCCCTACCAGAACCTCACTCCATAACTGTCATCTGGGGAAGACCAAAACTGAGACTATTCCTTTAATGTAGTCCTCACTCAAAGGAGCTCAAATTAATTTGTTCCTGTAGCTCTCCTACTGCAAGCAAAAAAGCACTAAACAATAACAAAGCTGAGAGCCCTGAACAGCTCTTGTACTTCCAGTCTGATGTTCTCAGTCTAACTACAGAGGGCACTAACAGCAGTAGTGCTAAAATCACAGAATCACTAAGGTTGGAAGGGATCTCTGGAGATCATCTGGTCCAAACCCTCTGCTCAAGCAGTGTCACCTAGAGCAAGCTTTTCCCCATGCTGTGTCTTAGCGTCTCAGGCCTGTCCATAGATGCCGGGGATAATTTAAATCCCTTTGCAGCTTTCATCAATGAGGCTAGTTAGCTTGTGCAGATGCCTGTTTCTAGCAGCTGAGTAGTAAGTAGGTTTTATAGGGCACAGGTTTGCCTAGGGCTTGTGACTTCAACAGAGCCCATTTCTCTATCAGACACAGAATTTTATCCTCTGATAACTTTGGGGAATCTCATAGCTAAAAAGCCAACAGCTCTTCTGGCTTCTCCTCTGCATTTCTATCTGTTCTAGTTTAGAAATAACTGGGCCAATGTCTCAGACATCAGGAGGAACGGGGGAGGAAAAGCCGCCTTCTTCTGACTTAGCTCCAAGCCTGTTTCAGCACTCCCTGCCCTGTTGCCCCCTCATCCTTCACTCGGTCTCAGATACACAACAAATGCTCTTTGCCCAGCTCCCTGTAACATCTGTACAATCCTTTGCAGTCTGTTTGCACACAGATTCGCACTGTTTCTCACCTTAAAGGCCAATACCAGCATCCCGAAGATGAACACTGAGCACATCCCACTTCTAGTGGAACTCTATAATTAACATTTCAGTCCAGTACTCTTTTGTTATCCAGCAGCATACATTATAGGCCATAATTATAGATGTACAACTGCACAGCAACCAGCCAGCATAGGGGCACAATGGGATAGGAAAGGAGGCAAGCGAAGGAGGGTCACATGGGCAGGAAGTCGGAATGGCATTTCAGAGGTCAGGATTAAGGTCTAATCATATCCTGCAAAGTACAGTGATACTGTAATAAAATCAAGGGTGTGGCTGCACAGTAATAATTCCCATGTCTGCACAGTCTGTCATCCAAGAGCCCCAGAATTCTCTGTAAACACTCACTAAACCAGACAGACACCAGTATGACAGAACTTTTGTTCCCTGTGAAGAGCAAGTGGTGAAGAGAAGGCAAATCTACTAATAAGTAAAGAACCCCAAAAGCTGAACTACTGACCTGCTCTCAGATCGCTGGATTACATACCATCCTGGAACAGGGCATTATTTGGGGTCATAAACTACCAACCGGATGTAAAGAATCACCAGCAAACATGCAAAATGGCCAAATGACTCATGAGAAGATATTCCAGGGTCATATTACGGCTGTGGCACACAGTCTGGCTGAACATCAGACAGGAACCACCATCATCAGTCTGAATCTGGCCCTTTATCTCCTTGCAAGTGTCCGCTTAGATCCCTGGGCAGGACACAGTGGTGCTTGTGCTGTGTGGACACCTAACAGCTCCTAGCCCACACAGATTAATATCATAGGCAAGATGGGTGGAGTAGGGAAATGGACAGTATTGAAATAACTTGCCCCAACAGAAGCAGAGTGTTAGTTACCGACATCCTGGACCAGAGCAAGAAGGCTATCTGTCAGCATTAGAAGCACAAGTCTGGACCTCTCATCCTAACTTCTCCGGCTATCACAAAGGAGCCCTGAGAGGTGCCTGTCAGTAGAGGGAGACATGGCACTGCGTACAAGCCCAAGATATTATACAGTAATTTCTTGATAGCCTGAGATGGGGTCCATGTTCAGAGGAGCCTGGTGGAACCACATCCTAAGCAGTAATGCATATGTCTCTCTCCAAACTGATGCTGCAGGCTGCTCCATCTTACCTTGTCAAGCTTTGCTTCTATCTCCACCACATCTGTTTCCACTTCATCAATGGTTGCCCTGCAATGAGAACAGCAAAAAGAAATAACTAACTGATTGCTTAAGATGACTGGGAGATAAGACAAAAAGTCCCAGAAAAGTAAAAAATGGAGGAATTAAGGCATGTGTGTCAGTGGGGGATGGGAGGAGGGATTTGTACTTCCCACTTTGGTGTTTCCTGCTGCCATGTAAGCTGAGGATCTACTTCTAGGGAGAAGGATCCCACCTCATCTGGAATAAATTCCCCAGGGCTCACAAAGGAGCCTGAGCCTGCTATCTTCTGTCAGTGTCATGGAGTAATCTAAATGTGTAGTGATAGTCATACACTGCAAGCTCATTTCGTGGCCTTGTTCTGATTCTGCAGGCATCGCTGTTAATTGCTGGCAAATGCTAAGTGACACAGAAATAACTGTGGTTACACCTTAGCCATCCCTTCACAGCAGGCACAAATATGCTTGCTTCAATACCACAAAAACTGATTTTCTAGGCTATAATTGTGCCTGAAGTCCAGCCACACAGTGAATTATGTCCTTTGAAAAACAGAAGCCATCATTCAAGTAGAAAGACATCTTGGTCCTGTTGTCACTGACGATCATAAGTCTCTTTCGCATGGGGCTTTCATTGCATATGGATAAATCTGTTTCATGATTATCGGATCTATTTTTTTTCCACATCACTGGACAGATATGACAGTAAGAGGTAGTGGGATCCAGCTGCAAAGGTCACCAGGCCTCCCTCACAAAATGAAATCTTAACATGACATCAGCCATTTGCAAGAGGCATTCCCAGACTGAGACATGTGGTATGAAATGACTTTCTTGGAGGCCAGTGTCCAACAGCTAGCACTGTAAACCCAAGAGCATTCTCTTGAGCATTGCTCACTGCTATAGCATGTTCCTGCTTGGCCAGCTGGTCCTTTAACCAAGCACCTAAAATTGTGGTAAACCTCATGGCACCCTTATCTCCCAAGGATATGTAATTCAAATTACATAGCAAGTAGCCACTGAAGTTTGTGGGCTTGCGATTTAAAGGCTGGTTCCTGAAATGCTACACTCAAGTTTTAAAAAATTCCAGCACTGAATACATGTGCCAGATAAGAGTAGGGGAGAGACCTGACTTAGAGCTACATGAATCAATACTATTATAAGCATTCTTCCATGGTATGTATGTATAATACCTTACACAGGTGGGTGTAGTCCCCAACTGCAAACTATGAAATGGCCAACATTTGCTACAGTCTGGAGTAATCCAGGTAGAATAAGGAGGAGAGAATCTGTTGCCACACAGTATTGGAGTGAAACAGAAGACCAAGTGTTGTCAGGCCTGTTCCTAGCATCCAGGACATCATCAGCTTCAGCCAAACATTGCAGGAGACAACAGCTCTTCTACGTATGCACAGTCTCCAGAGAAAGCTTCATGGGGGCTATGAACGACTAGCTGACTGGGACATCTTGCATAGTATGCACATTAGCTAATGACAACAAAGGCCAGGTGATGTCATATGATCATAGGGACTCCCCTCCCTGCAAACCATGCCTGGTCTTTCTACTTATCTCTATTTCAAGCAAGTGGCACATAACTGAGCACAAGCTAGAGCAGAACAAAGCCCCTTCTGACACCAATCCCAAGAAGCTGGAGGTGATAGGAGAGGTAGGATACACTGCTGTCCCACTCTGCAAACAGGGAACTGAAGGCTAGAAAGGCTAAATAATACATGAAGCATCACACAAAAAATCAGTGATGGATTAGCACCCTTCCCCAGGGGACCATCATTCTTGTCTGTTAACTTTGCTGGAGGCAACGTAAATGAATTAAGTTCTACTCCGCTGGGCCCCCCAAGTTATTTTGGCTTTGACAATGTGCAATAAAACAGCTTTTACATTTCAGTTGAGATTAAGATTTGTACTGAGGATTAAGAATCTTCTCCCGAGTGTCCTGTTGAAGAGAATTCCCCTAGGGAATTGGCTTTCCAAGTCTTAGGCAGTTTGGAAACCTCCAGACCCTTTTGGCTGCCTTTTGCAACTAGCATGTGAACAGACACTTAGAAGCGATGAATTTGCTTTGAAAGAGGAACACCTAGGAGGAGTACAGGGTCTCTGGGACAGGACTGTCTCTTCTCAGGACTACGCACCACTTGGCACAGTAGTGCCCTGTTTCACCCTTGGGCCTCTGGTGGTACATCAGTATAAAGAGATTAATCCTTTGTTTGCTCACAACTTAATGACCTGCAGGGGGAAGGTCATTTCTGCCACCCTGAGACTGCAAATGCTTTTACTGACCTCCAGACAGACACTCACAAAACAGGAGCACTGGATACCTAGGCCATTTAACGTATCCTCCTAGTAGTGGAGACAACAACCCTTCAAAAAACGTTTGCACAAAGTTCTTAATTGCCTGGAGGTGCTCATTGGGAGTTCTCAGTCACACAACCTAACCCGTGGCTGGTTGTGTTTGCCTGGTTTGCATGTGCTATAAGAGGACTGAATCACCTGGTTCCTCATGTGCTGAGAGATGCTGCGTCAGCCCCAGGCAAAGCTGGCTCAGTGCAGAGGCCTCCACGCACTGGCCCCATTACACCTTACTGGATGCTGAGGTGCAGCAGCCAAGGACTGGCAGAGCTGTCCAGTGTCTCCAGCCAGAAACCTACACCTAACACCCCATCACTACTTCAGAGAGGTTAAAAGAAGCCCTGATTATGACTGGCCTCAGAGGCTGGAGATTTGGTATCCTAAGCCACACGCAGAGCCTGGATATGCTGTTCTGGCTTTAATGCCAAAGAAAGGCTGTGAGAAATACCATCTGCCATACCAAAGCCAGCTCACAACTAGCCCAGGTGCCCCAAGGTCCTGGGTGCACCCACCTCGCTGTGCACGCTCCCACCAGAGGTGCTGGCACGGAGGCTGCAGCAGGCCACAGGAGCACGCCCCAGTGCTGCCGGGGCACATGCCCCTCTCCTTGGCGCCAGTCCTCTCCTGAGCTCATCCCAAAAGCTGTCCCCTGCTGCCAAAGAGGGAGAGCCCTTCCACGCCGCAACCTGCCCGACACCCCTGCTCCACAGCGGAGCTATCGGGCATGGGGCCACGGATGGTGGGGCACGCAGCCGCACAGCTCCCCTGCCTCTGCTACAGCACAGCCCTGACCGCCAAGAACCTGCCTCCCCACCGTGGCACAAGCTTCCCTCACTCTCCAAAACAAGGCAGGGAGTGCAGCCAAAGCTTCAGTCCAGAGAGCAGCACTGCCTCAGCACAGCTGAGGCTCTGGCCACTGTTTGCAGCGAGCAAGCCTCTCAGCTCAGCTGTTTCTGCACCAGATTTTTCATCTGCTACATATGGTCTCTTGCAAACTGCTGTAAACACAGTTTTCATAAACAGCCCTTCTCATAGCTGTTAAGCCTCAAAGGATGTGTTTTTTAAGAATTAAGGAGTCTATTTACTCTTGCCTAAAAACTGTCTTGTTGAATTTAAATTGGTTGCCTATTTGAGGACTGTGACATAACGGCTGTAACTCTCCTTCAGAGCTTACTGTTCTCCCCTTCCCCTGCTCTCTGGTACCTCAGCTGATATCATTTACAAGCAGGAGAGTATCTCCTCCATTAATGTCCCTTTCCATTAAACATTCTTGTTAGCTTGTGGTTTGACAACATTCTTCCTAGACATAGAGGGCAAAGGGGGGTATGCTGGCTGCGTATGGGCTGTGTTATGCCACTGCAGTCACTTAATTCTCTCTCTACAGTATTCGACCCAGCGTCTGCTCTCCTTTCCTCATCTGCTTTCTTTTAGCAAGGGAGTGTGAAGGAGAAGAGGGGAGGGAAGTCTCTTGTTCCTAAATGAGCTACAGTATACTTCAGCTCTGCAAACAGTAAGAAACATCAAAATCCTACCAGTGCTATGTGAGAAAAGGACATGGCTCTGCTCCTTTCATCCAAGAGCTCTTGATTTCATCTCAGCAAACAATGCTCCCTACATCTTAACATAAATCTAACATCAAATCTGGAGGAAATGCCCCAGGTTATTAAGCACCATTGTATATCACAGAAGACAGTGTGCAATCTGATTTCATTTGAAAATACTGGATTCAAGAAAATACAACTACTGCCTACATTTGGGTCCTCTATTTCCTGCCATGCAGGGAAAAACAGATACCCCTACACAGTGCACCCTACCTGCTGAGCACTTTAAATGTAATTTTACACCTCTCTCTCCCTGTGTCCTTGATAACTGGACAGCCCTTTCCCTGCCATGGCACCCATTGTAAGAGATAGTGTTAGGGAAACTGATAGGCAGGCCAGAAGTTCAGACTTTGCTTTCCCCAGAAAAGAATACTTTTGTGCAGCGGCCTAAGGCCAGACTTTTGCCTAGTTGAAGAGTTCTCAGTCCCCATTGTGCAAAGGGAGGAAATTGGTACAAGCAAGTGTACTTTTCTATGATACCAGCAGAAACACCAAGTATAGTATATCTATTTCCTTTTTTACACTTTTGTTTTTTAAGAACAGGCTCTATCTTGAGACGACAGTGTAATGCCAGCCTTTGCTTTCCACAAATACTTCTCTGTTCTGCCACAGTCACTCGGGAAAAAGGAAATGCAGTGTGGACATTTCAGAAAATCACTAAAGCAGGTCCACCTCCACACTCAGCATTGCCATTACTGTCTTTCAAGGTCTCTGGCTTGACTCAGAGCCTCCTAGCTGCATTGCTATTGACAGACGGTGGTAGGCTAAGGTCCTCCTAGTCAACTAGGAAAAGATCTATTGCACTTCCTGTTTTCCTGTCTGCTCATTCTAGCCCAGACTTTGCAAACTCTAACAGAAGAGTCAGACAGATGATTTCTGGGCTGAAAGACTGTAGACTGATGCCATTAAAAACTGAAGTCCTCTGCTTAAGCATAGCAGAAATGTCAAACTCTCTTCCTTCATGCTGTTGCAGTGCTCACCTGACTTGGCATTCCTCTCTTCTACTTCCTGATTGTCTTTTGTTCAGTTGGTACTCATGCCACTGGGCAGCCAGGAACTGGCCCACAGAAAAATTACAAAAACAGATCTTTCTGTAAAGCCTTTTAAACAGCCCAGAAAAGGGTATTTTAGTGTGTGAATTTAACAAAGGTCTTCTTGTTGGCTTATAAATAACATTTGATTGGACATTAGTGTTTTGAAATATCCTTGCTTTTCAGTCCTGAAGAAGAGTTCCTTTGAACAATACTTCAGCCAACAGGCAGGTTTCTAATGATTGCTATTGACTATTCTCTAATTCCAGAAAGAGATAAATAGCCAAATGTCTGCTCCCCAGTTAAAGAGAATTCAAGATGTCAGGATTACCATCTTCAGCACAAACAGCACCCGTAAGAGTATTTCAGGGCTTTGCAGTATTCTCAGCATTTCTCATAAGCTTCGAAAGTACTAACACCACAAAAGGGTGGCTTCCAAAAGACTGGGTGTTCTGTGTGTCCAGAAAGACAGAGTCACTGGGCTGCTGGTTACTGCAGTGCCAGCACATCTAAATTACTTTGTCTTTCTGCAGCAGCGGCAGGAAAGCACCATCATGAAGATTTCAGTCTTCTGTGCCATGACAACAATAGCCCAGAAACTCTTTCTAGATGCCTGAAAAAGTAAGTGCTGGGTAGTCCTTTCTTCTTTGCTTTTCCTTAACATTTCTTCCAACCTCTTCCTTAAGCAGTTCCCTGGGAGCGGCCTCTAGAATCCAAGTAGAAATCTAAACCCCTTCACCCATATCGGCTGGACTGAAAATAAAATCCTGGTGACTCATTATGGAAGTACAGATTCCCTAGTCTCCTCAAAATGCTGAGGGCTCTGGGCACAATCAATCTGCTACCAGCTATTTGAAAACACAGCCAAGGAAGAAGCTTCTTTCTCTCTAATAATGTGGTGTTAAAGTTTTATTGCAACATATGGCTTCCGCATAGGAATGGCAGCCTGTCTGTGCCAGTGGCAAAGCTTTTGAAGGAAACAGAATAATTGAAGAGCTTCTTTCAGGCAATTCTTTTCACTTTCAGCTGTTTTTATTCTCTGTGTTCATAAGTCATGTATTGCCCTCTTACTGCCGGTTTCAATTTTTCCACTTGGTTTCTTTTTGCTTCCAAGAACTGGAAAAAAGAGCTGGGATTTTGGGGGTCGCTTTTCTTTCCAGGAAAGCAGCAGTAACCATTGTTTAAACTAAAGTCATCAGCTACAGGCTAGTGTAGCAAGGCAGTCTGGAAGTTTGTTTCCTGCTAGAAGGTGGAGAGAGCATCTGTAATTTACTCCCCATCTTTATCATGCTCTAAGAAAAGGAGTTGATATATTTGGACTGTGTGTGGGGGAGGAAGACATTTTGGACTGGGAATCCACTGAGCTATAAACACACATGACTATGGCTAGGGAAGCATGAAGCTCAGGCATTATATTCGATGTAAGCAGTTGATATTAAAGGTTTCAAGTGTTTGATTTTGAGGATAGTGACCTCAGAGGCCTATTCAGTTCCAGATACATTACAGCAAACAAGGGTGAACATTTAGCCATCCTTTCTAGTTACCTAGTTCTTTAATATCTGACTGAAATCCTTGCAGAGATAGGTTATGAGGCAGTTATGTGGTTAGGTGTACTGCAGCCAGATATTTATCTTGGATAAGCTGTAAGTCTAAGAAAAAGGGACCTCAGTCCTTGAACAAGTGCCTAACTCCTGCCCTGCAGTGTCTCCTCCTATAGGCCTGGTCTCCTTGGTCAGGGGTTTTTCCTCTTTGCACTCATCAGGCAGCTCTGGCCCTTTGCCTCTTAGAAAGTGTTCTAAGTTCCTTAAGGGATAGGAGATGGTTGAAGCAGAGCAGCAGTGTGCAAAAACAGAAGCAGTCCAAGCCTCCCCCTTCTCCTCCTCCCTGACCAAATAATCTCACTCCAGGGTTGGACATGTCAATGGAGAAACCAGGGAGCAGAATCGGAGAAACCAGGGAGCAGAATCTTCCAGAAGTAACAGGGGATGACTCTATCCCTTGCTCACAGAGCTCACCACTGTCCCTCCACGGGATGGTGGGCTAATGCCAGACAACTTCATTACGATCTCTGCTATTCCAGTACATTGCAAACAAGCCAGTAATGAGCTAACGCAATGTTAACTGAGATCATTTTTGACAGGGGCTGCTTCAAACAGCCAAGAGAGCCCCAGCATGTTGCGCCAGAGAGGGAGAAAACTTGAGGAAAGAGACTGGGCCAGATTCTTTAACACCTGAATTTCCATCCCTCAAGGGCACAACGTGCCTCAGTCACCCCTCTGCTCTTGAGGTTCAGAGTGGCCTTATTCTGCACACAGCTGCAGTGCCAGAGTCTGTTGGTTGTGCTTCCCTAGAGAAATAATAGGATGTCATACACAAAAGACAAAACCCTTTCAGTCATGCAAGGTCATCCTGATTCAGGAGCACTAGCTATGATGGTTGAACCATAAAGCCCATTTTTTTTTAGTTAAATTACCATTAGTCACCATTTGCTTCTGATTATCCTGAATAATAGTCTTACAGCATGGGATGATTTATGATGATTGGAGCAATAAGCAGGCTTAAAAAAGCTGTCAATAGCTGCCACATAAGTTATCTCTTAGCCTTGACTTACCCATGGCTAAGTTCATCAACATTTGCTTCACAGTGGCATTGTGGGTAGTCAGCGATTAATTCATGTTTGGAAAGGTCTGGAGGATCCTCAGTTGACAAGCTGACGATAGCAAACAGTCATGTATTATATTAATAAACCTTAGCATTAAATAGTATAATATTACTCACCAGCTTAGCATGAAGTGATCAACATATATTTCTCAGAGGCCTGTCTGTATTTTTCGCATTTCTTTTTCTTCATGGTGAAATAACAACTGTGGTTTTCTTGGTATTTGTTGCTAACTGATTGCCTCTGACACAAGTACACACATGCTCTACATGAAGGTAAGTACGGCAGAAATCCAATACCAAACTGGGTATTAGAAAGTAAAAACATGACCTAAAAATGCTTGGTTACCTCTGGCAACTACATGAAGAAGAGACTGATAAAAGGTAATTCCAAATTATTTGCTGCTATAATAGCAACTACTTTTACTTGCAGCTGTCAAAGCATCTCACAAACTAGACTTAATTAAGCCTCCCCTTCCTTTCTCTTGGGAAGTACACTTGTTATTCCTCAATTTTATGGCACAGAAATGGAGGCACAAGAAGACAAAAACTGATTTTTTTTCAGGACTGAAGTTCAGAAAAACACAGGGCTATCTTCTGCATTCTGTGACCAGATTATAGGCTGTTAAATTGCTCAAGTAAATGGCACATTTGTCTCTAAGGCACATTTCTTTACAAAGGCCATCACAACCACTGTCTACATGGAAGGTGCATTTTTACAGCCATGCATGTGAAAAGCAACCTGGGAGCCTCTTGCTTTCAAAAGTGTCCACCCAACGTAGGTACATCTCTTTGGAGTCACCCAGTGTGAGCAGATCCTGCTCCAAGTGATATGAGCAGGACATGTGGGGCCCAAGCCAACTCCCATTACAGTCAATGTAAAGATAACCATTTAGTTCAGCAGGAGCAGGAATGTTTCTGGAGGATCTGCATCCCTCCCTCTGCCTCCATTAGTGCCAATTCTAACTCAGGCTGATTTGTGACTCTCATGCATGTGATCTGTTACATAGTGTTAGCACTTCCTTACAAGCAGTCCGTATTGTTCTGCATAAAACTCTCCCTCAGTTCACAGTGATGAGAAGCTGCATCTCTTGAACTCTGAACGAGCCACACCTGCAGGCCAGCTGTTCCCAGTTTTCGGCTTGGATGCACACAGGCTTGTTCAGGCTCAAATCTCTCTTGCCTTGGATGAATCATATATGAAACAGCAGCCCCACATTCCAAGCAGTGCTTTCGTACCTTGTGCTATACCTGATCAACATGCTGGGTAGCCAAGAACAGCTCGGTAATTCCTAGAAACCCATAGCTGCATGCACGTGCGCATAAAACCCATTTTGCTAGCAGTAAGCAGTGACAATGACACTATGTGTGTGACAATATGACAATAGAAGTCTGGGAAAATAACTAGTCCATGCCTTGCAGTAACAACTTCTCCACAAGAACATTTTCTGTGGCCAGAAAAAGGACTGCCTGATGAACCTAATGAGTTTGGAAATGTATGCCACTGGCATATTCAGCTCAAAGACAAAGTTATTAAACCACCCAGAGGATTCACATCTCTGTTTAATATAGTCCCAAATGCTGCTACAGGCCTATACAAGCCCTACACTATGTGCCACTACCGTAATGCCACTACAGCGTTTCTCTTGGCTTAATGCTGCGGGTCAGAAAAAAACACAAGTTTCACAGAGCTCAGGGTGGGAAGCAGTAATTCCTTGATCCTATGCCTGGCTGCCATAACATCTATCGGAGGCCACTTACCACAATCTCTGTGCCCCATTATCTCTATTAAAAGACTGAGAAATTAATCCTTCCCTCCCTTGCAGGGGTGTTTGGAGGATTAATTAAGTAATAGTGACAAAATGTTCAGAGAGCCAGGAGTGGTAAGTGTGCAAAGCAAAGTTATTATTATTTATTAAACCTGACCATGTTCTGTTTGAAAGGGAGTGAAACTGATATTTGCCTTCAGTGAGCTTGGTGAGATTAGCTCTGCTCCTAACTAGACAAGGATGTTTGGCACAGACACAAGCCATTTCCCATTCAGTTCCTTCTTCCAGAACAATCAACAGCCTGACATGGTCACTAACAGCTGCCAAACTCCCTTCCAAAGGAGCAGAGCCTTTCTCTTGCATTTAAAATAAAGTGCATGAGTTCCTCCAAAGAGAGGGGGCTTGAGGGGGGAGACGAGATTTTAAGTCCCACCTCCATATCCTTGTCCTCTGCAAGATACTGTGTTTCTGGACATTTAAACTGAGAAGGGGTAAAACTCCAACACTGGTTACTAGTGAACACTCTTTGGAGGTGTTCTTTATTTGTGTTCTTTTGTTTGTTTTTTGCAAGAAAGGAAGGTGTTGCACTCATCCCATCTGCTGTGGGTGACTTTGCAGCCCTACATTAGTCTCATTTCCTTTTGTTAGCTGTTACTGTAAGATGCAAAGAAGAAAAATGAGGAACCTGAGATATACAGACAGCAGAGGTGGCAAAGATCCAAAATGAAGCAACTATTAACCTCCTTAAATACTTATCTGAAGACCTCTCTCCCTTCTACTAGCCACTGTTCTTCCTCCTTTCTTCACAAAAAAAAAAAAAAACTTTGCATCTCTGCCAATGTGAGCAGACAGCACCATGGCAACAACTCCATAGTGACAATATCCATGACAACCAGATCCTGTAATTGCTATGGCCTCCAGTTCAAAGCAAGGATTTGATTTGCATGGCTTTTTGCGTTTTCTTGTGGAAATAGCATGGGACCAGTTGTGAGATAGGAGTAGCTAAAAGTCTCTGAGGGTAACAAGCAGAGTATATAGGATGGTGCTGGAGATATAAGGGCTAAGAAGTAATGAAACTGGACAGTATCATTAAATACCAGCTTAGCATCCCACCCAGGCTGGAGTGTGGGCTGGAAAGTGAGGAAAGTCTATGTGAAGTGCTTTCTCAAGGCTGTAGCTCAGCAAGTTTACAGTTCTCATACACAAGGCAAAAGAGAAGCCATGCTGGCAAACTCGCTTTCAGAAATACACATATAAAAATACTTGCTACAGAAATACTTGTTAAAACACTGGAGGTTTGACTCATTTTGTAGATGCTGGTTCTGCCAGGCTCAACAAGCACAACACCACAGGAGCTCCTCCCAGAGGGATCAGGGAAGTAGCTGAAGAGCTACCCTGGATGAGAATATATCCCCCCTCCATTAATGCCAGCCACTTCTGAAATTAAAATTTCTCTGCAAGCATGAATGGAGCCTCATATACCCACATGCTTCACACAGGTTGTCTTATGGCTTAGTTAGGAACACTGAGGCACAGAAAGGGGACTCACCTTGCTGAACTTCAAAAAGCAAACAAGTACGAGGTTCCCTGAGTCCTTGGCCCCAACTCAAACTGGACTCCCTTTGGAAGAATCAACCTGGAACTGGTGGCAGTGGAGGGGCATGTGACAGAACCAGAAGCCAGGAGGATCAAGTAGGCAACAGACTCCATCTGCAGGAAACCTTCTCCTCCTCAGCCCACTAAATGCTATGGCTCTGTCAGCTGAGTGTAGCTATTATTAAACCAAGTACTAATCTATCCCTGCCATGCACACCAGACAAACAACAGTCCCCTCCCCCAGTTTTGCACACAGCAGTGGGACCCTGGAGCCAAAGAATGTTAATTTGGGATTAAGTTGCACCTGAGGCTTTAGTGGGCCCCAGGATGACAGTTGGGGTAGCAAGTGCTACTGCCATCTGCTTCCACTTGCTTCTTCTCTATAGCTCTCCAAACCAGCCTTCCACCCCAACTAACCATGCGTGGGTGAGGCACAGCCCTATTGTGCTGTCCTTTCAGCAATCCATGGCCCCTGTGGCTTTCAAGCTCTGTTGCATAACAACAATTTCTAATCAACCCAGACTCTCCCATCACATCCCCACCAATCCTGTGCACGACAGTCCTTAGCCCTTGCTCTGCCATGCCTCCATTCATCCCCTTTGAAGCACCTGGCTCTCCACATGAATTGAAGCAGGGGGAGGAAGGGGAGCACAAACAAAGGGAGCAGCCTGGTTACATGAAAACGGCACGCAGCTGAGGAAAGTCAGATATGACATATTACTATTCAATTATTGCCTAGGTTTAGGTCTGCTGAAAGGCACTGGCTTCATAGTCTTGAGTCTTATGTGCACAACTTGGCCACAGCACAGCCATGGCATTGTTCTCACTGAGACAAAGTTCATCTCACTGGTCCTTCTTTCCTTCCAGAAAGGAACCAATTCAGCTGATGTTGAGTCCCTTGGCCCTCAGAGTCTGTTGTTCTTTCCTCACCAGCAAGCTCGGGACAAACTCTAGATTACAACTCATTTAGGCAAAAGACCAACAACTTCAGTAATGCCTAAATTCTATTTCAGAGCAGGAAGTTCTCAAAGCGTGAGCTTCATTTCTCTTTCATTGTACCAATGGCAAAACTCTTCCTGCATTCAGCAGCAGGGGAATGAATGCAGTGCAAATACCATCTTTTTTACCCTTGGAAGGGTTTCTCATTTCACTGATAATGGTTTGGATCAGAAAAAAGGGACATCAGGGGAAATGCTGGAGAAGAAGCAAGCTCCAGGATAACTGAGGGGCCTCATGTCTTCTAAGGAGGTGAGTGCCCTTCTTGGGTGATTAATCACTTGTCCTTCCACCCTGGTACTCAGAAACAATACTACTGTGACCTCTGATTGCTAAGCATTTGCCAACAGATGATGATAACAAATTCAGACACTGCACAAGGACATCAGGCAAGACATTTGGGGCATGTAAGGAGGCTGATCTGTGGAAGGTGGAAACTTCTCCTATTGTTACATTTTATACTTTGCTCAAGAAGACATCAGAAATAGACACTTCCTCCACAGGCCAGCCAGAGGGTGCAACTCCATGTGCATGCAAGGGATATTCCAAAACTTACTGCGCCTGCTGCTCTCTCTCCACCTTTTTGCCTCAACTGAGAAGTTTCTCCCCTTAGGAGTATCTCTGCCTTTTTAGTGCTTCTGCCTCAGGATATCAGATTCTCTCTGTGAGTCTATTTATCTGTACACATGCCTTGACAAAACAGCACTTTTTGAGCCAGCCAGCCTGTCCTGAACTTTTGCCTGTCTGGTCTAGATTTCCTCCTTGGATCCACTTGGAAGCCCATCTGCCCTCGGCAGGGGAAGAGACGCAGATCACTTCACCCAGCTCCTTCTATTCCTTCTGCCACTTCTTTCCAATCCCCTTCCATCAGAGCCTGAGGTTGCTGCTAGCAGCTCTCACCCATCCATATCAAGCTTCTGAGGGGGATCCATACGCTTCCTGGAGGGCTCCAGGTGTTTGGGCAACGCAGCTGGTTACCTTGTCCCTTTGTCATTCATCCCCTTATCCATCAGTGAGAGCTCCCAGCCTTGTGTTTGTGTGCAAAGGAGGGGGAGGTGGTTCCTGCAGTCCCTGCTCACTGCAGCACTCACACACAAAGGAAATGTAAATGTTTATCTGGCTCTTTGGCTGTAAATCACTGTTGTGCTTATAGCTCTGTAGAGAAGTCTTACTGCAGAGAGTGCTGGAGTCACTATGCCTTGAAATATCTCATTCCAAAAGTAGAGTCTGCCTAGGCTGGGAAGAGTGCTGTCTAGTGACTTGGAGCAGGAGTCTGAGTCAGTGGTCCTGGGCTATATACCTGCCTCCAGCAATGATTCAGTCCTGTCAACATAAGTAGTTCATAATCGCTCCCTGCCTTGGCTTCCCCACCTGTAAAATGGAGCTGCTTTCACAAAGTTGTGTTGTGAACTCCACTTAATGACAATTGCACCACAGTCAGAGATCTTCAGATCAAAGATACTGTGAACAGATTACTGTTAGCATTTGCCAGAGATTTAGTAACACACCCCCAGTGATGACAAGTCAATTGTCTTCCCGAGCATAAATGCTTGACACAGTGCAAACACTGACCTAGATTTCGAGTAATTATGCTGGCAACAGGCACAAGTGATGCTTTTGCTCTCTGGCTTTTAATTCTGCAGCATTCACATAGCTGGAGAATATATAGCTACCTTTAGTTTCAGAGCTGTCCTTTTGCTACTGCCACTCGGTGCTTTACAATGTTAGAAGACTAGAGCAAAGATTATTCTCTCTTTTCCCATCCCCAAAACTGAGGTCCTTACTACCTGAGTGAAAGCAGAATGTTTGCTAAGTGCAAAACAACATCTGAGACACCCCATTACAGTTCAACTTCTATACAGGAAAGGGCAGTGTTGCTTGCAAATCCTAAGCGACTCATTGCAGCACGGGGTGAACATAGGCTTCACTATCCAGGGTGGCGAAGACTGGTCTTGTGATGCCAGGCCAACAGTGACTTGACCTTAAAATGAAGGAGAAATTCCACAATACATCTGTCCAACTGTCATTTTACAGCAGGAGAAAA
The DNA here is from genome assembly GCF_036370855.1 of Dromaius novaehollandiae. Taxonomy (NCBI): domain Eukaryota; kingdom Metazoa; phylum Chordata; class Aves; order Casuariiformes; family Dromaiidae; genus Dromaius; species Dromaius novaehollandiae. Next base: position 3,901,039 of record NC_088121.1, on the reverse strand, counting down.
GAGCTCCTTCTTGACCCTTATGGTGAACATGTGATACCTTGAAGCATGGTGTTAGTGTACCTCATCTTACCATCTCGGAGTGCAAGGACACTCACATATTACTAATAATCTCAACAGTGTGAATTCTTACCCATTTTCCTCCCTTTCATTAAATCTTTATTTTTTAGTATGTCCAACCATCCCCGCTAAATGTGTGAACTTCCAGTGTCTTGTCCTTTTGGTACAACAGCCTCAAATAACAGCCACAATGCAGCAACAGGGACCCAAGTCCTTCACAAGAGGCAAAACAAGGGAGTCCTAGATAAATTCTGAATGGGAAGCACATATGTGAGCCACACAAGGGAGCAGGCTTCAGAATGGGATGCAGGCTATATTGAAATGAAGCCAGACTTCATGTTTCAGTGTGCTGACTGGGACAAGGCTGCTGGCTTACAGACAATAGCTGAGATTGAAATGTACAAAGGACTGAGATCTAGGTCTTGCTATACTCAGTGCTAAAGTGCAGGCCAAATAAGCTCATCTGGTCAAGTCAGCAGTGGCATATTCAGAATGACTCTTTGAATAATCAGGTTAATGAGAAAAGTCCAATATTGCTAGAAAACACGGGTTTCCTTCCCGATTTTTCAGGATATAAGGAACTGGCTTCTAGTCCTGAAATCCCATGAGATACTGAACTTCATAGAACTGAGATTCTGCTTGTCATGTCTGCATGGCTTCCATCTAGGGCATCCATGAAGCCACTGCCCCAGACACAGCACAGTCCTTGCAGTGGGCTGCTTCTGGCAGTGATAGAAATCAGTTACAATGCACAGATGAATGGCACATTTGATAGAGAGTTAATAGTAATGGGGGTAATGAGTTTTCACTTCACTGAATTAACCTTCCTTTTCCCTTTACATGTGAACTTAGGACAGTGTCTCTGAAGTTCAGCAGTGAGGTTTGTTTTAAGATGGCACCTTGAACACATCAGCCTTGGGGAACTTGGGTTTATCAAAGGCAGGAGACAGAAATAAAAAGGATTCCATTAATCAGTGTGGGACATTTCCCAGGGAAATAGCACTCTTGAACAGGAAATTCAAAGACATCGAAGTTAGGCAGCCTTTGTAGTAGCTAGGCCTAATATTTGATCCTACGTAAGGTCTTTGTAGATCAGTATCTGATCCTCACAGCAAAAGCCAGTCAGAATTGACAGGGGCTAGTCTGCAGTGTCAGATAGACTGTGTCTGCTGAAGAAAATAATCCACAATTCAGTGCATGCACTGTATCTATGGGTTATTCTCTTCAGATGCAAAGAAGAAATAAACTTTCTTATCACATCATGTGAACCAAATTATGGATTTTGCTGACCAAAAGAGATGGAGTGGGTGTGACTAAACAAGGAGGGTTTCTCAGTAACTTCTCCCACCTGGCTTTGGGCAGTTGGTACATAGGTACAGGGAAGCCATCAGTTTTCAGGAATAAAGAGGAAAGCAGCAAATTTTAAAATATGAGTCATGAGAAGATCCACGGCTATCAGACTAGCTGAGCCCACCCTCCGGAAGAGAAGGATACAGGCCTCCAGGAGTAACTGAGGTAGGAAAAAATACCAGGCCTCCCATATGCCTCTACTAGCTACCAGTCAGGAGAGCACATACCATTATACTGCTTCTATTATTATGCACACACAAACAAACTGCATGTCAAAGATGCAGATGATCTTGTGCTTCCCCACTCCCTGGTGGGCATGCCCTGCACCAAAGGTGTCAGCCCCACATCTACAGCTGACAGGGTGTAGGAAGCACACAGGCTGCAATCCACCATGTTTCCTGGGTGGCTGGAAGCCTCTTGGCAAATTTGTCGAGGGTCCTTAACCTTGCTGACCTCGAGGAAAGCTATACCAACAGAGCCTTTGCAGGGAGGGAGGAAAAATGGCATCTGCATGTACCTCACAATGCTCCCTGGAACTTGAAACAGCATTAGACAGTAAACAGGAATTAGGGTACAGTCTAAACAAAGCATCTCCTAAAAAATGTAACCCCACTGAGGTCTTTATAGGCACACATATAGATATACTGAGTCTTGTCATCCTAGCAGCAACATCACACATACGCAGACCTCCAAGACAAGGCAGAGACTAATGCAGAAGGAATGGAAAGGCCTTGGAGATGAAAGCAGCTCCCTCCAGACTCAGGAAAGAATTAGAAGCCTTGCAGGAATTAACTTCTCCTTTATTTTATTATGATTTAATTTAACCAACCCTAAAAAGCCTTTCTCCATGGCTTTAAAAGGCAAGAGCAGACCTTCAGAGCAAGCATCATGGTTATTCACTCTGCCCACCCACATGGCGGTAGGAACCAGTAGGGGAACAACAGCAGCCACAACACGAGTGAATCCTACCCTTTGCTCTGCCCACCGCCCACTGTTGCCTGCTTGCTTTGCTCTTACACATGCTCTCTCTCTGCTCAGTGCTCACAAATAATATGCGCCCATCCCAAAACCTTGAAAAAAGACCTCTCTACCATTTTGTTCCAACCAGGTATTTTCCCTCATCCCAAGCACTCACACACGTGCATGCACACACACTCACACATACACACACATACACACATATACAAACACACTCTTTCTTGTCTGTTGCACCAATGTGAAGAGCCTTGGCACTGTTTTAGAGTCATTATAATCCACTGGGCAGTTAGTGTGACATATCACTTTCTGTGCCAGATCCATGCACAATATGAATCAACTATAGCTTCCATGGGCAGAACCTGGCATCTTTGTTGTGCTTGTAACTCCAGAGTCATTTACCAAAACAGTGGTGAACAGTAAACTACCCAGGGACCACTTAAGACAGACTAGGTAAATACAAAAGGCTGCACTGCTCGAGCACACACCAGGAACACCTTAGTGGGTTGAGGTAGTCACAGCAAGCATGAGGAAAATAGGATTCAGTGCCTGGATTTTCTGGGTAGTTGGGCTGTGAATATAGTTGCCTCCCTTAAGCTCTCATCCTTGTTTCATAGCTTCTGAGAAACCAGAATTCATAGTTCTTGTCTGCTCCACAAGGGAGCCAAGAGACTGTGTTAATGCCAAGGAGGAACTCTGAAATGCTTGGATGAAATACACCTCGTCCTATGAATGAGAAGCATCAGCACTGATTCAATTGCCATTAGTCTTGATGGGTCTTGAAAGAGGCCGTCTCAATGTTTGTCCCATTCCGTCCTCCAAGCTGAGAGACAAGCATAGCAACTGGAAGAACAAAGCTGAAGAGCGAGGTGGATGGAGACAGATAGGAAGAGACATTAGACAGAGATATTTCTAATGGCTCATTCCTGCAGTCCTGCATAGCAAACCTCTTTTGCCCAGCCACATTGCAGAAGCTCCTCAGCTCCAGCATTATGTGGGACCTATTAAAGTATGTGTGGGTGCATGAACCACCCATCAACCTGGAGTCTAGTTTGCCTTGGCTGAAAGCTGCAACACGAATCAGCAGCAATGCTGCTTCTTAAAGGCACCACTTGGCTGGGATCCTTGGCATTAACACTAGACACTTGGAGGAGACTGACTCGCAAAGGAAAATGTTTGCTTTTGACAATCTTCAGGACTCACCACACACAGCTTCACAGCAGGTCAGTAAAACCCTAATGGCCTCACGCTTCATATGCAGAGACCAAGACAGGGAGAATAAATGATCACAAGGTCTTGTGCAGTGGTTCAGTGACAAGACGTGAGAAAAGAGCCTAGGAGTCCTTACTCCCAGGGAACTATTTCATCTTCTGGCAGCAAGAGCAAGCCATTGAGAAAGCCACCAAAGGAGAGTTAACATCAAGGCCTTCACTCACAAAGGCTTAGAGGAAAAGGCCATGAGCCAGCAAAGATTTAAAGGTCATCCATACGCAAAGTCCTCAAGTGGATACTTAATTTTAAAGCTGTATTTCATTCTACCCAAAATCAATGGGGTTTGAAGCACATGCCCAGTGCTAAGTACATGCTTTACTCAACTTGATGAGTGGGATCAGTTTGCTGAACAAGAATCAGAGCAAAGAAACATCTTTGTGAAACCAGCTGCACTAGAAAAGCTAGTATGATGAATAAGATCTAGAGATATGCCTGGCAAGAAACAGACTAGGAAGTTAATGCTACATGCAGCTAGACTTGAACCCGTGGGTGCCTAGCTGTCCCATGGATGAGAGATGAAAGACCTGGAGTGCGTCTTGATAAGCTGGATATGAGTCAGTGAAGTGCTCACAGTTTTTGTAGGCTAGCTCCATTTGCCTTGATTAGCATTAAAGAGCACTTTGGTGCAGAGTGCAGAAGGTGTGCACACTAAAAAACTGGAGGCCACAAAAATGCCAGCCTTGAAGCAAGCTTTTTCCTCACAGCTGAGCATCCCAGGCCAGCCTAGACAAAGTGAGGAAAAGGGTCGTTTCCCAAAGTCACACTAAGTCAAACTGCAGGTTGCTAAATTGTTCTAAATAAAAACATGTTCACAGTGCTTTTATACAAACAAACAGTAGAGCCAGGCAGGAAGCTGAGGATGAACTATTTTGGAGGTCTGCATGATTGTTGCGTCTCTTTCATTTCAGGTACCCACTAATGCAAGGACACTGCAGATAGAGTCCTCATCTGTGGAGCTGCATTGGTCTGTGACTCCAGAATACATGGCTTCAAACACATGGTGTATTTTAAAATAAGAATCACAGAGTCCTTGTATTTGCCTTATGGATCCTGGGCTGTTAGGATTCCCGGGTTAAAGCTTTCTTCTGGAACCAGTAGGGCTTTGATGTCTTTGTAATAAAAGCTGAGAATCCCACACAATCATATGATACCGGAAACTACAACTTAAAAGAAAAAAAAAACACAATGTAATTATCAATTCCTAAGCCTCAGCCTGATTGAATGACTGTTGTAGCATGAGATGAAATTGGCTCAGCAAGTGAAAGCACGCAGGCTGAGTTTTTCTAGCATGAGACCCCCCCCCCACCACAAGTATTATCCTAATAATAAGGCAGAAATGTGGGATATATGCAGAACTGCCATATACAGTGGTAGTAGGTGGGTAATATATTGCAGAATCAAGTGTTAAATGTCTGCCTATTAAATGCAGACATTAAATCATGTATTAAATGTCTACCTATGCAAGTGATGAATTAGACCCTGAAAATGAAGGCTGTCTACCTAGTCACTGATCTATGCGACATTCATAATGTGAGAACATAGAGGAAAAACTTCTGACATCAGCAGGGATTAAACAGGTTTTTTGTTTAGAAAACAGATCTGTCCTATCTGAAATAATGCAGCCTTGCACCTTGCTGGTAACTGTGTGGAGTGGCAGGTAGGCTCTGGGCCTATGACTCACCAGAATTCAACAGAAACATTGTTCTGGAAAAAAACACCACTGGCACGTGTTAGGTGGATTCTGCTACATTGCACAAACCTGCTGCCTCAGGAACCAGGATTAACTGGACTGCAGATGTGTGCAAGATTTTGTTTAGTCTATCATGGCTATTGCTGAAGAACAAACTTTGTTTTAATCCTAAATATCCACTCTCCCACACACATGCACATCCACATGCACACACAGTGAGTTTGCCAGAAGATGCAGAGCCTGCTCATTAAAAACCTAGGGCTGGAATACAAAGGCATTTCAAAGAGATTGATGGGAGCCAGAGGACTGTAAAGGGAAAAGCCACATTGACACTAGCAGGAGACATTGCAGGCCAGGGAGGTGTGCCAGAAAAGCAGTGCAGAGGTTAGAGCAGTTTAGCAAAGTGAAATGCAAGACAGCAGGAGAAAAGTGCTTTTGTTTTCTCTCAGGGACAGATTTTCAGTTGACATGAAGCACTGCTGTCTCCAGTGAAACACTGCTGATTTGCACCAGCTGAGAATACGGCCTTCAGCGCTGGTTCTGCATCCTTGTAGCCAATGGGAGTTTTGCCATGAGGCATCACTAGATCAGGCCTTTGCTTCCTATTCCTCTCCTCTTTTTGTTTCAGAACCACAGGCACTGATCATGCACATGGCCTGACTCCTTAGCCTTCTTGGCCAGCAACAGTCTGTGAAGTGCTAAACGAGAGAGAAAGTGGGACTGTGGCAAGTGTCACATACACAAATGCAGAACAAGGCAAACATTTCAACTTGCCAATGGCAGGTGTCCCTTTACTGTAATGGCAGTGATAAATATCACCCTGACTTCCTAAACACAAACGCACACACTTCATCTCTTGTTCCCTTTAAGCCTGAGAGAGACAACTACATAGGGTTATTCTATGGGCAGAGTATCATCTTGCACTGATTGACTTGGCCCCTGCCTTGACGGTGAATTTTGAACTCATTTGCTGCTATTGGTTTTGCGCGTGGAACACAGGCACACTTGAGACTGCAGACAATAATCTCTCTTGTGGCCTCTGCCACAGGAACTCCATTGTGTGCCCTAACACTGGAGCTGTGTTCTCTTTGGCCGGCTTTCCACAGTTCTCTCTGCTCTGAGAGATTTCCCAACCTTGGGCCAAAGCTGAGCCTCACTGGCCTTTTCTGTGCTGAGATTTTGCTTTACGTTTCTCAGCACAGCACTGCTTCCAGTGCAGCTCTGCTGGCAGGAGTGACATTCCCAGCACTCTCTGGCACTTGAGCCCCCAATCACTCCAGTCTGCTTAAAGCATGGGCCCCAGTTTATCACTGAACCCCCTAGAACACTCCCTTACAAGCCCAAAAAACAGTTTGGTTTGCTACAGGTATTCAGCGTTTGGTGGTTCTCCCTGACACTCATGAGCAAATTTTAGAAAGTGCTTTCTGCCCAACATGCTGAGTCATTTGGAAAATCTACCCCACAGTGGTTAAAGTGCCTTTGGCCCTGCTGCTCAAACCTTCCCATTAGGGGTGAAGTGCTTTGCTACTGGTGAATCAGGGAAATCTGAAGAAAGCTGCTGGCATAAACATAACCATCTAAATCAGTGGCAAAGTGACAAGGGAATTCACAGATGTTCGGTCTGCAAGCCAGTAGGGACAATTAGGACCATCTGGTCCTACTCACGTGACCCAAATGAGAAACCTTCAGTTAGTGACTCCAATGCCACTTCAAGCTCACTGGGAATACCCCTCGTACATACAGCAGCCACATCAACTTGGGGAGGCAGTCTCAGCTACCTTAGAATCCAAGCAGATCTCAAAACACATTATAGAGGACTTTGGGGACAATCTTTGCATCTGCAGATAGGGTAACTGAGACTCACTAAGATGACAGTCACACAGGAAACTAGCAGCAGAGCAGAGAGGAGAACCCTCTCTCAAGCCACGTAAAATGCAGATCCCTTCCACCAATTCTACCTTTACAAAATTTGCCAGTGCCAGTGCCAGTTTTTGTGTTTCCACAAGGAAGGAACTATTTTGCCTCTGAAGGCAGCAATATTCAGAACTATGTTCTCTTTGGAAGAAACATTGGTGCCCTTCATATATGCCCCCTGCTTTACCACTGTCATGACATCTCCTTTGCCTTTGCAGCAAAACTGAACTTCAAGCTTGTATGAACACAACAGCCTTTATTGAAAGAAGTAGACCCATGCCACCTGGAAGCCAGGAGTAAATCAGATATCCAAAAAAACCCCTTTGAGGTCATGCAGACTGGGAGGTGCTGCAATGTAGATCCAAACTACCTATGTTTCAAATCAGGACTAAGATATGTTAGTGGTTCATCATCATGCAGGTCCATGCAGGTCAGGACAGAAAGGAGCCATCAGGCTTCATCCAAGCCCTCTGAAAGCAGTTAGAGGTCAATCACTGATTTCAACAGGCACTCAGACTCTCTGTGAGAATGTTCAGAGAGACCACACACCTGCCACTCTGCCTGATGCATCAGTCCCCTTGGCATATGAGCCTCTAGTTACAGCTAACAGTTTCAAAGCAAAGCCCTGCCAGGGACACAGTCACTGAATCCCTCTCCCAGCCACACAAGGAGCAGCGTCCCATTATATAAGGCAAAGAGAGCATCTACTGCTTTTATTGGATAATCCCCTAATTAGTGTGGCCTCCAAAATAATCCTATTGAAAGGTTTACACACAGAGCACAGTTTAAAATAAGCCACAGATCCCAGGGTAATGGGCAGTAGTGCCTTGGTATTACTTGGTTAGCTTCCTTTTTTTTAATATCTGTTGAAATGGGCTGTTTCCCAGCCTTCCCAGTCTTTCCATGGTACTAACAGACCTTTGGTTAATACATTATAGCTTGTTCTATTTAAAGGCCAATGAGGCTCTTTGACTGTCTCCTAAGACCACATAGGCCATTAAAAACAATGTGCTGGATGAAAGCTTCTTTTTCAGAATAGTACCTCACTCTTGACATGAAGCTATCAAGAAATGCAACATCAGTAGCATCCTAAGCACTGCGTTCTCACTGGCCTGCACTTTGCTTTTAACACGAATTTGATGGGGAACATGCTCAGGCTGCATCACCTCAGCCCTCACCAACCACAGCCCTGCATGCTTGGAACAATGAGATTAGTTAAGTCTCTTCACTATTGCAACGTGCTCTATATGAATACTACGCATTACCTGTCTGGCTCAAGGTGTTTCCTGGATACATCCCAAGTTGGCACCTAAGAACAGCTTGCAGCCAGCACCCTTTGTAAGGAAAATTATTTCAATGCCAGAAGCGCAGTCCTTCCTGTCGAGGCTGAAGAAGTAGGATGGGGACTGAGAAATTAGCTTGGACTCTCCAAGTAGATAGGAAGCAATGTTGTTCCTAACGCATGAAGATGGATACAAAAACAATTGCTTTCCTCATTCAATGTTTTGGGAACCTGTGCATACCTGTGCAGCCCTAACACATTAATAAATGAATCCTCATCAAGTCCTTGGTCGACAGAGAAATAAGGGTTACTACAGGAATTAACTGATGGGGTCTAGGCCTTTATGCAATTAAAGCAGTGCAAATCAGAAAAGGCTCTGTGAAAAAACCCTCTATTTTAAAAGCAAGGATAGAGGCATTCTCTTCCTCTGCATCTCTTCATTAACCCATGCAAGTATTTAACAGGATGCAGAAAGGAACAAGCCTACATGCAGTCTGGGTTGTGCATTCAAGGAGTCATAGGACTTAACCAGACTTCAGGGTGAGATGGTTTTCTTTATCACTCACATGTTTTCTTTCTGACATGTGAATGAGATATCAGTTGGCTCAGAGATGTTACAAGGCATGACAGAGGCCATTCTGTGTGCTTCATGACATCTTGTCCTATGCTCTAACTCTGTGTTGCTTTGTATTTGTGCATCTTCAGAATCCCTTTGTCAGTGTTATATTTATTTTGCTCTCCAGAGAGTTACCTGCAGTTAAGCATAGTTGAAATAATTAAAAGGTATGTATGTAAGAAGGTACAATGCAAGAAAAAGCAACAAGCAAATAATGTGAGTGCCAGCACTTTGCAGACATGGATCACAAAGAAGCATATGTATATTAACCCCAGAAATCAGACAAAAACCCGTATGCCATTAAATCTAAAGTATTTGACTCAGTGTGAACTCTTAGGGCCAAAAAATAAAACAACCTGTCCTTCGTGTTAAAATAACAGTTCTTCTTTTTTTCTTTTCCAGTGCACATATACATGTGAACTGCCCTTTTAACAAAAAATACTGAGCAGTTCTTAGAGGACAAGGTCTGGAAAGGTTTTGTCCTCTTTGCCAGAAGAAACAAATGTCTTACATGACAAATCGGGGGGGGGGGGGGGGGTTGCTGTTGGACTGGGTTCTGAATGTCTTCTTTCTCCCCTCTTCCCACACCCTTTTTCTTCTCTGATTCACAAGGAAACCACAAAGCAAATTCAAGCCTGAATGAGATTTGTTTTTGTGAATGTTCTGTTTTTCTAGGACATTCACTTCTGCCCCCACTGGCCTAAAACCTCTCCTCTTATACCAGCCCAATTAATTCAGCAAACTTCTACAAGTGTACATACAACCAAAATCTGGCCTTGTATTTAATTACCATTGCAGAAGCCAATAGGACTTGCACTGATATACAAAAGCAAATTTTAATGCTGACCTTTGGACCAATGCTGTTTTATTTGGTTTAACTTAAACTTCTCACACTCTTTAAACACACTGACCTTTATGTGGCGACAGACTTGTATGACCAAAAGTCCAGAGCTATTCAGTGCTTATAGCTGCGTAGTGCATGGTTTGCATCCCTTCTGCCTCTCCAACCATCAAGATACCTACGCAACCCACTCCTTCAGCATCTTGCTAGCACCATGCGCTCAGAAGGTTCTAGTTTGTTTCAATGTAAAGTACAGCAGAATTAGCTAAAATCACCTTTGACATTGTTTAAGGTAGTTTATATATTTCAGCCTGTCTCTAACTAGACGTTAGGATTTATGGTATTGTTTTAAAACTTCACCAAGCCACTCACATATTTATATCAGCACTCAAGTGCTTTTAAAATTCTGGCCTCAGAGCATTTGCTCTAAAATGGGATTAATTCCCAATCTAACAAAGAGTTGTAGGAAAAACTCCATTAATGTTTACTTACAAGGTCAGGATACTACAGTGATGCAGTGGTCTGACAGGGAAGGCTGAAGAAACTTGAAAAGCACTGGATATAACTGATGTGTTTTAACAAATGCCTCCTTCCCCTGTGAAACAGGTTCTCCTGCTCAGGGCTGGGTAGGAGTGAGTACACATCAAAGGTTTGTGCAGTTGGCTTTGCTTTTGCAATCATTAGGGCCAAAAGCTAACTCATTGCACTGCAGCATGGGATGGCACAGATTTCATGAAGTGTTACATTAAATCTAGAGCTGGCTGGGAATTTTCTGGAGGAAAATGTCTTTTCTGAAAGGATGCCTTGGCAGTGGGAAGTGCTGATTCATCAGAGTGAAACATTTCATGGGACAGTGTTGAGACTGAAAAAATTCCATTCTGAAAGGAAAAGATGGCCCAATATGTTCTGCTTCCACTACTTTGAAACTGAGCTTTTTGACTGTTAGTTTCACAAGAAAACTTGAACCCTGCTGGAAACGGAATAACGGTTTTCAAAATGAAAAACGACTATGGAAATCATATCACAGGAATTTCAGTGATTGATTTTTCAGGCCATTCCATTTCTGGAAAAAAAGTTGGAAAAAAACCCACAGAATTTCCTGCAAAACTGCACATCTAGTTCCCCACGCCGTTCTAAAGAAAGCCCAGCCCTGCCCTGTGAATTGGCTCCTCATTGCGGACTAAGATGGTGTGCAAACAGGGCTGAAAACTGATTCCTGTAACAAGAGCTGGCAAGCTGAAGAAAGATTTCACACCCTTCCTCACATGAATGGGGAAGAAGCATTCATTTAGGAACACTGCCTATTCCCTAATCATTTCCTTTGTGTGTATGGTTATTAATATCTTTACATGACTAGTCAAGCCAGGGGCTATGTTTTTCTGTACTCATTTTGGCTACTAGTTAATGCTTACAAAATACATATAGATGACACACCATGGAAAACTAAGGAAAGAAAAAGACACTACTGTTGACATTACCTGCACTAGCAACTATATTCTGCAAGCACACTGAACCTCCTATATATTTGATATTATACGATGTCACAGAAAGAGACTACCACACCTCCTTTCAGTAGATAAGGCAGGTGAAGAACAAAAGAAGTAAATAGAGGCACAGAGAAGTAATGTGACCCAAGGAAGTCAAAACAAAAGGTCATACCAATACCAAGAAAAGAATTTGTTCCTCCTGATCCCTCATCCAGTACTCTGCACTGCCTGCCAGATAAATATAATTCCAAACCTCTGTTAAAAAATATAAGGTAATCAGAAAAAGGAAGTTGGAAGTAATATGCCTTGCCACAAGACTGAAATTTGGGAAGAAAGTCAGATGTTTTCAAGCCTGCAGCTGGTACATAAGGGACCCAATAGTAAGCATGCACACAGAGTGAGCTGAAATGGTTCAGGTAATGCTGGGAGGAAGACCATTCCCTGACTACCTTGCTCCTAACACATCTGGATTTTGGGTTTTAAGCATGAATAGAAGAGAACAGAAGCACAGCCAAAGATAGAGGGAACTGTCAACCTCTCCATAAACTTAGATGATAACATTGCTTTGGCCTACCTTTGGAAATGAGAGAGCATTTTACTACACTGCTTGCAAGTTCCTTACTGACTACTGGGCTCTCTTCTCTGCCCATATAGTGACAACTGGAGTCAAAAGGCTCCACTGAAGGTTGGCACTACTCCTGGGGGCAGGTGTTCCCAGCTGATTGTGTGACACATCTTAGCCTCCTTCTGCTCTAACTGACTAAAGCACCTGAAAAGAAAGGATATCATCCTCGGCAGAGCAGTTGAGTCATTCAGACAGGTATCCCCAAGCAGCTGGTTTCAGAACACCTCTGAGATGCTTTGCACAATCACACACATTCTCCCATCAGAGACAGAGTTTAATAAGCAGAGAGACAGGGAGCACAGTAATGCTATTTATGTCAGCCATGATTTTAGCTAACTTTTCCATCCACTGGACTCTTCAGCTGCTTCTGATTTAATTAATGAAGGCCTCATTTGCTTTGGGAAGTACGGCCACTGATAACAGTACATTTTTTAAAAAGGACTTGTTTTCCACAAAGGGGGATTTCTGTTCTGCAAATTGTGTTACAGACTCACAGAGCAGATTAACAAAGGAAATGTTCTGCCATGTGCTTTGTTCAAAGAAAGTATAACTGAGCACACAGTTAACTAAAACCACGTTTGAGTTCAGCTAATACAAGATGCTAGCAGGATGTAACTGGACATTCACTTGCAGTGGTAACCCTCATGGTCATCCAGTGATGGTCCACAGACTAACCATCTGCCAGGACATGCTACAGGATCTGCAGCTTACCAAGGATGCTGTTCAAATGGACACAGCTAACTGGCACACATTCTGGCTGTACTTAGCATGGTGAGTCATGGCAAGAGAACAGTTTATGGCCTCTGATGGCAGGCAGGATGCATTTGGAGACCATGACCCATGAACAACTCATTGAGGAATGTATGGAGACCCCTATTTGAAAGAATTTCCCACACTTGCCCAAAAGTCAAGGAGTCCAACAGACCTGATGGATAGGTACAAAATGGTGGAAGTCTTGTCAGCATCCTCCCCACAGCCAGCATCCTCCCACTGCAAATAGGAGCCCTGAATGAGATGTCCTGGAGTGAAACAGGCCAAGGAGACAGAGTTCACATGGGAAGGAGTGCCTGGTTTTGATTTGAGGCTGAGTCAGGGCCAAGCCACTGCCCTGGATTCTCGATCACTGAGATCACACAAGCCTGACTTGGAAAACAACTGACAGAAACTTCCTCAGACCCGGTAACCGTGGCACACCAACCAACCAAAAAGGCACTATGTCCAGCCTCCAGTCCAGCCTCGAACAAAAGGGACTCCAATCTGGCAGTTTGTATCCTGAACCATCTCACAGGTTAATGTTCCAACGCAGCTTTGCCTCCATCGCAGACACAGGGATGGTCCGACTGCACTACAAAAACACTGCATGTTCCTGGAGGATATGCAGCAATAACACACAGTGTCCTGGTTTCTGTGTTCTTTATCTTCACATTTCTAAAGCTCTCTTTGTGCAGTGGCTAGTTCATTCTCAGATCTGCTGCAGATGGGAAGGTTCACACTGCTCACTTGCCAAGTCTTAACTGTGGCCATTGCTCTATTTTGTGGAGGATTTCTGCACAGTCAGATTAATCTAAAATAAAAATCATCTGGAATGAGAAATAGATGGCTGCTCTTTGTGTCAGATAAGTGCAGATCCATGTCTGTGCTGTTGCTAAACGGGGACGCTAGATGCAATGATTTCAGACTGGTCTGTAGCTTGCTGCCCTTTGAGTACTTCTGCAGCACTGAAGATCTCTGGCCAATTGCCATAGGGTAGCTCTGTTCCTTCCTAAAGCTTTGCTCTCAGCCTGCAAACCTCCACAGAAACCAATACCTGTTGCTACTAATCTCTGTTTCCCTTTCTGCTCAGAAGTGACAAAGCAGAACACTTCTCCCGCCTCACATTCCTTCAAGCCCACAGGAAACTATAAATCAGAATAAAAGCATAATATCCAGAGAGAACCTGAAAAAGGCCAAACATCAGAATAGGCTGAGGGGTTGGGGAAAGGGAGTGGGGAACCTGCTGAAACCAAGCATAGGGTCAGCACTAACCCACATCTCCACCTTGGCTCGGAGTGGTCCTGCTCCAGAGAGTGAGACTGAAGGGAAATCAAGGGCTAGGGGTACTAAAAGTCCTTCCCTCTTTCAAGGGAATTTATATATACACATATAACTATATTCTCCACTTCCTTCCTACCCCCTCCCTTGCCTCCTCTGTAATTAAAAAAATAATAATTGAAAAATATTTGGCAGGAAAGGGTTAAATCTCCCAAAGTGCCATCCTGGGCAGAGCTCACAGCTGGCTTCAGCTCTACCTCAAGACTCTATTAGAAGACAGGCCATGAGGCAGGAGGAAAGGCTGGCCATGGGAAGGCAGGAAAAGGTGAAGAGAAGGGTTTGGCATTTGAGGGAGAAGAGGGTGGTCTATGAGGTGCTGGCTTGGTTTGGCTCCTGAAGCCTGCGGTTTGGAGTGCCCAGGGTGACCCTTGCAAGACCAGGCTGACCTGTCTGAGCGCTGAGGGGAGTGCAGCTGCCTTTGGTCTCCGAGCAACTGAGCCCTGCTGCACCCAGGAGCCAGGGAGAGGGAGGAGGGTGATATACTGCTGCTACTGGTATGGCACCTGCCCCGTGGGTAAACAGAGGCTGTCAGTCTCCAGGCAGTTAAATAAGCAAAAAAATCCTCTTGAACACAGTGGAACAATGCAGCCTTAGCATCTCTTGCTTGTTTGTCAACACAGGAAACTGTGGTTGGTTCAGTTTTGCTATGCAAAGATTTAGTTACAGCTCTGCCTCCTAGACATGATCAACCTGGTCTGGAACCAGGTAATAAGAAGTGAATTACCCAGCAAGTGTCCCTGGCTTTGCAATAGGACCTGCTCTATTTTCCTCCCTTCAACCCTGATGACTGTGGTTTAGGCTGAAGAACTTCTTTGCAGATTGAGTGCAGCAAGGATCTGCTTCATTTAAAGGTGACTCATGGTTCTGGTCAAAATGTATTAGGTTGAGATTTACTCTAGCCCAGATAAAATCTATATATAAGTGTCATGCTAATTCCAAGCTCGGTCTGATCCACTTATATTCACTGGGGCAATAATGCTTTCTGTTACCTGCTCTTTTAAACTACTTTTGTGCAGGCAGCAGCCATTTTGCTCTCAGATCACCAGCACCTCCTATTATAAGGGAGATACGTGCTTTCCCTTGCCTCACTTTTCAATGAACCATGTAGTATTCTATTTCCTGCAGCCCTGCTGATCTCTTCCCTTTGGAAACTGATGGTTCAAACTGAGATCTAAGCTGTGTCTTGCATAAGTGGGATAAATCTAGGTAAAAACAGCTTATGCAAGTAATTTTAAAGCCCCTTAAATTTAAGTCGCTTTAAAAAGGAAAAAAAGTGAATTGCTTTTGTTCCCTTATCTGAGGGTCCCATTTTGCTTTGTAAATAGTAATTCCGTTCCTCTCACTCTTGTGAGATAAGAAGTGGGGAGGGGATTTTGCTCATCATTAAAATGCATCTGTCTTTGGGATAAACTGTACCAATTGCTTAATGGAGAAAATGGCAATGGAAGATCTGTTCTTAGCGGTTTGAGTCTCCTATTTTTGCTCCAGGATAATGGAATAAGCTGTTTTTCTAATCTTGACTAAAGTCTGTCTACAGCTGGCTAGAGGCACAATGCAGATGTGGAAGGCAGACACAACGCTTTTTGATCCTGGGAGCATGAGATAGTTATCTGCAATGAGGAACTGAAGCAAAACAACAGAAGCTCTGCCAGTGTAAGGGACATTTAAATGATTCTGAGATATAGGGTCCTGGTCCCTCTCCCCCTTGTTTTATTTTCTCTTGTTTTTCCACAAGCTCCCTTGAAAGATCACTTCTCCTTCTTTGAGCCTAATGTCTGCTCAAATATTTGAGCTTGTCATGAAATCTCTCAGCTCCTTTCCTGTAAGTAGCCAGCAGACTCAACTCTGTGCTCCTTATAAAGGAGCAGCACCATGGCTCCTAAAGGAGCAGTTCCACCGGGCAGTACAGTTTGAGATTGTTGGGTTGTCTTGCTGCAAGATGGGGTTTGGATTAGTAGTTTACTAAGAGCAAGCCAGTACAGTGAGGAAGTGATACAGGCTTGCTGTTCTGCAAATAAGAGCATAGGTGAATACATAGGTGAAATAGGTGATCTGAGTACAGTTTTTGAATGCTACAAGAACTTCCAAGTAGATGGACAATTCAAATGTGGAAAGCACATCAAGATACGACAAGATGATAAACAGATTGCTCAACTGTGTTAAACTTACGTCTGGCTACGTGAAGTAGGAAGTCATGATTGTAGGAAGTACCCCAATATAGCACCACTCAAACCATAGGGCCCATTTACTGGACCTCAGTGCAATCTTTTGTGAATAGGGTAAGTTTCCCTTCATCTAGCAGAAGAGCTGGACCTTAGAATGATCCTAGCTATTGCCAACCCATAGATGCAGATGCATCACTGGTAGTTAGGACAGACCAAGTTTAAGTGTCACATGCATACATCCTTACTGTGAATCTCTCCCTAGTGTCTAATGCAGATATACTGGTACATGAATGTAAATCACTGTTTGTGTACAGACAGTTTCCACTGGAGTCAGGTGGGAAGGGTAGACAGCAGCAGTTCACTGCAACTTGCTACCTTTTTAGTCCTGCACTTGAAAACCATATAGCCACAGCATCCCAAGGTACTGATTTTGCTTGCTGGTGGACATAAATATTATCTCTAAATAAACACAGTGGAGAGCTGGAGCTGAGCCCTCACTTAGAGCTTTTATTATAAGTCTAAACTTATCTGTAAAATCTCTGTAGCTTTCTTGCTGTGAGACTCCTGGAAAAAAAAATCTAGTGAACATAGTAACATCACATTTAAGTATGCTAAGTTATGACTCTTTACATATTGCTATGTTGAATGCAGCTGTAGCAGAGAGTGGCTTCATTCTAGCATTGAAAATGAGATGATTTTTGAGTAAATGTGAAACCTCAGCATCTGACCTGTGCCTCTTCCTAAAGAGTAGACATCATATGTAGGTGAAGAAACAACAGAATATTCATTGATTATCTTGCTTCGGTTTGGGGAGGATTTCATTTCTGACTAATCTGGTATTCTGTGAAAATCTTAGTATTAATATTAAAAGTATTGTCTCTGATTAAGTGAATGTGTCACTTCTGAACTGACTTTGAGCTTAGTGGGGAATTTTTCATGAACTCTTAGAGCTTAATTTTCTCCCTGACCTAGGCAAGTTTGTCCTGTCTGGTAATTAGGGTAAGTGGGTAGCTTGCAGACCAGATTTCTAGGTGTTGCTCTCAGGCCCAATAGGAAGAAGTTGGGATGGATAGAGTGTGGCTCTGCATGACCTTTGGCAAGTTGTAAAGAATCTGTGTTCACACTGAGGACAACATATTTAGTCCCACTAGCATAAACAATATTTCTCAGTAACATGTATTACTCAGAGTGAATAAGCATTGTATAACTGTCTTTTAAATTGTCTGTTTCTTCATTTATAAAAAAGGGGAAATTTATCTTAATTGCCTCAAAGTATGAACGTTAGGTAGTGGTTGTGGACCTGTTTGATGCTCTTTATGCAGGATGTTAAAGAAGGGTAACGTGTCATTACACAATATATAGCACTGAATCCAATGTTAAAGAAGGGTAATGCATCATCACCCAATATATAGCAGTGAATCCATCAGTGTACTCTGTTGCTTCGCTTTGACATGCTAATATGAAAGCAAATGATGATTGCATTGTTTTACTGCATCTCTGTTGCCAGCCCTCTGTTGTTGAATCCTTCCTTTGATTTTCATTTTTGTAAGATATTTTCTTTGTGTTTGGTGTTTTACGTCAGCATTTTTGCATGGAGACTAGATGGAGGTATACAACCCCAGACAGAGTTTCCAGTATGCCTTCTCACAGGTGAAAAGATTTTATACCTAACCTTAGCTTAGCTCTAGCTTTGGTGAAAGTGTTCATAAATGTTTTGCACATGTATAACTACAGCAATATCCCAGTCTTATATCCCAGTCTTTGAAATATGTGCTAAATGTCAGTTTATGGTTCTGATCCTTCTACCAAGAGGCTGGAGGTGTATGTTTAGACAGAGTTTTGAAGCAGGATGAATAAGATCTTATATTTCTGTTGCATGGTGTTCTGTTGACTTTAAATTAGTTTATTAATATCTAGCAAAAACCGCCACCTTTCCACAGCAGGCATACCATGACACATACAGATTTTATGCACTCTGCTATATCTACAGGCTTTTTCCAGTACTGTTTCTTATTTATGTTTGAGTTTTGCAAAGGCCTACTGGAATTCAATAAGGCAACTGAGTTTACTTAATAGTATTCCATTCAGTGTATGATAGCTAGTTTGAGTTCCTGTAGAATGAAGGCCCTAAGCAACCTGATCCAGTTGGACCTGCTTTGAGCAGGGCATTGGCTAGATCACCTGCAGAGGTCTCTTCCAATCTAAATTATTCCAGGATTTAATGGGTTAAAGATGAACTCTTTCCTTAGCTCTTTCAATGCACTCCTTCCTTATCCAGTATATTGCACAATAATAGGATTCTGCCTTGCTTCTCTTTTGTAACCCACAGCTAAATGTTTGAGGAGGCAGTAGCACATTTGAACATCTGGATCTCTCGCCCTCCAACCCTGCAGATTGTAATGCACATATAAAGCAGAGAGGAAATGCTGTAAAGGAGACAGTTTACTTTCCACCACTCATCACTACAGTTCGGAGAGGTGGGGGGAGAATTCTGACAGAAGTTGCAGCAAATAAACCCAAACGATTTCCTACTTCTGCCCATAGAATTTGAGCAGTTTCTGAAATTTTTCAGAGAAAAGGGAAGCCCTACACTGTCATAGTTCCTTTAATCTTATACTGCTACTTCAACAAGGTAAGGCTAGTGTTGGAAGGAAAGTCCCGTTTGAAAACTGACTTAAGGAGGACAGGTAGATTGGGTCAAGAAACAATATTGAAACCGACTCCTTCCCTAGGGTAGCGTCTCTGGTCTACATAGCCCTCTCAGTGGTTGCAGATCCGCAGTATGCAGATGTCTATGTAACCTACCGGTAAAACCCATGAGGAACATTTACCTCTCAGGTATTCTACAGCCCAACTGACAGTAAATCAGACAGCTGACTGTAAAAATGCACCATTCTGAGGATGGAAACAGGGGTCTCTGCTTGCCAGAGCAGCCAGGACTCTACACACTTCTTGTCCAACACTGCTGCTCTCCAATTCATTAAAAGTCTTTTCTCAGCTAACACGCTGAGCTGAGCACCTTAAAGTGATGGATTCTCCATGCTGCGCGTTTCATGGGCCAGCCATGTGCACTAATACTGATGAACTGGCAGAGTAACTGATGATAATATATCCAGTGGGAGAGAACATCTGGCTGGCATGGCAGCTCAGTGAGCTTAGTTTATTGTTGTACACCTCAGTTCTGAGCCTATGTAGGTTCCAAATGAGACTGAATGGCTACATCAAAACAGGTAAGTATGCCCTTCTCTTTCCCTCCCACCAAAAAGAATTACTTCCAGCTCAGACCTGGCAGATTCTGTTGCACAACTTGCCAACTTCCACTTTTAAGCAAGGCTTCAAAACTACATTAAGGTCATGCTACCACATTCTGTTCATCCTCAAAGAACTTGGGCATTCACTGGCCAGTTTCTACCGTATCTGACAGGTACAGGTCCCAAGGATGATTAGGACTATAAAGCTGTGTGAAAAGAGGCAGCTGAGCAGAGGAATAGGTCCTTGTTAGTGTCCACTTTGAAGTCATTCTGCAGCATTCACCTTCACCCTTCATTAGCTATTGGAGAGCTCTTCAGTGCAAGAAGTGATGATAAATGCCCAACCATAGAAAAAGCTAACGATGGGAGTTGCTCTGTGGTAGTTACCAGATGATCTAAATGCAAGCTGTAAACCTATAAGAAATCAAGCTTTGTTATTTTTGCTGATCAGAGCTTAGCACTGTTTCTGGTAAGAGCTAGTAAATCTTCAGGTTATTAAACTGAATGGATCTTCAGCCTTCCTTCCCTTCTGAGTATTTGTTTTACAGGAGAGTGACACCACTGCAAGATTGAACCTCTCTGGAACTCATCCTTCTCTTCAATGAGCAGTAACTCTTAATATCACATCTCTTACATGCATTAAGAAAAGTACAGGAAGAGAGACACAATTCTTTGTGCCTGAAATCTGCAGAGATAACTGTACTCTTGCAGTTCAGTGCCCTCTAGGTCTCTATCAGCTTCACACAGCGCAATTAAGTTCTGGGAATGTCACCCAGAAAAAGCATGCTGGAGAGGACTTACAGTTCTGGAAAAGAAAATACCCAGAGACCCATCATGAGACAGAAAAACTTGGAACCAGGGTGAGGCAGTAGTTGCCATCCCAACTGCTCTGTGCAGGCAGAAGATGACTCCTGTGAATGCAAATTTCTGGCTCTTGCTTTGTACCAAACTGGGCCAGTGATACACATGCCCATGAGCAGGCATCCTAATAACCAAGTATTCTCCACCCTCAACACTTGTCAAGTGGGTCATTTGTGATTTTCCACAAGTGATGCTTTTCTTCCCTTCACACTTTGATTCAGATTGCTAAGTGACTTTAGAGCAGAGATTTCTTGTGTTCTCATCAGAAAGCATTTCACTTCCTGGGTCTCATGTATTGAGATTTGCAGTGGCAATAAGGAAACTGCAGGCCAATAACTGAATATAGGAATATTCTCTTCTGAGCAGAAGAAAAAAAACATTATGCAGGCATGCCTCTCCTTGGATGACATTTGTTTGCCTTTCTTTTAAAAGCAGAATGAATTTATCAAAAATCTTGCTTCAAACCGTGCTGTCTTCTCCCTGAGTGAGCCCAGCATCATCTGTAAACCAACAAGGCTGGATGGGTTCCAACAGCTTTTGTTGAAACTTCCTCTAGTCCATAGTTTAGCTCAACCCACCCTCCCCCAGCAGGGATCTCTTTCAGCACTGAATGCTTCTTGTTTCTTTTTTTTCTCTCCCTCCCCTGGGCCTTGGCTCAGAACTGGAGCTCCCCAACCCCTCTGCTCCTTTTGTCTCTGTCTGAGAGGCTTTTCCTGTGTTGCTGCCTGCCAAAAACAGCAAAGGTCTTGCCCTCTCTGGCAGCAGAAGTACTGACTGACCCATGGGGGACAAGGGAGGGTCCTTATCCCTTCCTTTGCCCTGGGGACTGCTTGCACTCTCCCAGCAGTGCCAAATATTTCTTGCTCTCTCCTAGCACCGCAAAACAACTGTGTTTTTTTTTTCCCCAGTAGAGCAGTGATACCAGTGAGTAATGTGACCCTTTCTTAATGGGATAGGAGGAGTCTTACCATTCATGGCTTTCTATCTCAGTGCTGTCTGGAGGGAAACTTGCCGAGGGAAATAAGAACAGCAGGGTTTGCTGTATTATTACTGTGTGCCTAGACACTATTTATTCCCTGTTTTTATTTATTACTTTCATGGGTTGGTATGGCCCCATTTTTCTAGGTCTGACTTCCTCTCACTGTTCTCTGAAGGGAGCAGGACTGTTAGGATGCAGCTGAGGTTGGGGAATTAAGATGGTGGATTAATTCTCATGTAAAGGATTACTGTCTCAGTCATCGACCATCTTCTGAAAAGGGCATTCTTCTAAGTGCAGCTAGAGGGACTTCTATGAGCTACAGATCCATTATCTGCTCTGTATGGCCATCTGATAGATAGTCACATCCCTTTGAGCTAGTACATCATCCTCACACAGTGAACTTTGCTGTCCGGCTGCATACCCAATGTTGTCTTGGATCATGCTCTGACCTGAGCCCACACCAAAACCCAAAATGTTGGGGGAGGGGGAATCACTGGCAAGGAAACTGGAACCAGTGCTGCTTGGAGTAAAAATGAATACATTTTCTGTGCTGAATGATGTGGCCCAGGCAAGGGAGAAGAAAGCTGGCATTACAGTGTCCAGGCCTCAGCAGCAGAAAAAGAAGTGAAGCATGAAGTCACAGGTCAGAACAACAGGCCTCAATCCTGTATGATTCACTGATATATATCCTCTATCCTTTCTCACTGTAGGTATCAGGAATTTAGCTATGAACTCCCAAAGTTCTTGATTTCTTGGCATCTCCCACACAGTTCAGAATATCATCCTGTCTGCAGGTAAAAGAGAGAAGTATGGAGCACTGGATTTCACTCCCCAGGGGGAGGTGAGATACCTTTTCAAATGGCATTTCCTCACCTTCTGTCTCCATTGGGCCACAGAGAAATTGACATTTTCCTGTCACTTACCCAGTTTATGTTTTCAACCCAACCTTTGTTTCCCATCTCTTCCCTCTCCTGGATTCCAGCTAGTTCTCTTCAGTTTCAACACAGAATGTTCTGTCTTCGGTACTTAAACACAATGCCCTTTTCCTTTTACCTGCTGGGCTGGGCCTATGCACTGTATCACATGAGAATACATTTTCACACTGTCTTGAGAAAAATGGGTATGTCTACATCATGTCTGCACTACTAACCAGTACAGAGAACAGGGAAGGACCAGTGTTTGCTTTTCTGCAATTCATTTTGGTGACAATGTAGGAAGCAAAATTAGCCATTAACTTCTTTCTAACAAACACAGTCAAGATGAGAAGTGAGGGCTTGGGGGCAGGGGGAGGCTGTGGATTGGGGGAGCTGTTTCAATTTTTTTGTTTGTTTGTTTGTTCTTGGGGCAAGGACTAATTCTTTGTGTGATATGTGTCCTGACTTCAGTTGTGGTCTCTAATGCAGGCTGTAATGTTAAACTATGAATAACTGTGGTGAACACACAGAAAGATTAAAGTCCATAAAGCTAGATGCTACGGCAGTATGAGTTGTTCCGAGAGAAGCCTTTTCCCATCCCATCAATGCATACGATATACCAGCTTGGAGTTTTCCACAGAGTCTCGGTCTTGTTGAACACTGTGGCATTGTCCTGTAGTTTTATGCATTATGTCTGAATTCAGATGAGTCAGTGGTACAGCAAGAGCCTGCATTATTCCAAATCCCTAAACTCAGTCTGGCAGAACTAGTTTTATTAAAGACTTTGAGCACTTCAGGCAAACATCTTTCTATAAACATCAGCTTTCTGCCTTCTCTTCCCCCAAACTTCAAATAGCCTGTTCTTTGCAAATCTGAGAGCACCATCCAAAGTGCCAGCCTCCAGCTGGTGCAAGCAAGAAAAGCCTGGAAGTGGTGAGGAAGGGTGGGGAGAGGAAAGGAGGCCTCCTGCTATCTCAGTGCTGTCACAGTGGCTGTTTCCTGGGGTGAGGTCACAGTGGGGGGACAAATCCTTATTTCCTGCCAAAAAGTGGGTTTAACAGAGAGGACAAAGGGGTAATATTCTGAAAAGAAACTGAGCTGTGGGAAACAGCATTGTTTCACTGATGCTGGAATGGAGCGGGAACAATACCTGTCATGCTTAGATAGCCGTGTTCTTCAAAATAATTATGGAGATTCCTGCATTACCCCAATATTGCAGAGGCAGCAGGACCATGCTGATGTTAAAGCTGGTGTTCTTCTCAAATGCATAGGCATAAAAAGACCTCAAAGCAAGCCACAAGTGTGTATACTTGCATAGTTTAACATTTCTTTGTCTTCGGAGCACCGATAAATCTCCTTTAGCTGCTTTCTAAACCCATGGAAATACATTTTACCATAGGTATTTATGCAGGCCACATCTGTAAAATCTCTATATGCAATATACTGTTTTCAGCCTGATGTTCAGAGATTTAGCTGACAAAACCATATTTCAGTCTGTGTGGATCAGAGCGCGTGTACATGTAGGCCATAAAACTAAATTTTATTTTCATAAAATATCCCCTCCCTTATCAATAGAGAGAAGCATCTAACCACCTAACCACTGGAACCACTGCATACGCATTATGCAATCACAGACATGCACACATATGCTGTTTCTATTAGCAGTAGCTTTTAATAAAGAGTATCGTAATCATTAAGCCTTGCTGTAGTGTGATGAAGCAGACTGGGTATGCAGAGAAGGGATTATCTCACTCTCTGGTATTATATAATCTGTTTAGACTGTGCCACTTTATGCTTATTTAAGGAATGAATGAGCACTTCACTCTGGGATGTGCCACCCATGAATTCTGACATCTTCCCTTTAATCCACTGTAATAAATATATTGCTTTGCTTTTTAGCTATTCCCCACCTCATAGTCTACCCTATACCCAGTAAAAGTTCTGTACTAGAATAATTACTGTTAGACAGCATGTGTGTATGATTCTCCAAAGAATTAAGGGATGGTTAACTGTATCAGAGCAACAGAATGTTGCAGAGGTCTGGCATATAAGCAAAGTCGGCTTCTCCAGGGAACATCTTTGCAGATAAGGTGAAGCAAGACAAAACGTAATGTGTGTGGGCACTCTCTGCTGTAAATGTACTATGCTGCAGTTGGTTCATCTTGTGTCCAACGGATTGGTATGGACTACTGAAAACATACACCCCCTTTCCATAATTTTTTCCTGGTCCTTTCCCTCTTCCTGTAAATAAGTCTCTGAGCTGAATTCCTTTCATTACAGAAAGAGAGGCCAGAGGAGGCGGCAACATGCAAAAATAAAAAGATCTGCAGATGCACTCTTTAACAACAAACTCTCTCCAATAAGCCCAAACATGTACCCCACTGAGTGAAAAGAATGGAACATTTTGCCAAGAAGTTTGTGTAGGGACAATTATATTGCCTCATTTTCTCCTTTTGGGAGCAGTGGCTCAGAGGAGCAATCGGCTTGCAGCAGCAACGTGTGTGGTTTACTCACTGCTTCTTTGACCTATGTCAGTATTGTCTCACCTAGTGTGTCAGGGCAGATACATGCATTCCTAGCCTCTGTTCAGATGCACAGGACTAGTGGCAGAGCCAGTTTCCCCACCACCTAGCATCTTCCTGCAGCCATTGCAAAATAAGTTAGTGTTACTTCCTGTATCTGAAGGACACCTGGAACTGTTAAGCCCCAAAAGACTCTTCTCTAAGCCTCCTAGAGGAGCACAGAATCTCCAGCATACCCTGTCCCCCGTTCTCAACTGTTGTGATAGGAATAGGAACACTTTCCTTTTCTGCTAGCAGCTCACACAACAATGGACAGAACACTGAGCCTGATGCTTTTCCGCTGTTAGTACATGGCCAGCCACAATGGGTGTCATGGCTGCTGTTGTGGGCAGCTCCAAGGGCCAGTCTGGCCTGAAGCTAGGAAAGGATGCAGCAGAGTTGCAGGAAATCAGCCTCCACCCTCCTCGCAGTCCTCAGGAATAATTGCACAAAATCTCAGTTCTGCTGTCTGTCCTATGGGGTCCTACGAGAGGGTGGCTGGCAGCTTACATTCCAGCTGTTGTGCACTGGAGAGTGGGGATGCAATTCACCTCCATGCAGCCTAGAAGGTACACACACCTCCCTGGGGCTGTGGATAAGCTGTGTAGTCCTCTTGGTCTGGCACTGATATAAGTCTTACTCCCTCTGAGGCACTGCATGGCCTGCTCGGATCCTGAAACAGGCAAGACAAGAAATTTGAGCTACAAAATTCTCTGGCATTTTGGAGCACTAAGGAACTGTAGTGCCTCGTTCCCAAGTGAGGGAACCAGATTTACGGACCCAGAGGCTAACAGAGGCTATGTCACTGGTAACAGTGGTAATATACAAGAAACTCCCATCTCAGAGGCTGTCTAGTGCAGGGGAGGCTAGCCAGGGAAAGCTGCCAACCACACAGTCCAAGCTACTACAGGCCAAGCATTCTCCACCATGCTGCATTGTCCCTTCTCCCTGACCAGGTCGGAGAGCAGCCTAGAGGATGCCACTGAGACCAAACGAACCAGCCGGACTCCAGCAGTCTGTACCGCCTTCCTATCCCTGAGAGGCTTAATGAAATGAAGGCAAACAGATGGCTTCTCTCACACAGGCCGGGAGAGATCCCTAATGTGTGGTAGGAGTATGTTTCCCTCCCTTCCAGTCCTCCCCTCAGAGCCTTGTGTGAGAACACCATACTTTCCTACCTAAGGGGACCACCAGAAAAGAATGATTAATAATTCTGCACTGACGGCACCATATTAAAGGTGCTTTATCATTACAAGCGTTAATTATTTCACAGACTCTTAACACAGATGAACGGTATGACCCTTCCCTCCTGTCCCTTCCCCAATTAGCTAAGGAAAATGAGACAGAGATACAAATAGACTTTCCTAAGCCACACAATCTCTGAGTGGCACAAGGAATGGCCCTGAGCCCCTGGACTCCCCATTCTCCGCTCTAGCTACCAGAGAGCCTGGGTTCCCTTCAGATGTGATCTCTACAGCACTGTTTCCCATTACCTCCACCAAAGTGGCTTTGCAGCACCTTTCCAGTTTCCTGAGCTTCAGCAGTATGAATGACAACAGACTCCAGCTTAGCGTTAGAATGTGAAGCTCACTGGCTGTACGGCAACACCTATTTCAACAGAAGCTTGTCTACAGTCCACATGAACGAGGTTATGTCAAATTACATTTCACTGAACTCTTACTCTATGCGTGCACTTGGCCATGCTGCAGTCCTTCAAGGATCAGGATTGGAATCAAGAGCAACTGCATCATGCTAACACAACAAGCAAAGCACAATTATCAAGACATGTGGCACTCTCCAAGGAGGAATGGATGGCTCTCCCACAGATAATTTCAATAGCACAGATAATCCATCATCACCGTCTCTCGGTCCCATTACTTCTAGGCCTAACTACCCTCTTCCACCACAGGTTTGTTGCTCTTTCATCTTTTTCCTTTTAGCACATTTTGTCATCAAACTTGCAACCCTCATACCTTCCTTGTTACAGTCAGAAAACTAGCAAATCCCTGACCTTGGCTTTCTCAGCAGCTTTTGACCATCCCAGTAGGACAAGGCCTACAGTTCCTTGTGCTGTTGCTCTCTGGAAGGCTTTCGGGGAAAGCAGTCCAGACTCACAGCCTTAGCATGCAATAGCCAGAATTTACACTTTGCTAAACTTCTCCTGTGAAATCATTCAGATTGAACAGCTTTCTCCTTACATTTATTACATGGCATCCAGAAGGAGAGCCAGGGAGAGAGAAAAATGTCAGAAGACTATCACTGACAAAAGAGATGATTTTCATCTCTGTAGCTACACACATGCCAGCCAACAGAAGGATGCAATAGAGAGGAACAGCTACTGAAAAGAAAAACAAACAAATTCTAACTCACAAGCTGATCCATCAAACAAACTAGTAACATTTCAAACCTTGCTGATGTTTTTACAAGGTACATACTATCACACAGCAAAGTATGTTACAAAAGGTCACAAAGTCAATCACCAAATTCTGAAATATCAAAATTATACTTGCCTGTGCACTACACCATGAAACTTAGGAGCTATAGCTCCCATGAACAGCCTGAGAGATTGTATTTCAGAGTTAAAGATCACCCACTGCAAACTCACAGCTCCTGAATCCAGGCAGTTTTATCTTAGCAACAAAAAAACCCTCCCTTGCTGATTTGTAGTGCTGGCATAGATCAGTGGGACTTTAACTTCAGATCCTTGGTCCTTTGGGATACCCTGCTCATGCACTTCGCAATTCAA
This sequence comes from Dromaius novaehollandiae, assembly GCF_036370855.1. Taxonomy (NCBI): domain Eukaryota; kingdom Metazoa; phylum Chordata; class Aves; order Casuariiformes; family Dromaiidae; genus Dromaius; species Dromaius novaehollandiae. The sequence goes on along the minus strand of NC_088121.1, from coordinate 3,873,362 downwards.
AGTTACTAAGGAAGCCACTTGCCAAAAACTTGGCATGAAACACCATACACAAAGTGAAGCCAAAGAAATCAACTCAGTTCTCACTCAGTCAGTTCTCTGACACCAGCGGGATTTTCCCTGATCACACATTGAATAAATCCCTTCAGATCTGCCCATAGTAATGCAGGCTGAAGGGCTGCAGCTTTTTTCAATGTATTTCAGGATTCACATGGCAGTTCTCATGATAGAGAACCTCAGATTAAAGAAATTCTGCCTCCAGGTACTGCGTCAACGCCTGTGGAGGAAAATAAGAAACTGCACCATATGAGGATACTGCTGTGATCAGTTGTGGATATGATTCACCTGACACAAGAACAGCTGAAGTGTAATGTAGCTTCGATTAGAGAGGAGACCCCTTCGCGTGATGTTGCCACAACTGCAGTCTCCATATGGCACAACAAGTAAGAGCTGCCACAAATAACACAGGAGGAGGGAGGAGCCACCCTATTTGATTAGGAATGGACAACATCATAAACTATACCCCAGTATAACACCAGTAAAAGCCAGATTTGGTTCTGTATTAGTGACTTGGGCTCGCCTTATAATGATACCAAAGGAAAAAGTGAGGCTGCAAGCCAGAGAGAAGAAACAAAGTCTCACTGCTTCAGGAAACCACCACATTGAGGTATAGATATTTTGGGGTTGGATGGAGTGCTGTAACTGGGAGAGCACTGCACAGCTGCTACTGTGATAGAAAGCAACTATATGGTGACATTTCTGCCTTGCCTTTTCTTTTACATGCTTCAGGGCCTGCGGCTTTAGAAGTGCAGCGACAAAAAGATGAGAAATAGAATAAATAGATAAAGATAGGTATTATGATTGATGTAGCTAATATGCCACTTTTGTAATAATATCCTCTTTCCCATGCAACTAAACCAGCAAATGGTGGTAGCTGTATTCATTAATCTCTCATTCAGAAAGAAGCTTTCTGTGTAGGCATATCTCCTTGCCACTGCAATTAGTATCAGGAATCTTGCTTATATAAGAACCCTTGTGTAACAAAAAACAATTTCAAATCAATCCACGTGCTCTTTTTGTTAAACTGGTTTAGTTAAATGGATGAAGATTCTTTCTTTGGCCATTTTGGGTGTAACTTAAATTTGCTTTTAAGTAACCTAAGCTAATAAATTTGGTTTACACCAAACTGCATGTCAATGGTGTGCAGTGTCAGCTGACACTGGTTGAAAATCACATGGAAGCCACTGAAGCTTTTTCTGTGGAGGCCTTCACTCACATCAGTTCACACAGCATAAATGCATCAGAACTGGTTATGCTGGTTTTAAACATGTCTAATTTAGTCTATTATCAGACTTAGCAATATCAGTTTGATTAACTGTCTTTAATTCTTCCTTTCCATTTGAAACACCCTAGTATGAGACTGAAAACATTTTCTAAATCTACTTTCTTTTTTCTTTTTTTTTACCCCTTTCTTTACTACTGGCAAATAACAGTTTTTCCTCTTGCATGGAGCTAAAATTACATGACTGAATTTTTCTTTGCCTAATGAGAGCTGCGATAACACGCAGACAGTTCTGTATACTGCCAAAATAAACAACTCTATCTATGCCCCCATGTTACTGCCTGATGATAGTGTTGCTCCAGAGAATCCTGTTGGTTTCTGAACTACTGAGGTACAGCCAGCCAAGACGCTGCAAGGTATAGGGGACGTAAAGAATGGCACCCCTCAGATCTGGGCACACAGACTGGCATGTACATGGTCTCATGCAGCCTATATCTTAATTGCAGGTCTCCCTTTCCTTCCAAGCAGCATGAAGGTCCCTTGGTGGCCTGGGGACTGGATGTGTATGGAGGGATGCTGTTCCCTAGGGTCACGGGTATGTTTAAAGGCTCCTCATGAGAAGGACTCAGGCACCTGAGCCATTGCGCTGAGCAGAACACAGTACCTCTTGGCTCACTCCACTACCTGCCTGTTCTGCAACAGGTAACCCTGATCTCACACAAGTTTGATTAATACTGTTAGTTAGTAGCAATAACAACTGCAATAACAATGTTAGTTATGGAAATAAACACTTATTTCCCTCCCTTGTGGGAATCACCACAGAGGCATTTGGGGTTTTGTACGACCCACAGAGCACTACAGCCAGGTATCACCCCTGCCATTTATTCCTGCTCTGCCCTAACCCTCCAGATTGTTTCTAGAGTGCATTTTCACCCGGAATGAGTAAAGGTGTCCCTACCTGGCCCTTTGCACCAAGGGAGTCTTTACTGAGTGAGGAGGGAGTAAAGGTAGGGGGTATGTCTTGAGAATTGGCAGGGTTCCTTTTTGCAAGAGCAAGCCAAATTTACTCATCTAACATTGTTGCCTTACAGATCTCCAATGGTAAGGGTAGTAATGGGGCCGTCTTTGCATCACTCCAGACCACTGGCTTCCAAGACTGACTGGAACAAGTCAGAAATGTATTCCTAGATTTCCCATACTACTGCTAGGTAAACAGAAGATTCTGCACATCAGAGAGATGAAAACCGCAACATCTATTGGGGATTGCATTCCAACACACTGAAACTGGTCTTTCAAGGTAATTACATTTGTTTACTGGAACTGTGTATACATGTCTCTACAAGACACCTAACAGAAATAAGGTTTATCTACCAGTCTGGAGATCTGTACATATTTAAGTAATGAAAAGCCCCCCCCCCCTTCCAAAAAAGGGGAGGGGGGAGTGTTCTTTGCAGCAGTTGGTCCTTATAAAGTAGGAAGCAATGATGGATTGAGTGTACATCAAGCATTGGTATAGAGATCTTTGACATGTAATTTGATTTGATTGCTGAACTAGACTAGTTTGGTAGCCTTATTATAGGATGCCAGATACAGTGTGTGTTTATGCCTACTTAGATCTTCTGTGCAATAGTTCTTTGTTCTATTTTTCTCCCTGTGTATAACAATGAGAAAACTATTGGTTTTCTCCAAGGCTCACTGCTGAGGGGAATAAACCAATTGTAAAAGATCATGTAACTGTTTACTGGTAAGCGCAAAGGGATTCAGTACAATGTTGAGTGCCAGTAGGAAAGGAAGGGTGATCTTTTAGCAAGGGGCCTGGTATGGGAAATTGGGATTCAGTTTTTGCTTCTTCCACGGATGCTTTCTATGGCAAGAGACAAGTTACTTTATCTATTGCTGTCTCAGTTTCTGCTGAGAAAGGATTATATGCTACCTTCTCCCACCTCACATTTATTTATACTTTTATATATAGTTTATACATTCTTTAGTTCTTTACAGCTGTAAAGTTTTATGGACATGTTAGTAAGCATCTGTGCCATGCACTACGGAGGAAGGCCTGTCCCTTATAGGCATCTCAGGATTCTCTTGTATTACAAACAAGTAATTGTAATACAAGAATGAAGTAAAGAGCTGGGAGGAAGAAAAGTGTACAATGGAGGATAAAATCTGCACCCGTTGAGAGAGTCAGAAGAGTTCCATTTCTTCCTTGCCATGAACCTGAAAATGTCCTATTTTTGCACTGTTTAAGGTGATAGTGGTTTACATATACCCCTGATGTTGCCCTCTTGAAATATGTAGGCTTATTTCTCTAGTCTAATTTCTTGCTCTCCCTGTAATAGGCAGACAACATTTAGCCTTTTGGGAAATAGTTCATAATTCCATGCTTAAATAACTGTTTTTTGATACAGGTCCAACATAGTGCTCTGAGGGATGTTTTGTTTTTATGGATGGAGCAGACAGAGCAGAAAGGATGCTGCCTGCATACTAAGAAACTTGGCCTGAAGCCCACACACACACCAAAGGCAAAATAAATAAATAAACATATCAATCAATCTTGACGTCACCAGGAAAAGGGTCACTGCCATGTGCAACAAGACATCTGGACAGTGAAGTCACTGCTCTGGAAGGATGCCACAGAACAGTTCACAGGCTCTGCAGCACAATAGGATATAATGACAGTTAAAAAAAAAAAAAAAAAAAAAGTCTAATTGATACTAAGTAACCACAGGTTTAAAGAAGGCGCTTCATACCTTCTGCAAACCTGTCCATGCATTGAACTTTCGCCTGGTCAAAAACTCCCATGATTCCAATGCCAAACAGGAGGACATTAAGACCAGCCCAGCATCTCACATGACAGTGGGCTCTATAATTTCAGCACTAGCTTTGGAACAAGTAAGAGCAGCATCTCACCACTAAACTAAAATTAAAGTATGTGGCGGAGGGGGAACCCTTTCTACAGCCCTCTTACACTGTCAGATGCACATATGTTCTGGTATGCAGGGAAAAATATACTCCAGAAGATGCACTGGCACAGGTACTTAAGTTACCTGTAGCTGTACACAGACACACAAAATGTCAAGCACTCTGAGCAGCCAGAGCCACAGACCACTGCAGCTTTTTGAATGAATCTTGCCTTCCAAGAAGTTATTGTTAAAAGCACTTTAAGGAATATGCAAAATGCTCCATTTAATAAACAAAAAGGTTTTGAAAGAATGGGATCAACAAGAAATGCCTGCAGGGAGAGACCCCTTGAGAACACTTTCTGCTGCCCACGTGTCCAACCAACACGCTTCTGCTGGCTATTGTCTGTGCTTCCTTCTGTCCCCATCCAAGCACAGTACTGAAAAGCACAAGGAGGCTATTAGCTATGGAAGCTCTTCCTAACACCAGGACATCTCATCCCTCCCAGACACCTAGCCAGGAGGCTCCAGGCACAATGGAGCATCTGTACCCAGAATGTGGAGACTCTTCTCCAGCCCTGGGCATTTGTGAAACAGCCTGATTTAAATGCAGCACAGCCAGGACAGAGTCTTTGTTGTCAGAGCCTGGATTCCTTCAAGGCAACTAAAAAAAACCACCCTCCAAGAGACGGGAATGTGACAGCATGGAAAATAATAATATTTCTTAGCACCAGCTCTTCAGGCGGTGTAAATTAACACCATCCAGCTTATCCCTGTAGGGTGATGCCAGTTTACATGGTTACAGATGTGATCTGGAGCTGAATGCTCGGTAGCGAGGAAGGAAGGAATTATTATGAGCGCTATGATTACTAATTTTTCATTTTTAAAGCTTCTGAACCGAGCCAGGCAATGAGATGAGGAGGGCAGGATGCACTGGACAAGGAGGCATCCGCCCACAGGCCGACGGCACCCCAAGCTGCCGGAGGATATCGTGGGGCCGGTGGCCCCCAGCCGCGGCGCGGGGCGCTGGGGCGGGCTGGGCTGGAGGGGCCCCCGCAGGGCAGGGCAGCCCAGCGCCGGCGGCTCCCCCGCGGGGTCCTGCAGCCTCCGGCGCGACACTGGGGCCGGGAGGGCGGCCGGGCCGGCCGCCCCGCTCCCCCCGGCGCGCTGGCCCCGCAGCCTGGCGCCGGCAGCCGCGTCGGCCACCGCTCCCCGGTCGCCGGCCGCGGCGCGGCCCGGCGGAACAGGCACCCGGCAAGGCCCTGCCCGCCCCCCACCCGGATTACCGCGGCCCCCCGGCCTCTAAAGCGATCAGACGGAGAGGAGCTTGACGGCGCACCCCGCGCCCCTGCCCGCGCTCCGCTGCTCCTTCGCAGGGGCTGCGCCGGGCCTTCTGCGCCGCACCCCGGGGGACGGCGGCGAGCCCCGCCGCTTACCGGAACCGGGGAGAGTCCTTGATGCACTCCTCGAAGTCCACCGTCATCCTCACAGCTCTGCCCGCGGCGCGCTCAGCAGAGGAAGCTCATCGCCCGCCGGGAGCGAAGCACGCGCGGGCGAGCGCCCGCCCCTCGCCGCTCGCCGCACACGCGCCCGCTGTCACGGCGGCGCTGAGCGCGCCCGCCGCCGCCGCCGCCGCCCGCCCGTCACGGCGCAGAAGCGGCTACAAACTCCGCCGCCGCGCGGCGCCGCGCGGCGCCGCGTGCGAGCTGTGGCGCGGCCCCGCGGCGGGAAGGGCCGGGGCCGGGGCCGGGGCCGACGCCGACGCGGGGCGCCCCGCGGGCAGCCGCGGAGGGCAGGGCGGCTCTGCGCTTCGCTCCCTTGCCTGCCCCCGTGGGCCTCCGCCCCTGCGGCGCGCCAGGGCGGAATCGCCGTGCGAAGCGGGCAGCAGCGCCTCGTGTTCAGGCACTCGCAGGCTGCCTCTGGCCTGTGGCTGCTTTAGCAATGTGGGAAACGGTTCATTTCCCCTCTCCTCACTCGTACTTTCTCCTCTCTGGTTTTAGGTATGTAAGGAAGGATTTTCAGAAAACATCAATGACATTGTTCAAAGTGTACGCTTAGCTGGCTCTGACAATCGCCACTGCCTATTACATCAACTCATGCTAATTGTATGGTTAAGCTGGAGGTGTAACAAGTCATCTGCAGATAGCATTGCCACCAGGTTGTGTGCACTGTAAAAATAAAATGTAATGTACAGGATGCATGGAGCAGTTCTATACCAGTAGTGTCAACAGGATTGGCATCAACTCTGTTATTACCTAATCTAGTTTTTAATTTTCTGCACACAGTGGATTTGCTGCTGCCATGAGCCATGTAGTAAGCCTGCACTAACTCCACAGAAGCGAATGGCATCACTCAAGGCAGCAAGACAGCTGGGCCTATGGGTCTATGGGAGCAGATCACACTTTTTGCAGAATGTGGCGATGTAATGTGGCATGAATAAATGAGACTAAACTCAATGGGCTTAGTTTTGATCCTTCACCTATTAAACACCACAGACAGATGAACAGTATAAACTGCATCATTCACTGCAACTTTTGTATGAATTTAAGATTGAGAGAAGGGTCTGAAGTGTAAATCTCCATGTTTTAATAAAATACATTCTGTGCAACATGGACCTAAATGAAAACCAACAGTCAAATGAGCACTAGGGCCAGGAGCATGTGAATCCATAACAAAATGTCACGATGAGGCCTTACCTCAGCCATCAACTGAACCAGAAATAAGATGTTTATTGCCAGTTCCATACACAAGTTGCAGCTAAGATTCACCACAACTCCAGGGCATCATGTCTGTCTAAGACCTGCTTGATTTGTCAGCCACAGTCAGGAATATCTTTCTGTGAACAAAAGTCTGATTTATTATTTAGCATAGTCATCAGATGCTGCAGAGCTCTAAAGAAAACAGGAAAAGGAAACAGGCCTGGCTCATCACCTTGGTCCAGGAGAATGGCTTAGATGACCTTTTGTGGCCTCTGCTTTATGCAATTTTATGTGATTTATTGATTTTCAAATCAATTCATTTTTTCTTTCCTTTGGTTCTTCTAATGTAGATGAAAGTGTGTGGCTGTTTTTGCCTCTATGCATACACACAAACTCAGGGATTAGAAATTGCTATCCACTTCAAAGCTGAGATTCATTAGTTTCATTATAATAGAGTCTGGATGCTATTGTGTGAGTTGAAAGCTGGTTGGATTTTTCCATTCAAAACAGATCTCAGATTTGTATGAGAGGACTATGGATTTCTGTTACTTTCCCTGGTGTACCAATGAGTTGGGTGATTGTTTATATTGGTTTTGGGGTATCTATTGTACAAACAGATATTATAGTTCAGTATTTTAGAAACATGAATAAAGATTTAAAAATACAAAACATAGTCATGAAGAATATCTGCAGTCTTTGTTTGTTATCACCGTCTTAGCTTATTTTTGTCACTGCTGCTATTATTAACCCTCAAAAAGTGGCAGCCTGGACACATCTTTTGTTAGGCAGGCTGAAATAGATGATTGCAGGCTTGTCTGAAATGCCCACGTTGATTTTTGCGTGGATTTTGGGCAAGGGTTCTGGCAGAGTCGGGATCAGTTTCATAGGGGTAGATTTTCTGCAACCTTGCAACATCAGAGCTCTTGAACCATGGATCCCAAACCCACAAGTAACCCTACTGCAGGAAATGAGTATATCCAGGAACGTTCACCACATCTTGGGCCCAGGCCTGTAAACTTCTTTCAGCACAATCCCCCCCCCCCTTTTTCTTTTTCTATGGGAGTTAAATTCCTGCACTAGCATTCAGAGCCTTAATTTTCTGACATGCTTATTTGTGGGACAACTGAAGCCCCCAGAACTTTGCTAGGATTAGCCCTAAGGGACCAATTTACATTAGTAATTGACAAAAAAAAATAGGCCGTTCTCAGAACATTTCTAATGGCAAATGATAAGGCAAATAAAAGCACTTACCAGAAGATAGTTTTCTGCAGTGAAATTTCAAGTAGGAGCAGCTGAGAAGATAAAGCACTGGGTTCAAGAGAAGAGGGGTTTATTCCCTACACTGTCACTGGCTAGGTGACCTCCAGTAAGTCACTCAATGCCTCAGTTTCTCTCCAGGGAAAATAAAGACCTCTATTCGACAAAAGTGAAGTACCACAGGAGAGAGGGAAAAGGAGGTGTAGAGTCCTGTGACTGCCCTCCACAGCCGAATTGTGTCAGGGGAGAAAGGGGTCTGGTGCTTGCACCTTCTCCATCTCAGCTCTGTCCGCGGGACAAAAGGGCCAGCGCCAGCCCCACAGGCACGCACGCAGCGCTACCGCCTGTTGTTCAGTGCCGCCCGGCCAAACAGCGTCGCGGAGCACTTCCCGCGGTGACTCCGAAAACGGCGCGGGCGGGTGGGTTGGACGGAGGCCGCCTCGCCCCGCCGCAGGGAGGCGCCGCCGCTGCCCCCGGGCCGCCGGCAAGGCCGAGGCCTGGCCCCTTTCCCACTCCGGTCCCAGCTCCGCGCCGCTCAGGGCGTTTGCGTTTCTCCGCTGCTCGGCCGGCACGAGCCCGCCTCCGCCCCGGGGGCCCTGCCCGCCGGCGGCGTGGCGGCCAGGCCGTGCAGCCAGGCCGCGGCCCCCCTTCGCACCACGCTCGGCTCCAACAAACCCGGAACTTCGCTCCGCTCCCTAAGGCCGGAGCCGCCGCCCGCCCCTCGCCGCCGCCGCCCGCTACGCCCCGGCCCAGCCCGGCCCGGCCCTTGGCGGCTGCTCGCCCACGCGGCGTGGCGGCGGAAGCAGGCCGTGTTGGGCGGGCCGCCTGGGGGCAGCCGCCGGGGTAGGCGGCGCGGCTCTCCAAGAACTCGGCCGCGGAGGCCGCCCGCCATCCTCGGTGCCCACCGGCGGCCCCCGCCGCCAGCACTGCGGTAGGGAGGGGAGCGGGGCGGTGGGACCGCTGCGCCGAGCCGAGCGGAGCCGAGCCGCGCCGAGCCGGAAGTCGAGCGTTAGCCGTTAGCGCCACAGAGGGCAAACATGGTTTCTCCAAAAACCCGATACTTAATTTTCTTTCAGTACTTTGGCAGTAAATATAGGTAGGTGCGTTTGCTGTGTTGTTAGCCCTGTGTGGTGGAAGTAGAACAGTGCCTCTGAAATCAGTGGTGTGCAGCGCTTGTTACAGTCCTGGGGGTGGCCGTGGGTGCTAGGAATACTACGAAGAGGTATCTGAGGAAGAAAATGGCCAGTGCAATATTTGGGGTGAGTGACAAATCACTATTGCTAAGTAAGTGAGCATGGACAGGGAACTGGACTGTTTTCTACTGCTGCATAGAAGCATTAGAAAGAGGATGGTTTGGATAAGAAATGTATAAAATGGGCAAAAAAAACCATCAAAGCACAGAAGAGAAGGCAAATGTGTGTTTTGAGGCTGGTTGGAGTGAAAGTAGTTAATTTTTGTATACTGGTGGTGTTTCATCAGAGGCTCAGTTGTGTGACTGCTTCTGGATGGGTTGGATGCCTGCAGTGCTTGAGATGCACATGAAATGATCCACAGGCTCCGAGTCCTGCGGGAGGACTGAGACTGGGTCTCTTCAGACCTTAAGCATCCCACATATCTAGTTATGCTTGTTTACATAAAAGAGAGAGTGTTGGAGAACTTGTGTAGCCCCAGCTGATGGAATTGTGTCTCGCTACATGAGGGCTCTACAGAATAATACCATCACATGCCAAAAACCGTACTTCTTTTACTGTACAGTTTATTTGGTTGTGAGTACTGGCCTAAATTAATCGGGGTGGTTACAGATAGATCAGATTTGGCCTCAGGACATACCTTTGCACTCCGGCACCTTTTGTGAATGCCTGTGACTTCTGGAATGGAGAAGGAAGCTTATCACAAACTGTGTCTCTGCACAGCCTGTGAGCCCCACCACCACATCCACAGGGCCTGCAAGAAAAGGTCCTATAGCTGCCATCCAACTACTCACCCTGAAAAAGTTTAACCTGCAAATTCTTCTCTAGTGTAATTTGCCTGCATCATCATCCCAACACATTAACCTCTGTTTGAAGGGTTAATACAGGGAGTAGCCCTGGGAGGATGTTTTATATTTCCAGGCTCCTTTCTTGCATGCTACCCACTGCTTTTATTTTCCTGTCCATTCCTTCAAAGTGTTTGGTCCCTGCAAGTTGTGTAAAAAGATCCACTCAGTAGCAAGCAGTTTGATAAAGACCATTCCCTATTAACTTCTGGATGTGTTGGTGGACAGTGTATCCAGCCCTTGGGCAGAACATGGAGGGTCTTGACACTTGTCAATAACTATTGTATTTGCTTTTCTCTGCAGTGGGGTCATGGAGACTTCAACTGATCAGTCAGTGGTTGGAGTCCAGAATTATATGGAGGTAGGTCCCTGCTGATTATTTTGTCATTAAAGTGAAATTTCTAAGATCACATTGTTGAACTACAGTAATTATCAGGGATAGATATTTTTCTTACACTGATTATTTTGAATATTACAATATTTAGCACTATACAAATGTCTTTTTTTCTGAGTGTCAAAGTGCTTTAGAAATGATGTCAGTATGCAGGTGGGAGAAATAGGTCAGGGTAAAGTAAGAGAGATCAAGATGCTGATCCTGGAAAACACCTGAACCTTTCAATGGTATTTCCTTGAAACTGAGGCATGCAACTCCAGAACTGTTATTCTCAGAGCCCCTGCTCGGTTGCTGGCCCACTTAAAAGTACTTAAGCATGTAAGCTTCTCTAGCACTTGAGGTTTTGCTTCCATGCATTCTTAGAACTGCCTCAGTCCTCAACAGCCTGAACTGCTCTGCTTCTAATTCATGTCAAAGTCCTGTCTAGATCTAGAAATGGGATACTACTTAATCCCAGGAGGGGATGCCTCTGGTAGATGTTTTCAGACACAGAAAAACGCACGGTAGGGTATCTGTTGTTCCAAAGGAAAAAAATGCAAGTTCCCATTCTTCTGGAATCCTTCTAATGTGCTGCAAAAAAGGTCTGATTCTGTGATCAATCACTGTTGTTTCTGTGTTGCTCCCAGGGATTTCCTAGAATGTGAGGATGGCTTTCAGCAGCAAGTGCTGTCTGGGCTTGGAATGAGCGTGCAGTAAGAGTGCAAAAGACCTAGTGTTACATCAGCAGGTAGAAAGCTGGTAAATAGGGTGAATGCTGGTGAACTCACATAGGGTGAACACTCAGCACATCTGGGTGTTTGTGGAATCCAGTACTAGTTTAATTACGAACTGCTGCTGAGCTGCATTTATCTGAGCAGTGCTGGTGAATCCCATGTTCCCGTGCAGAGCAGGAATCAAAAAGAAGTTGCATTATCTTTTCTCTCTTGCTATAGAAATATTATGTAATTTGAAATGAAGCTTGTGCCTGTTTAAAACATAAGAGATTGTTGGAGAGGTTAAAGTCTAGACACCTTGTGCTGAAGCTGATTGTGGTATCCAGACAAGCATCACTTGACTTCTTTCCAGTTGCAGCATTGTTGTAGCCACAGAAATATTTTCTCATAGGCATTATTTGCGGAGGGGTTATCCTCTGGTGCTTTTTCTGGGCTGGGTTTTTAGTAGCTGGAGATGGAGATTAAACCATATGTTTTATTGTGTCCCGTCAGGATGCTTTCTTGGCTCTGATCATCGGTGCACCTGAGCATCTTCACCATTTTGCTGTCATCACTTGGAGAGTTTAAGCACACACCTCCAAGGTAGTGGTAGGACTGGCCTGCTGTCACTCTTTCCAGGAGGGTGTGTGAGGAGAGATGCTCACAGAGAGCTAATGCTGGGGGATACACTGTGAGTACAGTTTGGGAGGAGGCTGTACTCTCTCTTCAGAAGCTCTGAACTGATGACCCACATGGCAGCCTCTTTTCTGAAAAGCTGTATGTTTTAATTTTAGCAGAGCAGGGTCTCTTCACTCACAGAGAAAATGGCAGCATTGGGAGGAGAACAGATCTGAAATGGAGAGGATAGAGAGAGCAAAGGGCCTTTTAGTCAGTGATTTCAGTGAAGACCTGACATGAAAGATATTAATCTTTAATTAATCCTTGCCATGCTTGCCCAGGTCATGTTTGGGGCAAGTCAGACCACAGCTGTATATTAATAACTACCCTTTTCATTATTTATTTCTCATTATCAGTCAAACTCTCTAGTCTGAGATCACTAACTGTAGCAGTTTGAACACGATGTGCCTTCCGTGCGTGTTTGTGACAGTCTGTACTGTGCCTGCGTTAGCTACAGTCCCAGTGTTGGGAAGGGGCAAAGTTGTTGAAGAACTGGTCTGGCAGCAGGAGACTTGCTCTCCTACCTAGCCGCTCTGTGACCGTGGGTAAGACATTTCTCTGCTGTGCCCTGGTTTTCCGAATGAGGGTGGTAGTTCTTACATTCTCTTGCTAAGAAGTCTGTGGAAGGAAAGTGTTATGAATTACACTTTGAATAGGAGTTCTCAGCATGTATTTGTATTGCTCCTCGCCTGAGACTGTTGCAGAGAAAGATATAAATGTTGTGCAGCTCTTGAGAAACTTTGTCTTGTTTATCTAATCCTCTAAACCATCCTGTGTCTCAGCTGGACTTTGGGTGAGACCAGCAGTTGTTTTGCATCATCCAAGTAACTTTGTTTTAACAAGTGAATAGGTAGGATGGGCGAATAAAGGGAAAAAGAAGAAGGAAAAATAGAAAAAGATAAACTTATTTGGTGTTGTCTTTTCACAGTATCAGCATTTTGTTCCTCCCAGCTGCATGCTGGCCAGTTATGGGATATGTGCTTTGCTTTCATGTGGTGGGATTGATGCTGGGCACTGCTGAGCAGGGCTGTGTCTATTAGAACCACGTGGGATGTCTTAAAGCGATTTTAATAGAAAACGTCTGGGGCTTTAGGAATTTATCTTCCTTCCTTCATTTTTGTGCAGCCTTGAACTTCAGAACACTCATTTCCAAAGCCAGGAAGGCAACTGAAGGGAAGGGCAAGATTATATCCGTAATGAGCTCCTTATTCCATTCAGAATACATTCTGGCATTTGGTTGCTGTTACAAGCAAGCAAATGAACTGCTAGGTGTAGACCTTGTGTTTCAACAACTGATGTCATTAAAAGTGTAATGGACTGGTTTGTGAGTATGCACTGCAGCCCTCTATGTGATAAGGTAGAATGCTGAACTGTGGCTGAGCAGGAGGGCTGTCACCTTTGTCACCTTAAATGTACATAACATACAGGACAGGGATGGTTTTGTAGTCCTGAATACCACTGTGTAACAGAGCCCTGGGTAATGAGGATTGTCCAGAGGAAATGGAAAGTTATTGATGTTGATCAACATGTTGATGTTGATTCTGTGGCAAATCTATATATTTGAGGGATCTTTTAATATGTCTTTGAGAGGGGTGAGCTTTGCAGATGAAATTTATTTTCTTTCTTGGAGGAGAACATATTTGTCTTGAAACACTTGGAACTCAAGCTTGCTAGCGATGGTTTCAAACCAAAATTCCAGACCTTGCTTCCCCAGATGGCAAAGTTTGAGTACTGTGACTTGGCTCCATCCAATTCATTGTGGAAATTTACAACATGCAGGGTAGGATGATCAAGTCTCGATTCTTAAAAATGCCCCTACTGTAAAGGAAAATCTCCTGTGTAGCACCTTTTGCTCAAGTGAGTAGCTGTTACTTGTGCTAACAGGCACCATATGTGAGGACTGCTAGGATTTGCGGAATTAAGCTCCCTTTCATGTTTGGTTTGAATCATCTCCCAAGTGTGCTGCTTTCCATTGTGCTGGTGAATGCTGCCCAAACTAATCTTCCCCGCACAAAGTTCTGCTTTGGCCAGCAGCTTTGTGCTAAGTCCAGATATTATTGCCCATGAAAGAAAAAATGAGAGTAAGGGAGGAAAGAGGAGGAGAACACAGACAAGCTCTATACTATGCAAGGCAGCATTGGAAAAAACTGTCCTCCCAAGAAAGAAGGAAGAAAGAAATGAAAATGGACCTAGGGAACAGTCATCTGCAATCCCTGTTTACTTTGGACAATATTTCCAGTGGCATGGCAGATTGCTTCAGAGACCATTTCTTCCAACAAAAGACACTTTCTTAGCTTTTTCTTCCTGACTTTCACTACAGCTTTTATCTGTTTCACTAAAACTGTGTGATTCTTACTTAGTTTCAGTTGATATAGCACCTGTTAATCTATGCACAGTGGGGCTGTTCTGACTTGCAACCAGAAGCTAGCTGATGATTACTTATTAGAACACAGCAACTTGTAAATTATGCAATATCCCTACCAATGCAGTGCAATGCAATGCAATCCCTTATGTCTGTGCAACTAACGTCAGTGTGGATGTCTTCCGCTGACGAAACCAGTAAGCATTCCAGCTACTGTGAAAAGGCAACAACAGATGCTAATTTTTCCAAAATGTTCCTAATGCAGTTTTTCTCTTGAATGTTCCCATCCCCAGCTGATGTGAAAGGTTTCTTTGGTGGTTTCACAGATGCTCTGGAAAGGTCTTCCATGGCTGAGCATCTTGAGCAGCTTTTATGTAGCCTTCAGGGAGAGAAGTAGATGAACTTTTGCTTCCTAGCCATGGCCAGTATACATTAATGGGCCTGTTCTTCATCCTGCCTCTCCAACATTTGTGCAGAGTGAGAAGAGAAGAGAACAGAGCTGTGAGTAATAACAACAATCTGGAATGTGGATCCATATCATTTTGACATGTAACAATGGAAATTTCAGTATGATTCAAAATACAGAAGTGCTTTGTGAATAAAATCTGTTAGCAGAACAGACCTACTAAACGCAAGTAATACTTTCTCCTACATTGCTAGTGTGCAGGGAATTAGAAGTATAAAGTGGCACCCTGGGATGCATGTTGCTGCCCAGAAATACGGTGGTCTAGAAGGACTGTGACTCAGGAAGTAAAGACAAAATTAAAATGGATAAGATCTGACTCGGTGAAGCACCTCTAGCAGGTGCCAAGCTAAGATTTCAGTGTTTGTAACTGAACACCTGCTAAAGAGAAGAACATTTGTATGCTGTGTGGCTTAAAGAAGGGAGCTGAGACCTGTGAACTCGGAGAACACCTGTGAAGAGAACCCAGCTCCTTGATTTCTGTATTTCCTCTATTGCTTTTTAGCTGAGTGCCCGGAGGTGAGTTGCGTAACTTCTGCCTCACTTTTCCCCGCTGGAATCCATAGATGATATCCAGCAGGACTGCATGGGGATCTGAATCAATAGCAGTAAAGCCTTTTGAGTTCCTCAGATGAAAGGCATTGTGCAAAAGCAAGGTATGATTGTTTTATCAGGCTTTTTCCTGAAAGTGGAGGAAAAAAATGGTTGCAACGCAAGCAATTACTGAAAAATAAATGATGCATCTTTTTTGTAATTTGTTGTGGGTGATATTAATAGATTAGAGTATACAGGAACAAAATGAGAAAAACTACCAGCTACTTATAGGCTCAAAGGACATCTGGATGGTGCAAGGATGAGACATTTGCATAGGTGAAGGCGTTGCTTGTGTATCACCTGTAAACAAGCTCAGCAGTTCAAAATTCTCTCTGTAAGGAGATTAATTAAGATGGGCTTTAAATGAAGTATTAAATGAAGTATTAAATATTGAAACTGGAGGCAGCAGTTGATTGTGGACTCTCTTATCAACTGCATGGCTGCTAGGCTGGAGGAAAAATAGCTTTCACAAGCAGAGATTTGGTGGTAGTGGTGGTGGTTATATTCTTCCTTGAATGCCCAGCACATATATCCTTCAGTTCTCTCTCCAAAGAGTTGTGCCTGGGAGAGTTGTGCTGGAGAAGGGCAGTTGTGAAAATTCCATTTAGTTGTAGCTGTCATTAAGTCCTGCACCTTTGTGGATTTTTTGGTTGACCTAAGCATCAGACACAACCAGATTCGCCTTGGAGCCTGTAGTCTTCCCTTCCGTTCCAGCCTGCTCTCTAAAAAGGCTCACCTTCTCCCCTGCAGAGGGGAAGAGATCCAAACTCTTCAGTGTTCTAACTATCCAGCTTAGTTCAGATGCAGTGCTTGAAGTGGCATGCAGTGTGGGGATCCAAAGGAGCACTGCATCCAAACTTCAAGCCCATACCAAGAAAGGAGGATGTTTTCCATGTACTGTCCTGTTCTCTCCCCCTCTTCTCCCCCCTCAACTGTGTTCCCACTGACTGTTCTGTGCCTGATGACAAAGGAAGGGGAAGAGAGGAACCTGCAAAACCCAAATACGTCTTTGCAAAAACTTTCCTCTTAAAATGCAGCCTCTGCTTTAAAACAAATTACTGAGGCACAAGCCAAGGTCTGCTGCAGAGAACTGTTTAATTTCTGTCTGCTTCTCTTTGCTAAGGGTAATAAGTAAAGATTTTCATTGTTAATTGTAACCACATGTGAACTCCAAATAGAAGAATTAGGAAGAGGGAAAGGCTAGGATCATTTGTGTTCTGTTTCCCAGGCTTTCCCCTGCAGCTTGGTTACATTTTTCCTTGCCTCCCTGTGCTTTTTAACAGTATGTTTCTGAGAGCTCAGAATTCTGTCTGCTTAAATAGTGGGAGCCTGGAAGGCATTTGCAAATTGGCCATTCAAACTTTATTGACTTTTGGTACCAAATTGAAATCTAATGAAGACCACTGCTGGGTTCACCACTCAGGAAAGAAGATGGGAGAGAGAAGGAAATTTCTAGTCATTCACCTAGTTCTCTGGAGCTTGTTTCATTTTTCAGTGTTTCAGATATGCTTCACTCATACACCCTAACAAATGACATTGGATTTTCTGTCTAAGGGCCTGCCCTCACAAAGGTAAAGGTTGTATTTGGCAGTGCTCCAGCAACTTACTTTAAAGCCTTACTGTATGAAAGACCAACTCTGATTTTAACATTGCATTAGCAAGTTCTTGGGATACCAAGATTTCTGACCTACCAGTGTTCACTTTTGCCCCTTAGCAAAACCCACCCTGACTTTGCTAAACTTAGGCCAGTCAAAACAGACCCTTAGATATATGGCATCTAATTAACTGTTAGCCTTTTTCTCTCTGTCTCTATCTGTTTCTCTCTCTCTCTCTCATTCCAGTCATCTTAATTAGAGGACATGATATTAATGACTCATTTAGCAGGGTTTTACTTACTTACCCAACAAGGATCCTGTAATAGTTCACCCAGTTGTTTTTCTAGCCCTTTGTTAGCAGGCAGAATGGAAAGGCAGAAGCAGAGTAGGGCCAAAAGCTAGCTCTTGTGGGAGGGAACAGTTGGGAAAAGGATCCAGTAACCCTGGGAACAGGTGGATTCTCTAGCAAATTCTTGCCTAAATCCATGTGCAGAACTGAAAGGATCTCAAATCACTCTCCTTGCCCTTGTGTTAAGAATAGTAAATTTCAGTATGTTGCAGTATAATTTCTTAACTAATTTTAAAGTATATTCCAGCTGCAGTGTAATTTAGGATCTTGTTTTGACTCCAATAAACTTGAACTCTCTGACTGTAGAAGTAATATTTGTCATTTTTTGCTTCCGTCTTGCTATGATAGCAGTCTTGTTAGTGTGAGTGAGGTATCAGCTCAATGTTAAGGCAACTCTAGGTCCTGAAGAAAACAGTGCTTTCAAGAGGATTAGCCAAATTCTGTATTAATGCAACTGTGGAAGCAGCGAATATAAGGAAATTCCACCTTGTGATTGCTGGTGGCATGTATTTGTCCTGTGGTTGTTTATACCTCCTGGGATGGCTCAGTGTCAGCTCTTCAACTACGGGTGTCTTTTATGAGAGCTGTGTCTTGATTCTCAGATCTGTTATATTTCTCCATGGGACTAATGAAATGCATTACATCAGTGCTATGCTACTGTGCCTCTGGTTGGTCCCCTGGCTCCTCCTCTGCTCTTAACAGTTAATGGAAACACACTGCCCTCTGTAACCCTGCTGCCATTATGGATGGGAAAGAACTGTCTGCAGCAGTAAGCTGCAGTATTTTATATAGTTCTGGCCTGCGCTGGGAACAAAGGATACAGCCTGAGCTCCTTCAGGCCTCTTGGCTGTGATGTCATTCAGGCATCCTTGTGCGCTATTTCTGTCCCTGTAATGCTTGGGTTCTGCAGCTTTTTAGGAGTGTGCACTAGGCTGTTTTTGCTTGCTGCACAAGCAGTCTGAATTCAGTTTTCAGCAGGGGCTATGTCTGGGTTCAAGTGAGGAATTCTCTGTCCTCTAGCCCACTCACCCAATATTATAAAGCAAAGGACAGGGAAATAAATATATGTTACTTTGTTTTACATATGTAAGGAAGCTCACACAGCATTTTGGATGTTCTCTTTAAGATGATTCTGGGACAAAGGGTGAGTAGCCAATGAGACCAGGAGAAATTCCCCAGGCAGGCTCCTCTCCATCCCTCTGCAGCCCACAGTAAAACTCGCAATTACTTCTCTATGTGAACACTAAGAAGGTATGTGATTGGCAAGGAGAAGGGCATTGAGTCCTAGGTAGCCCCTAGTGAGTCCCCTATTCATGATCCCTTCTCATATTGTCTTGCAGAAGGCAGCACAGAACCTAAAACCCGTCATTCCCATCAAGTTCCACATCTCCAGCCGAACAGATGCTGGTGTCCATGCACTCTGCAACTCTGCTCACCTTGACATCCAGAGGGCAACAGGGAAGCCACCTTTTCACGAGAGAGAGCTCATCTGCAGTCTCAATTACCACCTGAAGTCTGAGCCAATCCGGTGAGTTGGGTGGCAAGACAAAATCTTTTGATTTGTTCTTGTGGGAGGAGGGGGAACTGCAGCAGTGATCTCTCATCTTCATCCACAAGATAGATTTTCCCCTGTTAAACGTGTTGGCAAACCACCTCCATACACAAGAGTCCTTCTGCTCCTGCCAGGCCCCCTTGCGTGCTAAAGAGCAGTGTTGTTCCACCATTATTGTTGTTAGGGGGTCATCTGTGCTAACACCACTGAAACAAGAATTATTGTGAGAGAATGATCACCCTTTAAGTATTGGTCCCACTGGGTGATGCTAATGTCACACGTGAGCCAGAGTTAACTTTCAGTGCTGCTTTATTCCAACCCCCCCCCAAATTTTCTTTGCTTACTGAATTAGCACTTAACAAAAGCTTGGCTGCAATATTGCCTCTCTCCTGTATCTGGGCAAAAAGATGAAAAGCAAACACATGAGATCACACTTGGTGTTAGAACAGTCCAATCCTCCCTTCCTGTGAGATCAGCCTCTTTCCTTCTCTGGTAGACCAAGCCTACCACTTGACCTGGTTTAGAGAAGTTAAATCAAAATCTCCAGTTTAATATTTTTGTAACAAAATGGAATGTTTTGCTCAGTGGGGTAGATAAACGGTCCTTCTCATAACCAGCTGTTAATAACTAGAGAGAGCTGCATGTTAGTGTAGTGAGGAGCTTGGTCTAACAGCCTACAGAGAATAGAACAGCTGCCATTTCTCCTGTTTTCTTTTCTTCTTTCTTTCTATTACAGTTATTTCTTTTTATGACAGAATCTCAGAATTGGCTTATCCTCGGTGAAACTGAGGTCTAAGTGCTCACCCTCAAAGGTATTACTGCTGGAAAAAATTATCATTAAGCCAACAGCTTTTGTCAAGAAGTTGTATCAATTACATAAGCAGTTTCTATGCCCTGTGAATTTTCTGTCTTTCCAAATGGTGGATTGAATTTAGTGTTCAGTGCTTTTCTTTCCAAACTGCTGTGCAGTTTCTCTGCCAGCTGTCAAACGGCTGTTGTGTTCTGCCCCAGAATTAGGTGCATTTTTCATGGTTAAAGTGTAAATTGAATGAAACATGAAAGTTTTTAGACTAAAAGCCAAGTCTGTGCTAATGTCATAGAATCAACATGCCATTTGCCAGCAGCTGTTTTGCTCCTCTCTGCTCTTTCTTCTCTTATTTTGTCTTACTTGCATATACTGCAAACTCTTCGAGGCACAGACTTTGTTTATGGAGCAGCTGGCACAGTAAGACCTGACTTCCTGTGTACTACCCTAATGAAGAGTGTGTCAAAGCACTTCAGAGACAGGTAACTTAGAGGAAGCATTTGGGTGAGCAGTAGACCTTTGATGCAAGGTGCCAAGTAGTAATTGCTCAGAGGACCAGGTTTTTGCTCTGTTTCATGTTACTGCATCGTTTCTGATGGCTGGTGGCATGAACAGAAAGGAAGATTATGGAGGCAAGTATCCCATGCCAGAGTGAGGGACCAAGACAAAAAAAATATATCTCTCTCAACTCCAGTGAAGGAATCATTATTAAGAATAGCAACAATATTGTGAAGCACCCTCCCTATTACCATTTCACCTAGTTTGCTTTATGTTCTGATCTCCTCTTTGTGAGACAGGACTTGACCTGAATGCCAACACAGCAAAGCCTGGGATTTGAGGGCTGACATCATAGTTGAATCTGTCCTTGGTTTTGCAAGGGAGGATTCCAGTTCCCTTGGACCTGGGGATCAGTGAACTCAGCTCATTGAATGTGAAATGTGCAGGCATTCAAATGGTTTGGGGGCTGGGAGAGGGAGAGATGGTTGATCATGTTTCTTTTCTCCCAGGAGGTCTTTCATGCATGTCCCACATGCTATAGAAAGTGAAGAGTGAGACAGCAGTAGGGAGAAGCTGCAGCATGCCCTGCAGAAGGTGTTGGTCTGGGATTTAATCTGCTGCTTTGATTTTTCCCAAACCATATTGCAAGCATGCAAGCCCCTCAACAATTCCTCCCCTTCCCAAGAAATTGCTTCTGTTCTTCAGCTTTGAAATGGAAAAAGCAAAAGGTGGAGCCTGAGGAAAGCAATCCCAGGTAGCAGACTCTTTTCTAGCTTTGACTGCACTGGTGGGTGTTCAGCATGTCTGGCAACTAAGGTCCCCAGGGTCAAATTCTCGAAGGGTTTCAGTGACGGAAGGTATCTGCCTCTGTTTTTAGAAGCACTGAAGCAGATTGCCTGCCTCTAGCTGTCAGTAGAGGTAGGCAGCTAATCCACCCCAGAAGTGACTGAGGAGTGAGACATTCCAGCATGCTCCAGACATGCCTGTGACACCTGCAGTGCTGGGCAGATTCTAGCTGAGGTTGTAGAAGCATGGTATCTGCATTAACATTGTGTGAGAACCAGGGTAACCAGTTTGTTGTTCTGGCACCAGCTCACCTGTGGTAATGTAAGTGCCATGTTGTGTAGCAGAACCTGCTGCAACTTAATCCAGGCTATACACTGAGTCAGTGTCAATCAGAGATGGACTGAAAGGGTCAGCTTCTGGTCCAGTGGTCATTCTCTAGACCCTGTGCGGTGTCGGTGCTAGGAGCAGTTTTAGATGGAGGGACTAGTTTCTACCCTCTGCTTCCAGAGTTCTGCTATGTCATATTTGTAGGGCACAGTAACACAAGGAAACAAATTTCCACCTATGCTAATATTCATGAATGTGTGTGAGACAGACTTCTATCATGGTTACGTCTGTCCAGGCTTCTGGTAAGTTTGGCAGTGGTGACTTGACTTGCTGCCTTAACAAGGTACATTGAGGCCAGGATCCCACCTACGTATCCTCTGTATGCCTGTTCTCTGGAAGTGCTCAGTGCCTGCAGCTCCCATGGCCTCAGGATTGGGTTTTGCACTGATTTCCTGCAGGGTTTCTTGAGCTGTACGACAATGATGCTTTGCGTTTAAATACAGTGGAATCTTTTGTCTAGAGGCTCTCAACTCAGTCAATGATTGAAGCAGAATGCGCAGCACCTGTCTTAGAGCCAGCTGCATTCTTTCACTTCTGAACAAGTACTAGGGGAGCCATCAGAGAGTGAAGGTGAGGAGTCACTAAAATCCTAGGGAATCTGAGCTCTGAAAAGAGAGGCGAGGAGAGCACTGGTAAGGCCTTATTACTAGAGGCACATAGTTTATTTTGTTGCTCTTGTTATTTTAAATACTCTTTTTCCTTGGATATTTACAGCTCCTTTGACAACTCTTGGAAAGGGTTTTGGGGACCAACATAAGGGCCACACCACTTTTCTCCTTTGATTCTGTCTTCTGGCTGCCCACCCCACGTTAGCCTTGCTCTTGCTGTTCCTCTGAGACACCCTCTTGTGATGTCTTGGAGGGGGTAGGCTCAGCCTAAGGGGGCTACGGCACTAATGTTATGCTGCTGGAGCTGGATGCAGCCTATGGTTGCCATTAGGAATTAGTCAATCCTCAGAAATATTATTGTAAGGGATAGTTCTCTCCCCTTTCACCTTATTTGCAAAAATGTGTTTTAGCACTTTCCAGAGTTAGTTGAGTCTTTCTGTGAGAGCAAATGTTTCACTGTGACTATCTTACAGAAAAGAAAATACTAATTTCATTGCTGGTACTGCACAGCTCATGGACAGCCTTTCCTTCAAAATGAAGTAGATCATAGTTTTGGTTTTCTTCTTTAAGGCTAAAGCAGTCATTTACATGTCAAAACTAACCAATTTTACAGCCAGAAGGTACCAGTGGAATTACCAGTCTTTTCTCCCATGTGTTACTCGCTACAGAATCTCAGTCTCTTTCTCCTGAGTTTAGACTTGTAACCTGTGCATTGTGTTGCCTAGCTTCGATGGAATAAGTTGTCCTAGAGAGCTAAAGGTACTGTTTTGACCCCGCCATTGTCCAACTTTACATAGTCGTAGCTAGGATTTATGAGATCTTGACTGATTAGTCCTATAATAAATAATCAGCATCAAAAATGTCTTAATCCTTTATGAAGAAGGATCCTTTATGAGGAATGGTTAAAGCATTTGAAATATTAAATCTTAATGAATTACAGCCTTCTGAGTAACAGTCGTTCTCTTAGCTGTAGAAGGTGTTTTTCTTCTCTGTAAGAAAACCCCTCTATTTGATATCTGTAAGAAAACCGCTCTGCTGGTGTTTTGTGTAGTATTAAAGGCAGTAAGTACTGTCCTTTTGGGAAAAGAAGGCAAGTTAGTTCAGTGAAATTTACTTGGCCTCAAGCTATTGTTGCTCTTGCTGTTAGAGTCTGATCCCATTTCCTTGAACATAAAAGAAGAACATAAAAGAAAGGCATACTGAGCATAGGAATTGGCAGCAAAGTTCAGAAATATTGGGTTTGTAAATGTTGATTAACACATGAGCAGCCTCAGGACCAGATGAAGAAAGGCATCTAGTCTTCTCAGCCATTGTAAGACCTGAGAAATCTGTGCTCGTGTGAGGTTGTTGATTGGTCTTAACCGCAGATCTGACTATGGGCCCACAGCAGCCATACCAGAAATAAAGCCTGGGCTGGGTAAATAAGACAAAGGAGGGAGAAATGTTTCAGAGAAAGCCATGCATTGGAAGAGGAAAGGGAGCAGGAATATGTCTACAACTCTAGGTGTTGCTCTGAACTAATGAAGGTCATCATGTTGTCTGTTTTTCCTTCCAAATATGACATCCTTCAAGAGGAAGATAAACAAGGCCCAACTCTGCCACTGGGGTGAAGTCCAGTCTTTCTTCTCCACCTGCTTCCCAGCAGTGAGGTGATCTACATCTTGCACCCAGGTTTCTGTGCCAGCCCTCCCATTAGTGCAGAGGTGCGAAGGAGGCAGGGTGGGTTTGATGACTGAGAAGTAAGTTCAGGTTCTCTCCCTTTCTTGCCCTTCAGCATGCTACGCAGGTGTATAGGGTTGCCGTTGAAGAGAAGTTTCTAGTTAGAGAGCATCTCCAAAAGGAGTAGCAGTGGGATCTCAAAGACAGGGAAAGCTTTTGTGTTATATCAAGGTCTGACATATCAGGAGGAGATGTCTTTTGACAGAATGCAATACAGTCCTGATTGATTAGAGAGTTTAGGTTTATCGAGATGCAGTCAGATCTGCTGCTCCCTCCTTCCTTGGGCCGTACTTTTTAAAAATGTTTCAGCTGCTTTCCATTAAGGAGCTTGGTGATGGGCATGAGCCTAGGCCGACTCAGCAACAATCCCCTCCCTCTGTAAACATTGCTTTGCTGAGAAGAATTCTCTCATAATGCTGAACAGAAAACTCAGCACTTTCATGTGGTTGTGAGCAGGGGTGATGGGGAGAGAGGTCTTTGAGAGCGCATTATTGTCAATAGAGCTTGGAAGGGAAACAAGATTCCAAGCTGGCTGACTGCATCATCAGCAGTAATAACCTTTGGTGCTTTGCTGTATGGTGAGTCTCTTCTGTCATCTGATCTGCTTTTTAGATTTGTAGAGCATATTTGAAAGGATCTTGTCCACAAAGATCAGAATGCATCCTGTAGATGGGGCAACATCAGGAGGGCCGTGGTGTCACTAAAGGAGAGATGGTAGTACAGTAGACACACACCTCCTATTTCTGGTTTTGGTTTTGTAAGTACATGATAAAAGCTGTCTGGGTGACAAGAAGACAGAGCTGGGATTCCTCTTACCTCCCGGAAATTAGTATTCAGCTCCTTCTGTTGCCAGTGGGGAGAGAAGGACGTCCTTCTCGGTGACGATTGTTTACAGTTAGATGTCTTCAGGGTTTATTGGTTTTGTTGGGTTCTTTTTGTGTCAAACTTGTTGCTGAAATTCAGGCTCTGTTGAAAAGCTAATGTCTGCTAGTAGGCTTTATTTACCAGCAGTCTTGCAAAAATGGGATCCTGACAAGGACTGAAATGAAGTATGTTTGAAGAACTGGTGGGATAAATGATGGAAAGGCATTCCCAGCTAGAAAGAGCCTGTGGTAGCAATTGTATCTGCTAAGAGAGGCAGGAAAGGATACCTGCACTGAAGAATCATGTAAGCATAAACGGGCTTTTCTGAAAGAGCCACTCTATCAGAGGGAATAAAAGAGTGGTTATTTCATTAAAAATCACACAGGCTTTAACAAGAGAAGCTCAAAGGGGATTAAATGCTTGCAGAGACGTGTAAACAGGGGGAAATAAATACTTAATTATATTACTGACTTTAGAAGAGGCTGGAGGTCCTAGATTCAAACTCCAGTGGAAGCCTTGAGGATGTAGTTTGTATTCCTGCTGAGAGGTGTTTAAAGAAGTGGAACAATCTCCTGGGCTTGTTGTTGCAAATTTTTGTAGAGGCCTGTCATTCAACTGTAATTTCTTTTTCCCTGGTCTGAGCCTTTTCAGTCAAAGGGGGGAGCCAGAGGCACTTGAGCTAGCAAAAATCCCTGGAGCACCAACTTTTAAAAAATAAATAAATAGGTTTGTCTTTTACTTGGTCCCATATGGTATCAAATTTTTGGGCTTCCTTACATCTCTTTTTTTCCATATGCTGAGCTCAGAAGACAGAAGAGCACAAGGCAGGACAGAAACTACTTTCTAGGAGAGGCATCCTCTAAAGTAGCATCTGCAGAGAGATTGTGACCCCTTGCCATATACTCCATGCAGTATGGTGAGAAGCCAGTACTCTGGCTTAATGGAAAGCTGACATCTTCAAATCAAATACAGCACTTTGGGGGAGGTACAGACAGATGGGGAAGCTCTGTTTTCTCCCATGCCAGAGAGAAGGGTATTCTCCCCGCCTACAACCTTTGTACCTTTGTACCTTCCTTCTGGCTACAGGCTCTCTCTGTTTAATGGTAATGGTGACATTGGCTTAGAGAAACAAAGCAATTACTCTCTGTTGCTTGTGGAAGAAAGCAGGAGTTCACCGGCCTGGAATGCTGCTTCTTGAGTTAACTGCTCAGAGTTAATGGAAGATGAGTAGGCATGAACATTCCCAAAAGCCATCTCCTGCAGACATGAGATGTGAGGGTTCCCAGGAGGTTTCCTGCATGCAGCATTCTGCTGGTTTCAGGCAGATTCAGTCTAGGCCATGGTGGGATGTTCCTGCACTTTTATTGCTGCAGCAAAGTGCTATTTGTCTTGGAGGTTGTGGGGAGAGATGGGAGGTAAGTGACCTAGTTTCTGCTATCTCCATCTGCTGCAACGAGCTGCTGAAAGACTGAGCAGTGTGCACTGCTCGGGGTGTCCAGGTATCTGTCGATGGGAGAGTCCTTCCCATTTGTGCTTGGGGCCACAGTTCTGCAAGAGCCTTGGGCTTGTTCTCATAAGAGGATAACTGGATAATGGTTGTGTTGTGGATTTTAGGTGTTTTCAAGTCCTGTGTATCTAGGTGCTAATGACCATAGAGAGTGATGGCACTCCATCTTATGGATACAGCAAGGCTAAGGTGAAGTGGGCATAAACCTTAGGGTTCCTGTTTTTGTTTTTGGGTTTTTTTTTTTTTTTTGGTGTTTTCAGATAGTCACTGGACCCAAGAAAGTGGTTCATGAGACTAGAAAATAAGAAGACCTAGGATATGCAGTCTTGCTAAGGCTATTGGATTTTGTGCTTCCTCTTACCCATGGATCTAGTAGAGCTGGATCAATTGCCAGTAAAAGTGGTTACAGTCTGATGTCTGTTGACTTGCTTTTATGATGAGTTTGCCAAGCAAAGCAGGAAGCAGGCTGTTTTATATCACTTAGTTAAAACTGATTGACTTTCTTCTACCTAGTGTCTCTGGCAAAACCAGTGATTGAATAACCCCTGAGAACTCGCTGCTTTTTTGCCCCCCAGGAAGATGCTGAAGCATCTTGGACAGAATGCTCTTCAGCTGGTCTCAGCCCTCCACAGTTTTCTTTGGATAAATTGGAGCCATGCTTCCCAGAGGCAACTGGGAACAGTTTTTTCCTCCATCTCCCCATCATGCTCCCTAACAATAGAACAGCGTCATCTCTGACAAGGATTCGGAGGAGAGAGGACTGGAGTCTGGGAGCCAGAGAGATATCAACAAATGCTGAAATGTCAAGGGTGTACGTGTGTTAAAATACCTCTTCTATGTGACAATGGTGGCAGAAGTTCTTGGGTACAGTAAAGTCACGCTCTAGCAAATATAGGGCAGAAAGAGGTAGGAAGATCAGAGGAGGCAGTCAGCAGAAAGTAAGGGATGAATTCATAGAGGGCAGGAGAGAGCAAGTTGCAGGGAAAAGAGGAAAGAAATTCAGCTAACATTAAAAGTAACATTGAGACCCTGCTGCAGGAGGTGACGGGGTTGCCTAATATACGAGGTGACAGAACCTGAAAACATCACCATAGAAACAGTGCATTAAAAGCCTCTCTTAGTGGTAGCTGTGTTTGGGACATCTGGTTTTATCATCTACATGACTTCTCTTCCAGTCAGGCTGATGGTCTCCTGGGAGCTAGAGGGCTGAACTCAGAGGGCTTTGGGTATGGCCCATAGTCTTTCGAAGGCAAACATTAACTCACTCTCTGTCCTTTGGGTGAATATTTCACAGCTGTGTTAGGGCAGTTCTGAGCCAAGTGAATACGTCTAAAAGAGCTTACTTATCAACTTGGACATGGTACTTCACTAACTAGCTTCTAATTTGCCAGCCCAGAGCAGAGGCAAAAAAAGCATTTGTTTGCCTGACAAACTGTGTGGAAATTTCCTTTATGGCTCTGCATTCAGGTGGTCAAGTCTTTGGAAAAAATGTTGCCTTGGATGTGAGCACATTTGGGTAAGAGCCGCAGGCACTGGGATGTTTACTTACAGAGCTGAGAGGATTTCAGCACTTTCCTTTTGTTCATGTTCCTTTTGTTCTGGTGGGCCTGGTAAGGAAGGTAGTGGATTAAAAATCCAGAGAGAATTATTATTATTTTACTCTGGTAACGAGAGGGTGAATTGCTATTTTCTTTGTTCTCCTAGCTTACTGGGTATACCAAAGAAATTGGTGAGAATGCCATAAATTCTTGTGAAAAACACAACACTCCCTTGACATTTGCAGCAGCCACTTAAGAGCTCATGACCCTGCTGTGGTTGATGCTAGTCATAGTGTAGTGTAACATAATATTCTGTATTTGTGAGATAGGTTTCATCTCTGAGGATCTCAGGAAATCTTGAAAAAAAATCCTGCTTGTTTGTTTTTGCAAAACTTTCCCTCAAGTGATTTGTATTTGTATGTACACATGAATGTTTTGAAGAAAGTACACACGTGTGCCTTCAGCACCTAATTGTGTGTGGGAATAATGCGATCTGTTTAATGTCCTTAGCTGTGCCGTCTCTGAGAACTCAAAATGAATGCAACATTTAGATGAAGTTGAAGGAAGAACTGAGGGCAGCCAAAGTTCCTTGCTTGCCTGGGAATTTAGGCGAGGATGCCCAGAGTTATGGACAGTGAGACTGCTAGTAATCATGTGGGCTTAGAATAGCAGTAGTGTCTCTTGTAAGGAAGACTCCTCCAATGTGCCAGTCTTTGTTTCAGCAACTGTGAAAGTGTATTAGAAGAGCACTGATGTGTTCACAAGGTGTGCTCCCCAGATGGATAGGGAAATAGTCAGCTTGCTTTGAGAAGTTGCTGCCTCGCTGGAGATGTGACTAGGAACATATGTGCAGTCAGCCAGGTGCAGTACAATTCAGTGGGCTCAGTACAATTCAGTGGGCTGGGTGAGATGTCTTTTTTCCCTGTGTAACAAAACATATACTCTAGGTTACCATTTCTCAGCTGAGGGATGGATCAATTTCAGCATCTTGTGATGGTGTGAGCATTGCACAAAACTTGTTGATAGATGAGGCGAAGTCAGTTTCACTGTGTATTTGCTAGTAGGGATGAAGGCCTCCTCTTCCTTCTTCTAGTTGACAGATACCTCTGGCAGCCCACACATGTAATCCTTGATTACTGGTTAATCACTGACTGTCAGGAGAAGATAATGAACTGTAAGTGCAGTTTCTCAAAGAATCCTGTTGCATGTTTTAATTCTGATGTACGTGGTAATCAGGCAAAAACCCTTGAGTTAGTGCATGATGTTTCTCACCATCTCACTCATTTTCTTCTCTCCTAACAGCATTTTGAGTGCCTATCGAGTGGCCAGTAGTTTCCATGCACGCTTCTCTGCACTGTCAAGAACCTACGTTTATCGGCTATTGATGGGCTGCACTCATCATTCTGAAATACCAGTGTTCGAAAGGGATCTCTGCTGGGCTCCTGGGGGAGGGTAAGTGTATTTCTTTAAACCTCCCTGGGGGGATACCTCATTAATGCTCTGGAAACGCTTGGCTTTGGGAGGAGCGAAGAGAGAGTAATTTCCACATGTGAGACTAGATTTCCAGTTCATATTGACCAGATTTCTGTGTTGAAATCAGTGCAATTACACTGAGTCATGCTCACTAAAACCTGAGACTTACAGGTCTTTTTAACTGTACTGTCAGTTGTACCTGTGATTGACATGCTTGGCACTGCTGAAGACACTGGGTAGAGCCTCTGAACAACTTTGTGCCCACCCCTTAGAAAGTGATGAGCGTTACCTTAGATTCCCTTGCTAATTCATACAGCAAACCCATTCTGGCAACTGGTTGAAGGCATAATGCTCTGATACAGTGCATTCAGGCAGAAATGCCTGGCTTCGGAAATCTCAGTTTTAGATGCAACCATACACAAAAGGCAGTCAAGAATACTGGCTGAGGTGGGATTTTTTTTCGTAGTCCTGTTTTTGGTGATGACTGCATGTAAATCTGCTTTGTTGTTCCCTATTTGAGTGCTTGTATGTTTGAATAATAAGTGAGATTCAATAGCTCTAAGCAACCCTACAATAATAAACCAGTGTATCTAGCCCAGTGTTCACATGTGTTCTTGAAGTAGTCGCCAAGAACCAATCAGTGCTTATACAAGCAAGGGAAGAAAAACAAACTCAGTGAGGAAACAAAATATCATCTCTAAACATGATAAACAGTGGGTGAGGAAAAAATAAACAAACCCCAAAAGATAGTTTGTTACTATTCTTTAAATCAGGATGTGCTGAAATAAATATACATTCAAGAAAATGGAAGTTTTTCACAACATTGTAGAAAAACAGTTTTATAGCCAGTTACAATAGTTCAGTCACCACTATTGGAATAACATTACATTTTTTTTCATTACCAGCAAAACAATCTTAACTGTCCTGGTAGAGGTGTGAAGATGACATTGTCCTAATATAAAACATCTGGCTTTCCTGTGGGCTGTGGCAGGGAAAAATAAATCTGAAATTGCAAAATTAGATGTTATATACACAATGCACCTTAATCTCTGTGTGACCAGGACTCTGTAAGTGCTAGTCAATTTTCTTGAACATGGCAAATAATTTTAATGATGTTGGAACAACTCATCTTGATCTTTTTATTTTCCTTCAGAAAGATTTTGACTTCTGTTAAGATCTGAAAAACTTCAGCCATAGATCATCCATACTTGTTCAAGCTTTCTTAGGAGAAATTTACAAAACTAGAATAAGAATAGACATCTGTTCAGCAAATAAATCTGTAAATCTGTCTAAATCCCTTTGATTGACAGTACTTTAAACAGATCTTAATAATTCAAAGGAATAAGTCTGAATGGCACTTGGTATTCTGAGTTTTTCCCTTGGCTCTTTCTTCTGCCCCTTCACCTTGGGTTTGCACTGGGTTCAGCTCTGACAGTTTGCTCACTAGTTCCACTTCTATTACTACCAGTTTTAATCTTCTGGGTGTTACAAATCTAAAGTTTGGAAAACCATCGTGGTGTTTGATACCTTCTTACCTGGAAATATCTTTTTCGTTTTATGAGATCCAGATACTGCAAAGGTTTTCTGATGTTCTTCCTTTCTGCTCAAGCCAGCAATTTGAGTAGATTTACTTGAATTCAACAGTGATAAGCACCACAGCAGGATAAAGGTTTGTGTAAAAGTCTTTGCCTGCCAGCGTTCAAGAGATAACATTCGCATCTAGCCTGGGGTTTTGAACACCTTCAAACGTCAAGTCATCTGGCATCTTGGTTTGTGCCATTGTAAGAGAAACTCCATCTTGCAAAACGGTGTTTAAGCATCCCATCAATTGATTGGACTTTGACCCACATAACATGCTTGGTTCCACCTAATGCTCCTTTCCTTCTGCTCTGCATGTTCAATTTCAGCTACCTGAATGTGCCTGCCATGCAAGATGCAGCATGGTTCCTACTGGGGACCCATGACTTCAGCACCTTCCGCTCACTCAACTCTGAAACACCTTTTCAGTCTCCGGTCAGAACCATCCTCCAGGTAGACATCCGACCCTCTTCTGGTTTCCTGTCCCACCACTATGAATACAGGTGAGAGTCTAGATAGTCAGCTGAGGAGCTGCGTTGAATAACCAGTGTTTGAAAAGCTTTGTCTTTGCTTTGTCTGAAAAGCTGCTTTTCAGAATTGCTTTCAACACTGACTTCCTGCTTGCTGTGCAGTGCCTCCTCAGTTGTCTGCTGCCAGCAAGGTTCTGCCCAGTGACAGCTTGGAAAGGATATTCCTTTCTCTTTCTTCCCCCATGTCCCCAGGAGCAAGATAAGCAGGACTGAGGGCAGGGAAGCTGGTCCATTTGTTTGTGCCGTAATGCAGGATGTTATAACCAGGTGTGTGGGATCTGAGATAGAGCAATTCCTGTAATGCCAGCATTCCCACTCACTGTAGTTGCTAAAGACCAGCTCTGCCAGGGAACAGGAGATTTTTTTTTTTTACTCCTGCTACTGTCGTAGCTTTTCCTAAAGACTGCATGCAGGAGAAAAAAACATGCAATGCCTGGGTAACTCTAATATTCAGATCCATTCAGTTCACACAGGCAACTCCTGGTGCCATCCCTGGGGATGCTGGTGAAGAAAAGTCCAGTATTCCTCAGTCACTACATAAATAAAAAATTGTTCACTGTCAGGTTCTTTCAGGATCAGATCTTGTAAGTATTGAAATTAAGGGGCTGGATATATTCACTCTCTTAGCAGAAACTGAACTCTCTTTTCCAGAAAGATCATGGGTATTTACCATCCGGACATGATTCTTGCATTGATGTTGGCTTCTTTCACATGCACGTGGCTGTTGTGTTCCAATTTGAAAGCAAACCTTGCTGTTTTCTGTCTCCAAATCATGTTTTCCTGGGTTCTGAGTAGGAGAAAACCCTTCCTTTGTAGTTTTCCAGAACAAGCCTCCATTAAATTTGAATATGTCCTGAGCTGTCTGTAACAATAAGTGCCATGCTCCAAGCTGCTGCTTACCCTTACTGCAGTTTGCGTGTAGCCCATGTTTCTTTCCACTTGTCTTAGAATGACATATTTTGCCAGCAGCAGTGTAAGACAAAAACCAAAGGGAGCTGTAAAAATAGATGAGATCTGTACGCTCTGAGTATCCGTGGTCTCGCAGTTCCTCTCAGTCTCCCTGTTCAGGAGCAGGAAGAGAAGGGCATTTTGTCTGATTCCTGCTTTCCCTTCTCAGTATTGGTGCCTGTTAATATACAGCCACATCTTAAATAGCCATCCAGTTGGCTCTGGCACTTTCACTGCTAGTGTGGGCAGTTAGTGCCAGATGGAACACTTCCTTCCCTCCTTCTTGCCCTGCATCCAATCAACATCATCCCCATGGGAAGACGAAGGTGAGGAAACTGGGGGTTGCCACAAGTTATTGTTGGATTGCCATTGCTGGATGAAGAGCTTGGCCTCCTTCCATCAAGCGTGGTTATGCTTTGGTACCCAAGTAAGGATGAAATGTTTCATCCCTAAAATCATCTTGTGCCTTATGCTGCACACCAGTGTTAGTGGCAAAGGCCTGAGCTAACCAGAAAATAACCATGGACAGTCTTGTCATAGTCGCCTGGGAGTGTGTTATGGGCCAGATCACCTTCCATATCCAGACCTTCTGTCGTTAGTTGACCAATCTGTGAGATTTAATACGTATCAGCTCTTTTTTTGTGTCTTTGATTTTAATTTAAAAAAGGGAGTTTGCCATCCCTTGCATAACTAGCTGCATAAATCCATCCCACACCAGGCCAAAAACAGCTCACGAGGGAGAGAGCAGACCTAAAAAATGGATCAAAAGCATCAAACTAGTTGCTGGTAGAGTACTTTTGCTGAGGTTTGGTGACACATGCTGCCAAACTTCTGTTTTATAACAGGAGTCATCTTTATAATGTGTAGATATTGATTGATTTGATTTAATGAATGTTTAAGTTGGAGGGGGCAGCTTAAAGAAGCCTAACTTTAATGCATTTAAATGGCATTTAACTCCCTTAGAGTCCTTTGAGGCTGTTATTAAAGCCTTAACCAAAACCATGAATTCTCTGGTCTAGAGAATAAAGTTCTGGGGGGGGTGGCAGGCTGGGTTTTGTTGTTGTTTTTTATAGCGTCCTTGTTACAGTGAATCTGTAAAACATTCTATATGGGGACAGTTGCAGTCATAAAGCTCAGTATTTGCTTTTGCACATTCTGCAACTAAGACAGCCAATATGCCTGAACTGCATGTGTATTTCTTCACTGCAGTAGCAGGATGAGCTGCTCCTGCAATGAAAGGGCTAGGATTTTGCTAAAAGCATACAAATAGATTCTTAAGACTAATCTAAGGAGGTTTATTTTTTGCTTTAGAGAGATGAATCGAGAGAGTGATAAACCTTAGTCTCCTAGTCAAATAACGAAGCTTTTATTTCTCACTCCTTCCTTCCCTTCTGAACTGAAACCAATTTTCTGAATTGACCACTTGTCTGTTTGAAAGGGCAACTGTTAAAATGGTTCCTTCCATAAAACTCAGTTCCTTGGCAACAGTGGAAGTGGAGTTATTGTCCCATCCATACAAAGTATTTTTGAATGCTAAGACTGTGTTCAGAGACTCAGCCACATCACTTATTCCTGGGGAGTGATTGCTCTGTCACCTGTTTTCTAGCAGAGTATGTATTATTCATTGCAAGGTGCTCAGTTCTGCTGCCATGTGGAAAAGACAGCCACAGTTACTGCTGATGAGCAAAATTATTGCTGAGATTAACAAAAAAAAAAAAGGAAGTTTTTGTCTTGGGAAAAATATCATGTAGACTTTGAAAGAAAACAAGGTATTTTTCTTTAAGTTTCTCAAACTGTCTTTTGTAGCTTAATGTATCTTGTCAAGACAATCAAAATACGAGAAATCCTGGCTAGAGCTGGTACATGAAATTTGAAGAGGACTGCAGTAGGGAGATTTGCCATTATTCAGAAAATCTCTCTCGTGCATTGCTAAAGAGCTGAGCTGAATTCTGACCTTGATGTTCTAGGTGTTTTTGCAGTGTGCATGTGTGTAATGATGGAAATGTCTGTATGCCATGTACATTGAGGAGGCAAGAGAACAGACTGTATGTAAGTGATGGAGACATTGGCATCTCCTGACATAAACAGGAATCTGGGGATAGGAGCTGCCATTGCGTACACCAACACTCACAACAAGGAGGGCTAAAAGTAGTAATTTATCTGTAAATATTGTGAGAAAACAGCTTGCAGCTGCTCCCTGCAATGACTATTTCACAGTTTTCTCTTCCTTTTAGCACTGCCATGATGCCTCTGTGGGTCTGTGAATCATCTTGTCCCTGCTTCCCCTTTCTTCCATGGCTCACATGAGCTGTCTGTGGCCCCTTCCGTGATACTCAGGTGTTTGCAGCAGACCCAGCCTGTCTATCTGAACCCTCTAGACAAATATGTTGCAGCTGTGCTTTTTCCACAACTGGTTCAAATCTTCACAGCCCCTTGATGCACAGTTGCTGGGCTCATTGCAAGGGAGAAGAGGAGAGGATGTGCATGTAAATATCTGTTGTTGTGGATTACGTAAGGTAACTTTGTCTTTTCTGCCCGTAGGAATGCTATGGGATGTAAGGATCATTTCTAAACTGTTAGCTAGTTTGTATTGCTTCTACTGTGTATCAAAGTGACCTCTAGTATTGCTTGGTAGCATGGAAGTTTTCAGGGGGCAGTCTGAAGTGAAAATCCATTTTTCTGCTTTGTTGGTATATCTGATATATGGTACACGTACGTGGGTGTGTATATATATGCATTTATATACATCTAATGTGCATATCATATTTTTTATTTGTAGGAAGGAAATATGCATACAGGTTCTTCCCTGCAGGACTGCTCCTGAGAATGGAGTTGCACAGAGTTTTAGTTTTAGAGCTGGTTCTGGGACTTCAGCAAAGATGCAAAACATTTAGAAAGCAACTTCTGGAGATTTAGCAGAGTATGCAAATGTAAGTGAGATGTTCGAATAGTTAGCCGCAGTAGAGTCCTTGTGAGGAATAGTGGTAATCACCATAAATCTTTCTGGAAGACTGTGTCTATATGAACAGACAGATTTGGTGAGGGAAAGGGATGTCTTTTTGCACAGTGACATCCCAGGCATTCATCTGCCTCTTCCCCCTTTGCTTCCTCCTAGTCTGGCCTGCCTCCCTGTCTGCCATTGCCTGTGTTCTGATGCTGCAGCTGGATTCCCTCAGGCTTGTCAGTGCTTGTCCTGGCCTTCCCAGTTGCAGGTGGATGTCACAGTAGGCGCTGCTGAGTGGTGAAATTCATTCTGCAAAGCCTGCAGGGACCATATGACTCTCCCAAGCCAGCTCCAAATGAAATGGTAGTTTAACTTTGCTCTGGCCATTTGTTTTTTCTTTTTTCTAGGAGGGATCAGACAGCGTTCTTCAAGCCAGCAATACCTCAGCAGACTGCTAAATTGTGCCTTGTTTTCTGTTGTCTTTTTGTGAATGACTATATACGTAGGCATAAGGCAATGGGAATATCAAAACCCATAAAACTAGGTACTGCACATAAAATAGAATTGTTTCGCCCCAGAAAATGTTTGCACCTGAGTAGCAAATGAGCCATCTGGTATTTGAATGCTCATGGTATTATTTTGGATTAATTGGGGGCAGCAGTTTTTAGCTCACATACTATAAGAGATTACACTGGAGGAAGATAATGTCTGGGGTAAATTCAGGCCAGAATAGTAAGGTTTGGAGATAATTTGTTTCTCTGCTCTTGTTAAATACTGTCAGTGGGATTTTTTCATTGGATTTCCTGACTCATGCTGTAGATTGCTTAGTCACTACAGTGAGGTGGGGATGGGGGAGTTCAGTTTGTGGTCATCTAACAGCCATTAGTTATGGGCATCCTTCTATCCGAAGTTGTTTCCTT
The DNA here is from genome assembly GCF_036370855.1 of Dromaius novaehollandiae. Classification (NCBI taxonomy): domain Eukaryota; kingdom Metazoa; phylum Chordata; class Aves; order Casuariiformes; family Dromaiidae; genus Dromaius; species Dromaius novaehollandiae. The sequence continues at coordinate 3,837,408 of NC_088121.1, read as the reverse complement.
ATAAAATGGCACCATTTCCTGCTGGGAGTACAGAGGTTTGGGCAGAGGAGCAAGTAGCACCGCTGGGTCTGATCAGATATACTGACTTCCTGTCTTGCAGGTAGAAGCAGAACTCATCTCTGCAAATTGAGGGCAGCTAATCAGAAAGAAATAGAAGGCCCTTAATTCACGTGGAATTGGAGGGAAACATACATAATCTCAGGGATCTGCCTGCACTCTCCCATCACTGTATACAGCCAGTATGACAATGGGACTGATGCAGATGGTCAGCCGTATGGGGGGAAGTAACTGAGAAAATAGCAGCAGCTTTGTTAGTCATAGCAGTTACTCTAATGCAGGTTCACAGCACATTGCCCTGCAGAATGCTGAGAGTTTCTAGTTCAGGAAACCCAGGCAGATCAGCATAACCTTGTGTGTGGCATACAGCTGCCTGCAGAATTGCTATCTAGAACATGCTTCTGAGCGGCTCATGTTCCAGAGTCTTTGCAGGGCAGCTGGTTTCCTTAAATTACAGGCATATCTTACCTGTCTGTCTGGATTTGGGTTCCTGAGGTATAAGCAAGGAATGCAAACCATGTTGTTCCCATCCATGTTTTCCCCAAGATCAAGGGTTTGGAAGTGAGGATTTAGCTTTAACTTGGTCTGTGATTAATTTAGCTGAGAGCCATCCAGATGCCCTTGACTTTGTGTCCCTGAATACAGTTCAGGGCTCAGTAAAAAGACAAACCCAGTCCTGGGTCTTATAATTAGGAGCAGCAAAGCTGGATAAAGTTGCCACTGGACTATCAGGGCTGGCTGGGGAGCTAGCAGAAGCTCAGTAATGTTGAAGAGGGTAATAGGGGTGTGATTTAAAAGGTCACATTATCCATCCCTGCAGTCTACTTGTGCTTTGAATAAAAAGCAGTTCTTCCTGACTAGACAAGGGAAAGCATGGGGTTCTTGGAGTCAATTTTGCATGCTGATACTGTGCAGTGGATGGTGGCAGCTTGTTCTGGAATTTATTTTCAAGGCCAGCTGCAGCAACACTAGGGACCTGCTGCTGCCATGCAAGGTGCCATATTATTGTGGCACTGGCTAACTTCTCTGTGCTGTTGGAATGGGTTGCTTATTCTGTCATGCAGTTGTTACTGCAGCGGTGGCCTAGTAGGAAGACTCAGTCCTGTTCTAACCAAGGACCCAGTGTCAGAGGTGGTGTCTGTGTTGAACCTGTGGGAGACACTTACAGCTTTGATGATGCCTGTGCCCAACTCGCAGCCAGAATCTTTCAGCAGCCAGAATCTTTCAGCAGCCAGAATCTTTCAGCAGCCAGAATCTTTCAGCAGCCCTCCTGCGTTTCACCCTGTTTGCATTTGTTCTTATGAACCACACTAGTCTTTGCCCTATTGCTGTTCCAGATCTGCAGTGATGTTGCAAACCAGAAGTCTGTGCTGTAGTTTTGAGAGGCTCAGGAAAGAGGAGAAAAATGACTGCTAGGATCTTTGCAAAGTCCTGTTTTGGCAGTGGATTAGCAAAATGTACAGTACCTGTATGCCCTGAAATTCTGATCAAGCAGATGAAGTTTAGCGAATTAGGAAAACTGTGTTCATTTAAAGAAACAAAGCCCACTATGAACAATGCTAGGAGGGGAGATGGAGCAGCGAGAATGGTGGAAAAGGAGGCAGATCTGTTGTGAGCTACAGATCAGAAGAACTCAAAGCAGGCTCTTTGCAAGCATCCCTGATCCAAAGATAATGAATGTTGCTGCAGGTTGGTTAAAAGACGTTTGTTTTGTTTGCCCTGTTCTGCATCCTTCTGCTCCCCCCTGCCCCACTAGAGCTCCAGCTCAATCTGGATGGTTTTGAATTCCTTCTTCTGTGTTGGCCTTGTCGGAGCCAAACACAAAACCCAGTCGTTCCTCACTGTGGACCCTGTAATGTAATATGCCCACTGAGATCCTCCCCCACCCCTGTTCCTATGCCCCTTCCCCATTGCTGTCTTAAATTACAAATTCTGAGAACTTCTCCCTTGCTCACAGCCCTTCATGTGTCTGCAGATATTAGCTATCAGATCTACAGGATGGAGGGGAGCTCATACTGAGGCTGCATGCTTCCTATGCTTCAGTGCTCTTCTGTCCATAGAGGATGCTGTTGATGCACATGGCAGGGTCTAACATGTCAGGGTATTGGTCTAATTAATTTTGCAACAAATCGGCAGATAGCAATAGCTCAGCCTGGCTTGTGCTCCTTGATTGATTATCTTTTGCCATTAATAAGTCCAGGTAGCAAAGCTCAGGTTCTTACATAGATGCTCAGAATTCTCTCCTTTGAACAAGATGTTTGTGAGTGAAAACTCGTATTTCAGTTTCTCTCTGCTCAAATGAGGTCTGGATGTTATTTGGGTGTACACAGTCACCTGCTAATGTGAAGATACCAAAGGGTAGTGGCATGGCTCTTGTCAGAGATACTACCATTTATCTAAGACTTGTGTCGTTAATCCTTATCTGATGAGGGAAATATGCTAACTTCTTGTGCAGACACGGAAAGAAAGTTAGGACAAAGAGCCTTTTGGTGGGAAGAGGGAACTATGAGAAGTTGGATGCGTATTCCTGGTCTCTTTCACACAGGGATTTGAATTTCAGCATCACAAATGCTGAGCAGGTATTACAGAAGTAAAAAAGGCTGAATGGTAACATGAATGTGCAGCATTTTCTGGTTTCCATTGCCAGTCAGTTAATTGAAATACTTGCTGAACAACCAGGAGAAAAGCTCTCTTGTTGAAGAGTTGGCATTCAAGCTAATGATATTGATTCCTTGTGGCCACTGAGTTAACCTGTGTTCAGGACTGTAGTCTTTGCTAACATGATACGGGAAAATATTGAGGCAAGTAGGGTAGGATTCTCTTCTCTGCATTAAGATGTGCATATGGTGAAATTAAGGTATTTTTAAATGGTATTTGTGAATGTGACAAGTGAAAAGCCTGCATCAGAGCTAGAAATGGTTAGACACCTCCAGACAGATTTATGGGATGACAGAGATACCGTTAGCGGCAAAGCATTTAGTTCAGCTTGACATGAGATAAATGCATCTCTTGGGTTAGATGCTACGCTGAGAGTCTCTGAAGAACTTGCTTGAGTGGGAACCTGGGTCTCAGGCTATAGGTAGATAGGTAGAAACCATCTCTGAAGTCTGAATGCAGCCAGGTGTCTGGGCTTGGGGTTTGACAGGGTGGGTGGTAGCCTGTTCTGTACCTGTGGCAGAACAGTAATGCATGCGCCTAGGTTGGACAGAGCCTTGCAATGTTTGTGAAGGCTGCAGAAAACATAGTAGTGCAGGAAAGTAGCAATTTGAGGGCCCCTGGGCTGCAGCAGTATTCCAGGTAGCTTTTTCTTCTTTCTGTACAAAAATTGGATCCTATTGCTTTCAGTTGCAGAGTATCAATAATCATTCTGGAGGTTCACTTTGGTATAAAGTTTTTAAATATTTGCTACTCTGGCTACTCTGTTGACCACATCAGGACTTGCTCTTTCCTGTAATCCCGCCAACTTTTGTTCTGAAGAACATCTGGCAGCAAGGAGTTCATCAGAAGGGGAGGAGAAATCGCTTTTCAGGTTGTGATTTGCCATCTTGTGAGTACTCTGAGACAGGAGGACAGATTTATCAGTTAATCATCAGCAGGCTCTCTGCCACTTTTTCTTCTGTGTGCCTTCATCTCTTTCATTCTCAGTTCATTCAACCATAGCCTCACAGAGAGCAGCAGAACACAAAGATGTGTGTGCTGCTGCCACCCCAGTTTGCTGTTTGCCACCTAAACAAAACCATCTTCTGGACAAAGTCAAATGTCAGATCGAGCAAGCTCTTAAAAACAGAAACCAACCTTGGGCCTCTGAGAGCTGACTTGGCTTTGTAATGGGATTCTGAGCCACCATATGTGTTTCTGTTCTACTCCTTGCTTACAGTTGCCTAGAGTAAAACTGTGTACAAGAACTGCAGCCCCTACTGTTAAATAATACTGCTCAATTAAGGGCCATTTTGCATCTTGTAAGGAAGCATGCATTTTATATCTCCTCTTGGGAGCTGTCTCCTTAGTTCATGTCAGACAGGCAATCTGTAGGCATCTTGACATCCCCTCCTTGTGCACATATGCATTCTCTGCCTAAACAGATGCAGTATTTGGAGCACTTCAATGCTACCCAGGAAAAAGACCATTTCTGTGTGTTCTCTGTGAAGCTGGCACTTCCAGAAGAGCAGGTGGTTGACTTTGAGACAATTGGTAGCTCAAGGTAGCTTGCAACTCAGCAAGCACTCTCCACCCTTTCCAAACCTCAACCGCCTGGTAGGGGTTCTAGCTACAGGACAGTGTTTTGCAACAGCCTGAAGGTCCATCTGGTATTTTAATGTGCAGCTGGCAGGCTGGACAAGTGTCCCAGAACCACTCTGGAAAATAATGAAATGGAACCCATGCTTACCGATTCTTTCTTCTTCATCTGAAGGCATAAGATTTGGCACTGAACTGTTACTCCTTATTCTCATTTTCTCTTCTGAGGGTGGTCTTATTGATAACTCTCTTTTGTTTCAACTCGCTGTTAGATAAAGTGATTATTTTGTAGGTCATGGGGATATTCAGGGGAAGGCTGATGCTTCAGTGCTGCTCAGTGGTGGCACAGAGGCCCTATTATTATTGTTAGATTTCCTTTTTAAGAAAATTGTTAGGTTTTCCTTTTCTGAAATTTGGTTGCTGTCTAGAGAGAAGAAAGTGTCATTTCTGTCCAGACTGAATAGTAGAGCACCCAGTAGCTTGAAGCTGTTGTCCTGCTTCTGTCAAAGCTTCTCTCTTCCCACTTGGAGCAGCACTTTTCCTGGACCGTTCAGCTCATCTGAACAGCTGGGCTAATGCCCTCTGTCCTCACCTACAGATTCCCCTGTCCTGCCACAGCATTACAGCCTTCTCACTGCCAGTTGCCTTGTCACATTGCTCTTGAGCAAAGATAGGCCTCAATTGTGTGCACAGTGGTTAGGCAATACAGTTTTGGGGTATCCGGGCATGGACCATGCTGTCATCTTCCCTGCCTTGGATACAGCCTCCTGCCCCTAGTATGCACCTTTACTTGTACTGGCTGATTTCTCTGTTGTCCCAGCAGGAAACAAGCAGGCATGAGTAAGTAAATGATTGCCTCTGGTTTTGTGCAGTGTGTGTTGAATGTGGTCTTCACATGACCCTACTCATGTTAGGAACAGCAAGTCTGTTTTTCCCATACACTTGCTCTGCCCGTTCTCTGACAAAGATTTCTCTCTCTCCTTTACTTTTTGTTAGTGTTAGTTGTCCTTTACCGAACTATCAAATTTGTCAATTTAGCTGTAACTCACCCATGAAGTTGTCAGCCTGTTGGTTGTCCTCAGTGAAGGTGTACAGCAGCATTTGGGTTGGAGAGGTGTTCTGCATGGCTACATTTGCCAAACTGCTGGCTGTTTGCAAGTTCAGCTTAGTTTTGCTGTTCAATCCTGTAATCAGAGGAAGCTGCCCCCAGTCAGTTTCACAGATTACTGAGAGTACTTTAAATCAAACTTGGAAGATCACAACTTCTTATTCATTCTACTCACTTGCAGTTCATCTGTGATTTATGCTCCTCTTAAAATCAGATCTCAGATGTGATCTTAAACACTTTTTTGTTTCTTTCTTTAGGGGACTGGAGTTTTGGGAGATGGAATTCAGGAGCAGATCGTTTCTTTACCGACAGGTAGTGTCTAGCGCTGTATTCGGCACATCCTTTGTTTTCAAGGACCAAAGCATTGTATATAAGTATTGGTCAGTTAAGCACTGTTTCATCCCTGTGTAATGCCATCTCTGTTTCAGAGCTGATGTTGTAGCTGTATGACACCTCACAGGGACCCGGTGTCAGAGAGCTCAGGTTCCTTATTCTCTGTTTGGCCCAGTAGAACCAGAATCTCTTAAGTTCGTGACTTCAGTCATTCATTTTAGACACAGAATCAGGTGGGAGGGTGGAAAGTTTTGTTTTATGCAAATTTTATTACCTTGTCCTTGCAATCTGAGTGCTAAAAACCAAGAGACAAACGTTCTTGCTCTGCTGAATGGCACTGGGCCCAATGAAGACTACCCTGGAATTTTATTTTCTGGCTTCAGAGCGTGAAGTAATTCTTAGCACTGCAGAAAGGAGAGACCGAAAGGACTGTTTCACCTATGCAGGCACAACTGCAGGATCCTTCCCTCTGTCATACTGTCTAGCCTTCTCTCTCTTTGCTTTGAAATAACTCCTGTGGGGTTTTTGCTGCTCTCCTCAGGAAAGACATCTGTGTCCACAACTTAATAGATCACCTCATTAGGAAAGAGTGTGCTGTTCTCAGTCTGCCTGTCCTGGCCATGGTCATGCTCTGGATACAGAAAATAGGCAAGAGAGGGCTGCTTGGTTTTTTGGAGGAGAGGGGATGTTTTGTGGGAACAGCAAGCAGCTATTTTTTATTCCGTTTTGACAAACCAAATTTGTTCCTATCCTGTGCCAAGTAATGCTCTGTAAGCTGACAGTGGGTATCTGGATATGAGCAGGGGAAGAATGGCAATGTGCTTGAGAAGGGCTTGATATGTAGCAGGGGTTTGCTCCATCAGATGTTCTTTTGACAAGGAGAAAATGCTGGTATTTAGGCAGGAAATGCTACTTAGTGACATTGTGCAGAGAGAAACAGTTATGCTCAACTCTGGCTAATGCACTCTGCAAAACTTGTTTGTAGCAGCTGCGCTACCGCAAGCTGGCAGGCCACAGTGAGGGCAGCAGCAGGCGACTGAACAACTTACCCTTCTAAGCCTCTGCCCTGTCAGAGAGAGGATATTGGACTAGATTGACCTTTCATCTCACCTCATATAGCTGCTGTGTTAAGTATTGCTATCTGGATGAGTTTTATAAGAGAAAAGGGTTGAACAGCCCCAGAAACTGTATCTATGTATTTTCCCTGAGTAACATGAAGCAGGAGGGAGACAGCAAGCACGTGGCTATCTCGAATCCCTACCATTAGTCTGCCTTTCCACTGGCAAATTCTAAGTGTGGAGACATCAAAGCATGCATCAAAGTCACAGCATGCAATGACCTCTAGTGAGGGATAGATAAAACAACATGTGTCATGGATCTGTGGTTCTTCTCTGTGCTATCAAAATTGCTTAAAGGCAAGCTTTTGACACTCTGTAGTGTAGTTTAGGAGCAGATAGTGAGAGGCTGTGCTCGTCTTCAGATAAATTCATTTCCTCTTGTTGGACCTTTCTGTTTTAACAGTGATAAATCTGATGGGTTGCTTAGTGGACCTTGACTTACTCTTTTGTAAATGTTAATGGTTGGGAAACTTGGACCAATGCCTCATTACAGCACTACATTCAAGTCTTTGGAGGGCTTTGTATGCCTTTTCTTTTTTCTTTTTTCTTTTTTCCTCTCCTCAAAAGATGTAAATAGAATAAATGTTTATTTAGGCCAAATGTTAACCACAAGGCTCCTATGCAGGCATGACTGATCACACCTGCACAGGTAGGGATGTGTTCTCACAGCAGCACAAGGAGATAAATCAGGGAGGACAGTGTCTGCTTGACCAGCTTTCTTCACCTGGGCCTGGTATTGCTGTTGGTGGTAAAATTTGGGACTGGGGGGCGGTTTGTCTGGTGGGGGCAGAGAAAAGTAACTAGAAGATCATGAAGGTGGTGGCTTGGGATCAGTCCAAACAAATGCCATGACAAGGGTTCAGTTTCAGTGTGGCTACTCTGTCAAATCAGACTTGGACTCTGTGAATCTGTGGTATGTTCCATAGGCTCTGTGAGCTCTGCTACCAAAATGACTACAGACAAGCCCAAGCAAAATGCTGGCAGCTTCCGGGAGGGAATTCATCTTTCACCTAGCTGGGCACCATCAAGCTGGTTGGAAGCTCCTTGGTTTGTGCTGTTTCTTTCCCCTCAGAGAGATGTTTCTCATGAGAGGACTGTCTGTACAAGCCTGTTCACTTTGGTGGTACTGGGACAAGGTCTAGCTTTCCCTGAGCTGCTGAGTGTGGGGGGAGGGAAAGGAAGGTGCGACAGCAGAGAAGATGTGTTTGAAATCCCAGTTTTCTGACTTGTGGAGGTATTGTCTCCTGCACTGTCTCACTTGGGACTTCTTCCTCTTACTTTTTTGGCTTTCTGAGAGAGAGAAAAAAGCCCCCCCACCTGGAAACAGTGTTGCTTATGTAATAAGAGCCTGTGAGTCCAGCTCCCCTGGCAGGCATGTTGAGCTTCCTGCCGTAGAGGGATGTGTGGGTGCTACTGTTCTTTCTAAAACAGAAGCCACCTCTGCTCAGCTTTCTTCCTGCATGTGCTGAGAACAAGCCTTGCTCCAAGGCAGTGGTGGGTAGCTAGAGATCACTGCATGCAGGTCCTCATCTCACTAGTCTCTCTAGTTGCAGGGAAGGAAGACATAGGAAGCAGGATAATTTTGCCTGTTGCTTTCCCTCTCCTATTGCCAACTTTGGTCACAAGAAGATGCTGTGTCAATGCATGTTGCAGACAAGCTCAGCTGCTCTGTGTTGTCATATCACCCTGATCAGGACAGAACCTAGACAGCCCCCACAACCCCTGCTCAAACTGGGAAGAAACCATTTCCTCTGCAGGGTGTGGGATTATTGTGTTTGCTGGGGCATGTTAGGGTGGCTTAGGGAACAGAATCTTCTTGAAGACAGGAAGTGAGCACTGAAAATGTTCCCTGGAGATATGTGATACCAAAGGCATAGGTGGGCAGCCTGGATTGGCTTGGCCCTGATGGGTAGGTCTGTGCCATGAGTTAGTATACATCAGTGGCATCTAAAGCAAGGGCCAAAGCATTCTTTATTTTGAGAAAATCTGGACTGGGAACAATCAGGAGAGGAACCCTGGTAATTAGGCTGAGAACTGTTGGTTTAATATCTGTATCCAGCAGCAGAACATATTGGACTCCCTAGGCTCATATTATGAAATCATAGTGATACCATCCTTTTCCAAGTGACAGGCACTGAACTCTCTAATTAGGCTTCTAGCTTGACTCATCATGAGTAGTAACTGTGGGCTGTTAAACAGCACAAGGTACTGCTGATGTAAAGAAGTGCAGGACTCTGGACAGAATTTTTCCATCTGTTCAGTTTTACAAGGGCAGCGCCTAAGCTGTGTTATCTGTCTTCCCAGGTCCGAAGAATGGTTGGGGCTCTAGTTGCAGTTGGCCAGGGGAAGTTAACACCTCGTCATATAAAGGAGTTATTGGAAATAAAAGATTCACGGGCTTTTCCACCTCATGCTATGGCTCCACCATCTGGACTCTTTCTAAAATCTGTAGAATACAATGAAGCAGGTAGGTGAATGCAAGGGATTGCAGATGGTAACTTTTCTTCTGTGGGAGTCAGCTCTAATACTGAAGGGAGCAGTAACATCCATGATCTTTCCTTTTGTGCTATATGATCTGTCAATCACAGCTTTGTCTATTGACAGCCACATCATAGTGAGTGCTTCCGACCCTAGAGCTGTTTATCTCGTTATTATGTATGTTTATTATATATGTATGGAATACATATATATATATGTATATGTATTCCATTAACTACGGAATAACTGTGTACTTGTTTATCAGCAGATTTCCTCTTACTTGCAATGTAGTAAAAGAGAAGTCATGTTGACATTGACTTTGAGATCTCAAGTGAAATACGCTTTAAATTCAAATCATAAAGCCTTGTTCTGTCCCTGGCCATGTGGCAAGACCAAATCTTCTGTGGCATCTGGGTGTCTACAGGTTGGTTTCTATTCATTCATCTCTCCCTTGGATTTTACGTCTGTGACAGGGTTGCACATGCCAGAGGACAGAGACCTGATCATCCCTTTGCTTATATGGAGGCTGTTTTAAACGGCTTATATCAGATGCTGCTAAACTAAGTTTGTTAGCTTTAAAGAAATGGACAAATTTTCAGATCATCATAAATGAATGTAAAAAAAAGTTTGATATCCCTGCAAGAGGTAGAAAGTATTCAATATTGCAAGAAATTTAATGCAGGCAAAATGTGAGAAATGCTGTCTTGATGGGACAAAGGCACCCTTGATTGTAAATCAAACACAGCATCTGTGTTAGTGTCTCATTAAAGAGAATAAATAAAAATTATATCAATAAACATAATTTCTTTTGATGAGATTAACAATAATCTGCAAAAGAGAGAGATATCAAATTATTTTCTGGCTCTCTTAACATTAATATCTCCTTTAGCAATAGAAACACAATCCCTTCATTTGTTTAAGAGAATTGAATGTCATACCTAGCATGGGGCTACGTTGCATTTCTTCTGCTGTAAAGCTGAAGGAGGGGTGCCATCAGGTTTAAATAGTCCAGTTCCTGTCTGCTTTCTCTTTGTAGTAATCCTTCCTGTAATCGCTTCCTCTCTCTACAGACATCTCTTTTCTTCTTTAGCCTCTGACTAATCCAGTGTCCATGAAATGTAGGTACAAGGGACTTCTGCCGCTTTTTCCCACCTTCCTCAGGCTGCTCTCTTCCAGATAGAGCACAAACCTAGGGGTGGGCTTGGAGCATGCTCCCTCCTCTGCAGCAGCAGGGGCTTAGGTCAGTCAGAAGGCAAAAGGAAGCCACAAAGAGTATTGCATTCCAGTTCCTTGTGCTGCAGAGCACTTGGCCGGGCCTTGAAGGGGCAGCTGCTGCTTGCCATTTTTGGCCCTCTCCAGTGTAGCTTCTCCTAATAATGCTGGCTGGAGTTGTCCATGCTATTAGGGAGGCAGTACAGGCAGGAAATGAAGACCACAGATTTTAAGGGCTTTCAGGTGGTCTTGGTACCATTCTTTTCCCTAAATCAATGTTTTCCCTTTTCTCCCTCAGACTTGGAGACAATGATGACGGCAGGAGAATAGCAGCTCTGTGAGATGCAGCCAGGCCTGAAAGGACTGTTGTGGATATGTAATGGAAGTTTGCAGAGTGCTCTTTGCACAATATTTGGTCTTGTCTCAATAAACATCATTCACTGTGACTGCAGGCATCTTCCTGTCATTTGTTCTTGTCCTCTGAGACTGCCAAGGGGAAAGGAAGAACAACTTGACACTGCTTTCAGATGTCTGTGTTGTAATTTTTTTTTCCTATATATATTCTGGGGCAGGACCATCACTCTCAAACAGGAAGAGAAAGGAGTCGAGTTTAGGGGGTTTTTTTGTTTCATTTGCAGAGCTGAGTGGGTAGATACAGACTTAGAATGAGAGAAAATGTAGCATTTCCTTTCTGCATCTTTCCTCTGTAAACCTGCCTTTGTGAAGCACAGCAGAAGGGACAACTGTTGCTATTTAATGCGATGACTTACAGAAACAGCCTTAAAAGTACTTGCCATTTCCTCTCCTCATCAACAGTCGCTCTCTTTCCAAACTGTAGCAGCTGATACGTTATCCTGTCCCTGGATAAAAAGTATTCTGTTGCTCTTAGGATGCGGCATGTTGCATAGTAAAGTTCCTTTGATTTCACACAAACTCTATTTCATATTTTGCAGGAACAGCGCTCTCTCCCCAAGGTTAATAATCCCAGCCTGGGCTAAAAACACAGGAACAGCTATATGAATGAGTCAGCCTAGTGATGAAATGAAGCACTCTCAGCAGTGGAGCCAGAAGGCGGCTGCCAGGCTGTTGCTGGCCTCTGATTTGCTTGTTGCCTCATTTTGCTCTTCTGTAGTTGTTGGTGGTAGTACTGCAGAGCATCGTCCTCAGACAGATGATGGAGTCCAGGTAGAGTCCAAGGGACTGTGAATCTTAGTGCATAGCAAGGATCAGAGAGAACTTTTCTTTAAACTACTCTTTGATCTCAAGTTTTGCCTGTTTGCCCAAGTGACAAAATAAGCATTGGGTACTTTGTGGTTTTTTTCTTATGACACCAGAATCTCTGTTTGTTTTGGCTGTTTTGGCTGTAAAATTATTCTGAGGATGCCAGGTTACAGGAAGGAGGTTGCAAATTTTGACTTCTGCCTTTCCCAGAAGAAACAATGCTTGCTTGAAACACTATTGATTGTCCAGCTCTACCATAGCAGAAGCAATGTGCAGCTGAGATGCCTGGTACCACCATTATTAATTTCCTCTTTGTGAGAGGAGGAGCAGAATTACAGAAGAAAGCCAAACAGTTTGTCAGAGCAGACAGCCTCCTTGAGCTGGTAAGAGGACATTCTTTGTTCTATGGCAATTTGGATACAGACTATCCCATTCGGATAAACAATGGAAGAATATTAATAGCCTGCTGAAAGATTGTGTAGTGTCCACACTCTGCTTGCATGGTGGAGAGCACAAGGCAAGGTTGGGGTGAGAGGCAGCAGCTCTTTCTGACCTCTGTTAAGGCACCCTTGCCTTTGGCTGTGGCGACCAAATTAGTGATTCTTCCCGATACAGAACAGGACAGTCCATTTCTAGGTATCCTCTGGTGAGAAGTGATACATCTCCTCCCCGCTCCGTTACAGGTAGGTTTGCCAAAAGTTTGCTTTTTGACAGCCTGTGAAGAAAAGGTAAGACACTTCTGCTTACTCTCTTCCTATAGAGCAGGCTGACTCCTACCTGCTTTGTTTCTTCAGGGCCAAATTCCCAAAGATGATGACAGAACTTTGGAGGAGTCCCAAGTCTCTACCACAGAAAAGGAGAGCTGAAGCTGCTGTGTTGCTTAGGTGGAACCTGATAGTGTTTTTCCAGTAAGGCCTTACTAGATAAGTACCCAGAGGTAGGGATGTTTCAGAATAGTTGCATGCCACAGAGCTGTACAGCACAAGCAACAGGGCTTCTCCATCCGGATTCCAAACCTAACGTGCCCAAAACTTTTTCAGACAGTGGTTTGTCTGAAAGGGAATGGCAGTTTGCTAACTCTGGCTCTTCCTCCCTTTGAGGGGAAGTTTGAGTGCCCATTTCAAAGTCTGTCAGTCAGATTGAAGTGCTAGTACCTGGTTCAGGAGGGGCAAGGCTTGCTCTGCAGACTACTGGGGCAGGAGAGCAGGGAGGCTGAAGGTAATCAAGGGTGCCTTTGGGTGGAAGCACTGGGAGAACTAAAGCGTGCATCAGGGCTAGCTGCATGCTGTACTGTCACCCCAGTTCCACAAGAGGAACACTTCACTAGTAGGGGCAACTGCTCTGTCTTGGATCCAAGTACTGGCTTTTCATATTCACTTCCTGTGGTTTCTCTCTGTAAAGCAATGTGGCAGCGTGTCTTGCAAGACAGTTTCTACTCAGCATAACATTCTGTTTGTGAAGTCTTTGGCGAGACTAGTGTACTCATTTGCAGCTTTCACATGAGAGATGATGACCTGAGATGCGGTAAGTTAACTTTCTGTCTAACTACATTTATTAAGAGCCTTTACAGTGCAAAAAGCTGAACCAAATAGTGATCAAAGGTGTTCAGATGTTGATCAAGCCATCTCCTAGTGCAGGCCTAGATAGTGGAGCTTTTTTTTTTTTTTTTTTTTTTCCATAGATGCAGTACAGAAATATTTGCTGTGTTTCCTGACTTCCACCCGAAACCTATCAGGCTTATGGGCTTATTCTCAAATCCAGTAAATGAACAACCCAGATACAGCTATCCAGACAGTAGTCTAGAAATGGTGGTCACTGGCAAAGTTTGCAATTAGCACTAAGTAGTGTTGGTTGGTTTGCTCATTTTAAATCCCAGAACAGTTAAAAATAATCCAGCGGACACATTATGATATTAAGATAACACACTCCTTACTTAAACGTACTGTCAGTGGAGAACTTCTGTACAAACTCCTAGTCTGCATTAGTTTTTCAGTGGCTGTAGTTAATGCTTGAATGTTATCTCTATCATCAAGGGGTACCTAACATTTTTTTTTTCTTTTACATTGTTGCATTACTAATCCTTTTCAGTTGATGCAGTTTGGACTTCCGATACATGAGGAGTTCTGTCTTTCTGATTGTTTGACTGACAGTGATGCTTTAAAACCAAAACCAGAAAAACCTCATGCTTGACCTAGAATTCAAAGACAAAAAGCTGGTTTTATATAAAAACGTTTTTACTAATTCAATGAACACAAAGTCCAGTGGAAACTTTAAAATAAAAGATGTGTTCCTTTCTGTATTTTTGTAAATGAAATAACTTCATACAGGAGCAGAGGTTTGGTGGTGCTTTTTGGTTATCAGCGAGAAATACAAGAAGTAAAACAGGCAGGAAATAAAACATAAAAAATCAACCCTGGGGATGCAATTCTGGATTTGGAATCTGGTAGGCATCCTCGTTTTTAAAGTGGTAGATAATTGAATGGTATGTTATTACAGAGATGAAATGGACTATATACTTGGAAAAATCATGTTTAGTCCTAAATTGTGTCACTTTTATTACCTCTCTCATGGAGAATGAAAATATTTTAAAATGGATCAATGCACATGCTGGGGTCCTGCAGTGCTAATTAAAATATTTGGAAATTGGCAGGAGACCTACTTCTGAAATACTCCACGTCAATGATTTTTTTTCCCCCCTTCCCCTTTTACTATTGACTTATGCTGTAGTTGAGCTTAAATGTTTTCGAGTTACTTGATGGGGTATATCTAGTACAATTACTGCTGGTGGGTACAAGCATCTCTGTGACAAGCTTCAACCATTACTTTCCTGTAACTGAGATATCAGAGGGGCCCACTGCTCATTCTAAGCATGCAAGACCTAATTTGGGATCCTCCTTCAGAGGCAGAGGGTACTGGGCAGCTCTGTCAGACTATAGATGCTGTAAGTAATAATATTAGTATAGTAGTGCAATGCAAGGCGTTCCTGTGCCTTGCTCTGCAAAAGCCTTGCAACCATACCACATGGGATGGAAGTGGAATTAGCTTTAGGCTGTCCTTTAGCAGACTGACTGTGCCATCCCACAGAAGTCAGTCAGTGTAAGCATCCAGAAACTCTTGTTGTCTCTAGCTTCTGCAAAATCTTGGGATGGATACCTCCACAACATAACTGTGCTATTTGGAAAAAGTCCTTTTGCTTGTTGTGGAGTTGCTACCTGATAATGTCTATGGATGTCCTTAATGTGTTTGCCTTGTGGGAAACACTGGCTAATCAGTCCCCTTTGTCTGTCCTGCCCTACTGATGATTTTACAAGCCTCTGCTGTAGTTGTAACACTATTCTTTGAACCTAAAAAAGATACGTTTGGTGGCTCTTGCTCTAGCAAAATTCTGAGATAAAGGTTGTTTCAAGTTCTGTGCTTCTTGAAGTTGTGGCTTAGCACGTGTAATTGGGTCCTTTTAACTACAGTTAGATAAACAACTACGAGGAGGAGGAGGAGGAAGTGTGATTTCAGAGTTTTCTTTGGAAAGTACCTATAGACAACTTTTATTTTTTCTGTTTTCAACAGCTCAGTTGAGCTCAACTTCAGGAGCTTTGTACATACTGCAGCTGGGATTAATTTTTCCACTCTATGTAGGGCTTCTGTTTAGGTGTCTATGTTTAGATTAGTTCTTTAGATTTCTTTTGTAGTTGATGAAGGGAAACACAGAGTGCTGGAGTGCAGTTTATTGCTTATGTGATGTGGGTGACCTAAGAAAGAGGTGTCCTGCTTGTGTACTGCCTCTTTCTCTCATAAACTAGTCCTTTAGGCTCCCTTTGTAATTGAGTGAAATGGGTGATTTTTACCTCTGCAAAGCACTTGTCCCTGGGGTTGGTGCAGAGTGGTTTTAGGGTGCTGTAAATTCACACAACAGCTTACCCCAAAATGCCAGTGTATATGAACTTCGAGTGAGGTTTAAAAGGGTATGTGGGAAGGATGGGAAATCTTACTCTCTCGCATTCTTTGCGTGCTTGTTATCAGGTCTTATGATGACCCAAGACTGTACCCCTATATCACATACTCCCCTGCAAATGAATGTTTGTTGTAAGAAGTCTGGCACATCTTGTCCAAAGTGCCAGATCCTTTCCGTTACTGTTGTTACAGCTGTTGATGTCTACAATACTGACAATTGAGCCTAGACTCCTCCTAAATGGGAGTAGGGGTTGTGCTGCTTCTTTTTGACCTGGTTAACAGCTTGGTCTTGATGCCAACTACCTGTTTCAGTTTTGTGCTTTAAATACCATTTCTTAATTGTAACAGAATGATTTCCCACATGTGACTTATAAAACTGCAGCAGTAAGGTTATAGCAGTTCAGTCATACAGAGTACTGGGTTAACTGTCATACTCGAGAAACAGAAAAAGCAGTCCTGCTTTCATGCCACTACTGATTTCCTTTTTCTTGGGAAGACTGCAAAATCTATCACTGGCTTTTAAGGAAAGGTTAACAACAAGTATTTCTCAGAAATGACACAGGAGCACTGGTAGTGCCTAGGAAGGAGAGAAATGAATGAAGAACCTGCAGAGGTCGTGTTCTTTATCACTGCTGGAGCTGTCCGGTGCTACTTCAGTTGCTGGCCTGTCCTTAGCCACAGCTGTAACATTCTACGTATATTTTCGGCAAAAGGCAAATGTTTCTTTGACCTTTACTTTTGCTACTTTTGTTAATTTAATATTGTCATCTTGTGCTGGTTGTTAAATGCTGGTAAATAATCTGGCTGCTGCTGTGTAAGCTTCAAATGCTCATATGTTTTAAATGATTCATTCTTTAAGCCACCCTGCTCTCCATCTACCTTTACCAAGCACAGATATCTGAACCACAGACTTCATCAGACTTGACGTCGGAGATTTGTATGGCTTTAGCTGTTAACCACTTAAGAGATGAAGTAAATCCCCAAACTCAAGGACCTTATGAGGTAAGGGGTGTCTTAAGACTTCTATCCCATGTTAGTTATCCCTACAGTCCTCCTGCAACAGAAATCATGGCAGATATTTTCTGGACTGAAGGAATCTCCAATGAGACAGTTGCCAATGCCAGTTCAGAATTCAGCTTGGAAGCAGACTTCCAGTATCCCCTTGTCATCTACAGCGTTGTCTTCGTGCTGGGACTAATAGAAAATGTCTTAGCTCTGTACCTCTTGTCCTGCAAAGTAAAGCACATTTCTCATTCCTATGTATACATGATTAACCTGGCCATAGCAGACACCTCGTTTGTTTGTGTGTTGCCTTTTAAAATTCATTACCACCTGAATCAGAACAATTGGATCTTTGGTGACATGGCTTGTAGGATAACTGGGACTTTGTACTATATCAACATCTATATGAGCATTGCCTTTTTCACCTGCATTTGTGTCGATCGCTACATTGCAGTGTTGCACCCCTTTACATACATCCAGATCAAAGTCACTCATTATGTGATGGTAGTCACAATCCTTTGGATGGTAGCTGTAAGTGTCACAGTTCCACTCATCCTTGGAGGTCCCCTTCACAACAATGGTGTAGGGAACAAAACAGCATGTTTTGAGAACTTCACTACCAGTAGCTGGACTTATCACATGGCATCGTACAACATCCTGGCCTTAGTTTTTGGTTTTGTGATTCCATTTTCCATCATTATGATCAGCTACCCTCTCATTGCCAAGAGGATCTCCCAGATCAAACACAACATTCACAAGAAGAAAGCTCTGCGCACTATCTACATCATCTTGTTGATTTGCACCTTCTGCTTTCTCCCATATCATCTCACTCACTTGCTCCACTTTTTAATGAGAATCCAGGTCATCCAGAATGAGCCATTTACCAACCTGATCTACAAAATGGAAAGGGTCACCTTAACTCTGGTCAGTTTCAACTGTTGCTTCAACCCACTCTTGTACTACTTCACCTCTTCCAATAAACAATGGCACTTCAACTTCAAGCTCAGATTCAGGTCTAAAATAGTGTACACAATCTGTGACCAGAAATTCGGGGACTACTCTTATATTTATAAGCTAGAACAGAGACATGGAAATAACAACCACGGAGATGGAATCTACTCATCTACTTAAAGTAAGTACGACATTCATCTTTTCAACTGTTGCTCTGAAATCAAACCTTTGAAACCTATCCCTCTTTGATACAGTGATAACATTAAGGGCATGCTCTAAGGAAATGTCTAGCAGCTATGTATTACTGTTATTAGCCAGCTAGGACTGTACTTGGGGGAGCTGCACTTTCCTGTAGTCCTAGATAGATAGCATGTGGTGAAAACATGTTGTGTGTATGTACAGTTGTGTTTTGGCCTCCTTTTGTTTACTTTTGGGGTTGGTAGGTGAACCCAGGGTTCCCTTCTGGAAACCAGGAAAGGTTTACTTGAAAGAAACTAGCCTCCTAATTGACTACAACACTGGAAGCTGAGTCACTCATGGCACTCCTGCCTGGCTTTTCCCTTTTTTGGAGAGATCCTGTGTTTTTTCCCTGGGCGCAAGCTCTAGTCGGCTGCATTCTCATACTGCTTTCTGACTACATTCCACAACCAAATAAGGGCTTCTCATCCCTTCTTGTGAATCAATTGATTGACTTCCTGAGGAGTATTTGAGTACAGGCTTTCTAGCATCTTATGCCTATGGATTCAGGCTCAGCAGTTAATAACTTAGTTTCAAAAGATAATGAATAGATCCAAGTATTTCTCAGTTAACACCATGTTCATACAAAAGCCACTCCCCTTCAACCTGAGTTCCTGCAGGACCTGTGTAAACAAGTATTGGCTGCTCTCTCATTGAGGCACGTTTTGGTGGGAGCTGGCTGAACTCCTTACACGGTGCAGTCTGGTTCATGTGTCAAAGCCCTTTTTACAGTGATTGTGTTATATCACTAAAAATACCTAAACCAACTTCATCCCTCCTCTTGTATTAACAGAACACCCAACTTCTGAGACTGGTTCAGGCTTCCACCCTATGAACATAAGACTATTCCATCATGACGTTGGAGCGAATTTATCATTTGTGGGTTATCAGAGCTACCAGAAAGCCACTGACCTAGCTGAAGAACCTGCTTAAAAGCCAATGGTTTACTTAGAGGACACTATTTTGGTAACAGAGACATAGATTCACTACTTTCCTCTACCCTGTGCCACCTACAAACATATAAAATGCACATGTATGATTGGCCTCCTGGCATACAAGACAGGGGCTTGTGTAAAGGGGAACAAGATGTGTCTAACGGTGGCAGTGCTAAATCAGTATTTCAGTTCAATGTGCAAAACAGACTAGAAGCCACACTTTCATCTGGCGCTCTGCAGCATGTCACCAGGGTGCCCATTTTATGCTGTGCTATTGGACTTGGAACAAGAAATGACATGGATCGTAAGGAGGTAGGAGTGGGATTACTGTGGCAGGAAGGTGTGGGGACCTAAGTGATAATAGGTCTCTGCAGGATGTGGTAGCTTTTTTTGCTCAAAGATGGACATTGCAGCTTCTGCCCCTATTCAGCTAACGGTTTGGCAGCAGCTGATGCCAGAGTCTACTTACTGGTTAATGACAGGAGATAAGAGGTTTGGAAAATGAGTGTGGTAATAGCGGTATGTTGTGGTCTTGGTTAGGGGAAAAGAAACATGCAGTAGGATGGAAAGCAAGATGGGAAGCAAGGGGCTTGAATTTGGGAGGCTATATTGATCAGTTAAAGCCTTCAATAACTCATCCTAGCAACCTGAGTTATACATGCAGCAAGCGAAGCAAGAGTAGGTCTGAAATGACTATAATACAGCTAGAGCTTTGTACTAATGGCTTTTGTGTGCAGTATTAAATTTCTTAGGATAAGCCTGACTTGCATGAGTTATTGCCATGTGCAATTTGAATCATGTATTAAATGGACTTCTATTACTCATGATGGTACAGCCATTGACTGGCCTATTCCATATGCAACAACAGAACTGGAGTGAGTCCTCTCTGTCTCTGTATCTTGCTCTTAGCTTGCAGGTGTTTTTTAAATGTCTGTGAGAAAAGCTGCTCAGCCTCTTAAAATATTGTTAATGATGATTCTTGTGTTCCTCTGCTTGACTGGGCTTGGTAAGACCTTAGACAGTCTTTGTACTTTGAGAATTTGTAAAATGGAGCTGATGACAGCCTCTGAGGTAGTATTATGACAAACTAATCATTTACCTTTCAAAAGAGACTGTTATTTTTTGCCCCATTCATAGGCTATGGAAGAGCTGCTCAGCCCTGAAGGGACTGTTTTCTCTGCAACTGAGCACAATGTTAATGCTATGGACAGAGGAGGAAATATTTCCCTTAGACACCCCATCTGGGAGTGTGGCTTTTCTTCAGGTCTGTGAGCTGTTGTTGAAGGATGTATGCATATAGTATAATGGGTAATAAAAGCTAAGCTGCAGGGTAAATAGCATGTCCTGCTGCCTACATTGAACTTGTACTTTGCATTTTAATTCTGAAAGGGTTATAGTAGCTTTCAAAGCTTCTTGTTTTGACCCCTCAGGCCTACTCCTAGTTCTGACTTATATTCTCTGTAGGGTTATCACTGATACTAACTTTTCATAAGAAGTCAGCTGAATACCCCTGCTCACAAATCTGAAAGACTCCAAGTGAGCTGTTTTGTCCCAGCACAGAGTCCCAGGAACAAGTTCAGGGCAGGACTGTAGTTGGTGCATGGCTGCTGATACTACTCATTTTTATGAACAAACTGAAAGCCTAGAGGTTGCACAGAAAAGACCTGTTAGTATAGAATGGCACTGCTAAGGTTTTAAAGAAAATGAGCTGTGCAAGTAGAAGAATGCTGAATATCTCTTATCTTACTGTGTAAGCATCTCAAAGCTTGTTCCTCAGGGCTCTTTTAAAAACAGGCTGCAGTGACTCCTGGGCAGATTTCTCTGGAAGACGACTACAGCATTGCTGAACAGTAGTCCCATATACACTCTCACTGCAGCTATTGGACAAACATTTTAATTCCTGTATTAAAAGGAAACCAGCAACCTGTAGGTACTATGTCTAGCCTTAGTTTTCCATTTATGACGATGTAAACAAAATAAAATCTAAATCCCTCTGAAGCGCCACCGTGCCTCTTGCTCTGTTGTTCAAGATGTACTCTGTGGCAGTCCCTTTTTCAGCAGGGATGTGAGATAGCTGCCTAGCTCTTCATCCTAGAGGTAAAAGAGAAACAAGAATGTTGCTGAAAGCAACATTTCATTTGACTCTTTCGCATTTGGGGCAAGAAATTAGACTCTGCTACCTGGAAACAGAGTGAAATAATCCTTGGACCCAGCAAAATTTAATGTCAGCAGTGTTCAAATACAGAAATCAATTTGGTTAGTTAGCACAAACCCAGTTCTGGGTGTTCTTTCAAAATATCAGTGTAAAACTACCCTTTGTCAAAGAAGGTGTCTAGACCTCTCTGAGGTGTCTCTTTTGAAGCAAAGAATAAAGAACTATTGATTTTTTTTTTTTTTTTTTTTTTTTTTGCTTTGCCCTCAGGAAGACATTTCCTTGCTCTAAAGAAAGCATTTAAGTAGTACAGACATACAATATATACTCTTGAAAGCAAGAAAATAAAACTACTACATCTGATCTTACCACAATTCTGCTTTAGCTAGCTTTCTGCTTGTTGTTTAAGTTTCACACCTACCTTACAAAATACCCCTACACTCAGCAGTGATACAGCTGAGATTTAGAAGCTTGTTACTATAGTGTCATCAAAACACAGATGATATTACACTACTGTGTAATTGCTCCAGACCAGTTGCCTTGAGTTCAGTAGTCTCAGAGAAAACTGACTCAATTGAACCCTGTAAAATGATTTGTACTAAAGCTAAAGTGATATAAAGAAAAGGGCAGGGGCTCACCATCTTCTTTGAGTCAAACTACTTCAAAGAGAGTGATGAAAACTCACCCTTACAGTAACAATCCACACTGCAGGCCAGTTTCAGAATGTCAGAAGTTAAGACGAGTTGGGAGTTGCTTGAAAAGCATGTTTCTAAGTATTCCTACCTGGTAAGTCCAGGATACAAGCAAGACTTTTGTTCCTTGATCCTCTGAATGTGCTGTAGCTTGGATAAGAATGGACTCTACTGTTATAGATCCATCAGGGAGATGCTGAACTGAATAATCCTTCAGGACCCTGGTAAGAGAGAAGGTATATGATTTATTTGGGAGGGGATAAACACACAAGCTGAAGGCTGGTTGGCTCTCTGAATCTTGGAATCCCCAATAGCCATGTGTTGTTACTACTTTTAGCTGCATCTCTGAGCCAGCACCTACTGTCCAAGAAAAGCAGAATGGACCTTATTCATAGCTTGCTTATTCTGGTGTTTATACTAGTCATGAGAGGGCCAGACATTTCCTACAGCGTTCCATTTCAGGCTTTCCTAACAGCTAGAGCTCCAGTCTGAGACCCTATTCATCTGAGTAAAGCACTACTCTTGGACTAGACCAGCTGCCTTTAGGACAAAAAAAAAATATTTTTAAGTTTTAACTGCTACCAACTTTTGAATAGGTTTTAAGGGGTGTCTTGACCCCTATGCCTGATGGTCTCACTCTGAACTAACATCTGAACTAACTTTAGCTAGAAGCAGCAGTGACAGTAGCAAACCCACAGGAAAGATTTCAGTTGGCTTGCACAAGCTTGACAAAGACCATGGGCATGTATGGTGATTACCAACCTCTGCTACTGCAGTGTAATCACTACTTGGTTATTTTAGCTAAATAGACTGAAATCTAGAGCAGTTGAGTTTTCTGGGCTGCAGTTTTCCTCCTCTGTCCCATTGCAATGTGGCAAGTTTCCTTAACTCTATATAGCTGCTCTAGAATGGCAGGAAGGAGGGGGCACTTGTACTACCTATGTTAAGAATGATATGCTCCAGTTCATGTCTGGTAGGAAAAGCCAAACACAGCCAAGAATGGACTTACGCTTTCAGATGGTTGTATACACGAAGCACTGTCTCATGTTCCTTCCGGGGATCCTGAATGTGAACGCGGCAGGTGAAACGCAACTGATGTTCTGCAAGGCCCAGCTCTTTCAGGGCCTGCTCTGGAGAAACCAGACGGAAGCTCTGGAGAGGAAAAGTACAAATCCATTAGAAGCTATTTCTCTTTGCCCATTCTTTTGATGTTTTATTCCTCCTCCGTGGTCAGCTGGACATAGCTATGTGTTCATCACTGCAAAACTCCTGCAGGTAAGATCATCACTTTTCAATCTTTGAAATGTCTCAGCACATTCAGTTACTACTGCAAACAGTAGCAGCTAGGTGTGAGTGTGTGCAGGATAGCAGAAAAGGAGGGAAGGCTGGAGCAAATATCCAGATAAATGGTCATACTGTTTCCTTATTTCCCGAAACTGCATATATCAAAGTTGCTTTCTGAATACAAGTTGGTTTAACCTCTTTTTATCACACAAATGATTTGCTCAAATACGAACATTAGGCTACAGAGTTAAGTACTCCTTCCTTGGCACCTTTCAGTCCTTGCTCAACATGAGTCTACCAACAACAGGTTGCTTCTTGATTCTTTTGCTTTTTGCAGGCATGGTGAATCATAAACACCTTGGATTCATGGGCTGAAAACCACAGCTTCCTTAGAGTGTCCTCAGTTGTACCCAGGAGGTGGCAGGGGGCCAAGGCAAAAAAACAACAGATTTTGAAAAGTAGCAGCTCTTCAGTCTGATCAGTTGTTTACTCTGACTTAGCATTCATGAGACTGACCAGTAAAAAGTCTATCATCACAACACCCTGCTGATAAATAGCAAGATACTAATTCTCAAGTTGTGTGACTGATGAAGATTGTCAATCGGGCAGCTGACAATCTGGAGAGTCTTTCTTGCAGACTAACCCACTCACAGGCCTGCAGGATCAGCTGTTGCTGGGGCTCCTTCCAAGAAACTAGGACTACATACCTTTAGTTTGCTTCTTTGTTCACCTAGACCTTGCTTGTGAATGACAACATACTCATACAGAGGGCAACATGTGTAAGAACTTTTTTACTTACATTGTCCTTCATAATTAATGTGCCATGCATGAGCTTTGGCTTCTTGACATCTGGTAAGAGACCTAAACCAAAGCCAGCAGAACAGAAAGACAACAGGGTTAATGATACTGTGCATACTTTTTACACCTGTAAGATTACTTTAGGACTTAACAGATTAGATTTTCAAGGGAAATAAGGGTTGTACATCCTTCCACTGAGGTATGATAGGTTCAGAGGCTATGATTTTACATTTTCATTCTCCTGTTACTTAAAAACAAAGTACATGGTGTTTAAACCACTATCAATGCTCTAGAAGTACAGGAAACAATGCTCGGTAATCTAGAATAACTGCCTCTCTTTTCCCATATTACTTCTTGATTTGAGAAATTCTAGATTTTTCTTAAATTTGGGTTTAAAAAAGCAATTCCAGTTTTCACACAACTAGTTAGTAAAAGCATATGTGGACTTTGTTTACATAGTGAATGGGTGACAGATAACAAAGCAGTTTTAACTAAAGTTTTAACTAAACTTTTACTAAACAAATGAATGCTAATTATTGAATATACATTCACAGCACAGTAGTCACTTCATTTCACAGGAAGCCCTTCTCAACCACTAAACACTGATAAAGCATGTTCTTACACAGGAAGCACTGCTATAAGTCACTATTTCTACAAATGGCCCTGCAACACTGTCTCTACGTAGTGCAAACACTATACAAATAACTTCAGTACAACGATAGGGCCCAAAAGATGAAAATCTTTGTTGAAAATGCATCACCTATTGCTGTTTCTCTCTTCAAGAGTCCCAGGGATATGTCCACTGGAATGCTAGGATTGGTGAATATTGTTGTTGTCTCTCCATTTGCAGGCATGTAACAGTTCACATCTGCAGTGTAAACAGTCAGTGTTGGAAGGACTTAAAGGCACATCTCCCATCCCAGGCCATTGTTTCACCCACAAGCAGCATGTAAGCAGCCCAAAAGTGGACTGTGATATGATTTTGGCAGAAGCCCTGTTTAGGACAGGAAGTGAATAATAGCAATCTGCTGAAACTTAAAACAGGGATTTTAAAGAGGCTGGAGAGTAGAGTTGCTGCAGGAGCCAAAGACTGACAACCTTACCAGTACAGTCAAAAACCTGATGGCACTGA
Organism: Dromaius novaehollandiae; assembly: GCF_036370855.1. Taxonomy (NCBI): domain Eukaryota; kingdom Metazoa; phylum Chordata; class Aves; order Casuariiformes; family Dromaiidae; genus Dromaius; species Dromaius novaehollandiae. Next base: position 3,812,514 of record NC_088121.1, on the reverse strand, counting down.
CCAAAAGTAGCCATGACTATTGTAGCCATGACTATTTTTAGACCTCTCATGCAGAAGGCAATGTAGACACTCTCAGAACAGCAGCAGTACCTACTGACCCAGCTATGCTTAACTGGAAAACCTCCTTGTGAGGGGGGAACAAGATCACAGTTCGCAACAAAAATGTTTGCGACCTGATGTGCCTAACAAGTTACTGCAGAGAAATCTGCAGCCAGTAAGTAAACATCCAATGTAAATTCTGTGCTTTCTCCACTCATCTTTTAAGTCAGCTGCTTTTTAAGAGTTCATTTTCTCTTTTGGAGCTCATTCCCAGTAACTGAAGTTGTTAACTTAGGGGGGAAAATATCCAAAATTCTACCTGCCTCTGCTTCTTTTAGGAGTCCAAAGAAATATAAATTCAGTAAATACTGTAAATATCAGAACCACTTGAAATGTTCTTAAAAACTAAAAAAAAGATGGTTTTAAACAGGGGCTGCTCTTTATGTTACAGGCATTAATTTCTGACTTGAAGGTGGCTGATCGAGGGAACTGTAAGTAACCCTAGTCCATTAGGCAGTGTAGTTAGGCATAAAGTACATGAACTTGAAGTCTTCCTTCTACTGCCATTTTCTCCCCAGTACCAACAGGGTACATACGAAATTCCTGTTCAATTTTCTGCTTCAGGAACTCCATTTTCTTTGCTTCACCATGGACCAGGAGAACATTTTGTGGCTCAGCCTGGCGAATCAGCTGCATTATTCCCTTGGCATCAGCATGGGCACTGAAGGACATGTACTCCACCTGCATCTTCACCTCCAGCTGCAGGGGGAAAAAAGCACAGGCTTCCTGAATCAGGAAACACTTAGACCCCCTGCAGCTTATAAACCACACAGGAACCAACCCAGACCCTGACCTCTCCAAATTTGTTTCAGAGAAGGAAGCAGAACACTAAATTAGAAAATGAGGTTGGTGAGATAGCTGCTTAGCAACAGAGACTGAATATGTTGCTGTATAGAAAAGCACTCAAACTCTGCAGGATCAGACTGCACAGTTTTAGAGCACAGTTCTCGTCTCACATTTGCAAAAACAAATCAATACTTAGGACATTTATTACCCGTTTTAATATCCCCCTCAGTATGAAACTGTATCACTGTTACCTATCTGACTAACAGGGATCTACTTATTAAACAGCATTATACATGGTCCCCTGACAAAGTCTAGTAGCATATGTCCAATGAATTACAAAGCAATGAAATGGCAGGAAGAGACATGCTATTGCCAAAACAAAGGGAAAAAAATAACTAGTCCAGCTCACTCTGATGAAAATGTTACTTGGGTATTCTCAATGATACACACTGCATATTCCCATTACAAGTACATGGTGTCTTAACTATCATGTAAAGGTGTAAAGAGCCTCCCCAAAATGATCTTCCTTGCTAAGAAGAAAACTCACTATTTGTCGTCCTTCCATTTCCAGCTTGCGCTGTCCACTCAGAATCTTATGGCCTACAGTTCCTTGCACGCAGTAGCCTGGCATGATGACCTGAGAAGAAAACCAGAGAAGTCTGCATATAGATACATGTAGGATAGTTGCTGTTAACATAAAAATACCACACATGCATAATGCTGATGTAAGATTCTGTTCTTCCCCTCTCACATACTATCATCCTTTGCTGGAAAGTTACTTAGTCCATTCTGTTTGCCCCCTTCTGCAGCTTGTGGAGTGAACACCCAACTACAGAACACATGCAAGGATGAAATTAGAAAGTGAATTGCTGAAATCTGTGCACCACTCACTATGAATTATTGCTAGTTACCAGTGGCTTCTAAGCAGCTTCAAAAGAGCGAAAGCACTTTTTAAAACAAAATCTCCCACCGCCTCATCTGATGCAGGTACCTCCAGTGCTTACCCTGTCACACACAGTAGAAGACAAAACTTAGAGCTTGAAAGAGCTCTAGGCTGGGTTGTTCCATGGGAGGATCCCTGTCACTTAACCCCAGACACTCAGGAAAAGCTTTCCTGAAAACACTGTTCTTACAGCTGCATCAGTAACACTATCACATTAACAAAAATAAAAAAAAATTACTTAGGGCAATGGAATTGCTTACCATGTTTTTTTCATTCCCTGCCCATTTCCTGAAGATCTGAAGGGATTGTCCTGCATGAAGCATTCCAGGGGTTGCGAACACAACCTAGAGTTCAAAGATGTGTCAAGATTCTTCTTTCAAATACCTCCCAATACCAATCAAAAAACAAAATCAGCAATAAAAGATTGTGTTGTAAAGGATCCCTCTCCTGACTTTATTAAAAAGCAACATGCTGCAAAATTATAGTGCAAATCAGCAAAAAAGGTATAGATTATATGACAACACAATTTTTGGTTTATTTTCCTCTGGCATTTTAGCTTTACTGGAATAAAGTCAGCAAGATCTTTAATAGAGTTATAGAGCTAGAGGCATTCAGATGACCTGGTGCCAAAAAGGTCTTGGGGCAGGATGCTGGTATTAATGGGGTAAATGTTGCTTAGCTTTTGCAGGATGCTTGTTTGCCTAAACCAGGAACAGTGGTACAAAAATGGCTCCCTGCCACTACACGTGCTCTATTATCTTTTTAATGCCCACCTACCATAGGTCCTGGATTATCTGCAAAGGCCCGGTCAAATGCTTTGATGTGTTTGAATTCAAACATGTTCCTCTGCACAAAGGTTTTCCGAATTTTTTGATTTGTCCATGTGATGAAGAGTTTGTAATAATGATTTGCCTTTTCTGTCAGTCCCGTGGAAAAATAAATTGGAGCCTTCAAGTTCATTCTTTCCCTGTAGAAAGAAGTGATCCAGGTAGATGGGACTGTCAGACTGGGATCTTGGCTCTCCATGCTGAATGTCCATGAACCCATGTAGTCTCCAAGGATTTCTGTGCACACCCCACTCTCAAGCAGCCATAAGGCAGCAGTATGACAATGCTGTATCACTATGCATTTATTTATTAAGAATTCAGCTTTAGTTCAGCTCTCTTCCTAATCTGCTACAGACATTATCCATCCATTATAGATGCCAATCATTCTGCTATGGGAAATAATGAAAAGCAGTATCATTTGATACTATCAGAACCATTTCCACACCTGACTATTTTCACACTCAATCTCACAATGCTTATGGGTAAATTTAATACTTTACTACTTCATCCCTCCTCCCCCCTCCCATGAAAACAATTTTACAATGCTGCAAAGATGCAGTAAATTTTTTTTAAATGACAATTGATCCTAAGTCTTTGGGTGAAGAGTGGAGAATGACCCTGAAAATTTTTAGTTTACTGCTTAGAGGCAGAAGCACTACAAAATATGCAGAAAGAAATAATTCTGAAATGGCCAGCATGGGTCGACATGCAGGGGAATACCAACTGAGAATACTTGTACTGAAGAGACATAAAAGAATCATAGAAACCTATCAGTACCACAATGTGAGGAGGAAGAAAAGGAGGAACATGCACGGAAGAAGCTGCACTTACCAGAAGGTTTCCAGTAAAATGCAAAGTTCCTGGGCACGTCCGAGGGCAAAAACTGGGATAAGAACCTGCAAATGAGATAGTGATTTAGAGTCTGCTAAACTGAGACGGCATGTAAATGGCCCTGGAGCATTACCATTCCTGAACAAGTCCCTCAATTCCTTCTGATAGCCCTTTTCCTTCCCACAGGGATCTGTTCCTCAGCAGTTTTGGAATGAAAGGCACTGATATTTGACAGGCACACAAACACCTATCCATTTGCCTAAGACCTCAGTTTGTACATACTGAAGGACATCTCTGGCAGGGCATGGAGCCTGTGAATATATTCAGTTCTGCTTTTTTGCTCCTGGATCATATGAAAGCAAGTCGCTGTGAGGGATCTCATTTCCCAAAGTGAGATCAGGCTAATTCTCAGACTGGGTGCGATTTCACACCCTGTTCACCAACTCTTTCTTTCTAGCTGGATCCCTTCAAGACAAGGCAGTTTTCTTGCAAGCTGCTTTTTAGTTCCCTGTTCATCACAGCAGCAGGATGGAGAGGGGATACTGCAGCAGTTACTGAAAGCATCAGACGCACATTGTCAATACAATGGGAATTCACTATCATTTCTTAAGTCTCTACATACTCTGAACAGTACTAGTGGGAAATTTCTAACGAAATACCTCAAATGAAAATAAAACCATATTTCTGGCATTACTTACAGAAACGGACGCTAATGTGAGCATTATTGTTCTTGATTGCTTAGTCTAGGCTGGGGTAATTATGAATTCCTCCCTTCCCAACTTAAGGGATAAAGAGCACTGAAGTAGAAAACAAGACATACATAAAACTGAGCTCCACAGACAAGTTTTGCACACTTTTTCATATTTCAAGTGTTTTCTTTAGTTATGTGCTGTCATGTGGCAGCAAAGAGTTTAACACTATTAATTTGTTTTCGAGATTCATTGACTAGCAATGAAAAAGCACCATCTATTTCTTAACAGAGCTGCTAAGCAAACCACACCCATTAGCAAGGGACTCACCCTTTTATTCTACAAGCAAGCCTATATTTTGCCCCTACTAGGACAAGAACAGTAAATAAATTCAGGTTTTAAAGTGACAGATGACAAACTGCTATAGCTTTTAACCAAAGTGCAGTTCAAATTCTACATGTACAATTATCAGCCAGACTGAACTTTCCATTTAATCAGGATTTAAATCAACTAAATCCTAGGAACATAGCATCAGATCCTCAGCTTCAGTCAAATCAGCAAAGCTCCTCTGTATTCAGGATTTCCATTTCTAGCTCCAGTTTCTGAGGGGGTTTTTTAATGTCTTTTACTAGGCATGCTCTAAATCAGGTGTTAATGAAAAAGAGAATCTCAAAGATTTCCCTTACATTAGTGGCAGGGACCAAATTTCTGAGAAAAAGAAAAGGCCAACTGAAATTCTGAAACAATAATGGACTGATGCAACTAAAAGCCATGTTACGATGCTTTCATATGTTCCATGTGCTTTGTGAGTAGCTGACTTCAACATCAGTTGTTCACATCAAATCGCGTACTGGAAAAGGCTCACCCAAACAGAACAGCAAGGCAAGTGAAAGCCACATGCAAGGCACTTAAGAATCATTTATTGCATTGTAAGCTTTGTACTTTTACAGTAACAGCCAGCAAAGTGTTGAACAGCAGAAAGTAGGATGCTGAGCAGACAGACCTGGCTACACTGGAAATCATTTCTGATTAAGAAGCAGTAATTTGGACAGACAGTCTCAATTTCTTAATTTACACGACTAAGAGGATGTTTCAGTACACACAATGCAAGTAAAGTTAATTTTGTCTTTATCCTCCATAGTTTGTAGACTGTAAGCATAGTATTTCCCTTACTGCCTTGTTCATTTAAACTATATGAAGAAAAACTGTAACTGTTTAATACTTTGCCTTTTAAAGTACAGATGCAGCAATACAAGAACTCCGTCAGTTTCATATAGTGGTTGTGCATGGATGCCTGAGTTAATTAGCAGTAACACACAGCACTATGGAACCAAGAAGAGCTTCACAGACTGGAAAAGACATTACTTACATTATTCCACAAGCCATACCTTCCCTCCTCTTTCTACAGTCTCATGAACTTTCTTCAAGAAATCCCTTTCTCTGCAACGTTTGGAGTCTCTGATAGTTGTGGCATAAGTGGATTCACTTATTAATAAATCTGGACGACACTTATCAATCCAGGCAGCACTAAAACAAAATAAAATTTTAAGTTTATCAAATTAAGAGATGGTATTTGGCATTTATGATCTGCTAGTCTCAAAGATGGGTGAAGAATGTCACTATCTCTTCTGGCAGATAGGAAAGCAGGAATGCAGAGATGTGCACTGGCTTGCCCTAAGTCACCTAGGACTTTCACGGCAGCATCAAGTCTCCTGTCTCTACAGGCCATGCTTTCTTTACCTGAATTCAGCGCAGAATAGAGACTAAACTCCACATATTTTGAAAAGCAGTTCTTCTCCAGTCTGCTATTTGTTTTTAATGCATTAAAATATTATTCTAGATATCACCAATATTATAAATCTCTCATATTTACCTGTAAAAATGAAATCAATCCTAATTTTAAAGCTTGTGATCAAAGTTCTCTTGGTTTAGAAGATATCATGGCAACAAAGCATTTCAAATATTTAAATCCAATTATTGCACAGTCTTAAAAAGGAATAATATAAACTATACAGAAGAAGAAGATTGAAATAAGGTCTGTCTTGAGGAACCAATGTAAATCTGTTCATTCTCATAATTAAAAACTGCATTCATCTTTCTAGCAAAGGCATCATTAAATGTTCCAGTCTCCTTTACAAGAACAAAGAAACAATGCTGATAAGCCCCTATGGAATAATAGAAGCTGCTACTAAAATCCTTCTGTTTGAAATGCATACAATTCATAGAAACTCAGCTTCCTACTTACCCTAAATGTCTGTCTGGAGTCATATTATAATCACCCTAATGGAAGGAGAGAAATCCATTTATTTTCTCAAGGTACTGGGACACATGCTATTATAAGGAGATGTAGGTTTCTATACATGTTGTTGTGCGTACTTACAGTGTAAACAACAGACTCGCATCCAACCTTAATCTGGAACATGGCTGCTCCTAGCACATGGCCAGCATAGTAAGCCTTGATCTCCAGCTCCTCATCCACCTGCATGAACAGGCAAATACTGCAGTAGTGTAAACATTTTAAAAAGTTAAAATTGCTCTGCCTTCTACAACAATCCAGTTGGTTTGACCAAAGAGTACGCAGCAATGGTCATTTACCTGAACTGTCTGGTGAAGATGAACAGCAACAACTTTTTTCATACAGTCTTTAATCATTTGGGATGTGAAGAAGTTAGTTTCCCCTTTCTTATCTACAGTGATTTTCCTGTAGTCCTCCAGGAGGATGGGACAGATGGCCTTGGTAGGATGCGTCATGTAAATAGGCCCATCGTAGCCAACCATTTCACTGAAGTACGGTAAAGCTCCACAATGATCCAAGTGAAAGTGGCTACAAAAAGACAGAAAACATGAAGGAGATATTGCACAGGAATTTAGTTGCAGGTCTTCAGTGCTTGCCTGGTTCTCAAATCTTGTTTCAGGTTTTTAAAAGCAGTGCACAACACAGAGGAACTAAGAACTAACCAAAATATGAATGATGGACCTGAAACTTGTTTGAGATACTAGTTTTAACAAATCACAGGGAAATCACAGCGTAGAAAGTTTCCTGTTTTCCCTTTGAGTTGTGACAAGAAAGCAGTTTTCTCACCTGATGATCACACAATCTAGGAAATCAGTCAGCCTTCCATTCTGAGTGATGTAAGAAAAGTCAGGAAAGCGCCTCTGCAAAAACATTTATAAAGTAGGTTATCCATTACTAAACAAAGCCAGTTAATGCTACATTATTAATCCAGCAGAATAATGGCATGAACCATCCACAACACTGGGAACATGCAGTAATCCATCTCAAGGCAAAACTGTAGTAGGTCAGCAGACTGCCCTGGTGTCAGCAATATGGTAAGAGCTGTACATGACATTGTCAAGATTTATGCGCAGAAAGAGTTAAAGAGAAAAAGGGCGAGAGGACTGTCAGAGACCTGACCTTGCAAACAAGTAAATTACAGCCAAGTTTATCTTCAAAGCAAAATAGGTGGCCAATGCGTTTGAGCTCACCCACAAGCATTAAGGCAAAAGCATCAAAACCTTTTCTGTAAAGGCATGTTTGCTCTGTGTGATGCTTTGACTCTTTCTATTTGTACAGAATATTTTTGCATTTATGCCTTTCCTATCTGTATCAGGTAATCAAATATGAGGAGTATTATCTGGCTCTACCTCTAAAGCATAAGCAAAGCTTCTATACAGCATGTCTTGGTGTGGATCCCACAAGTAATTAATTGCCCAAGAACAAGCCTCCTCACAGGAGCTATCTAATTAACGATGGGATTAATGCTTTATAGAAGATGCCTGCCCATATGAGGTGCCACAACACCAAAAACAAATGGGAATGGGGCATTCACAGCTCTCCTAATATTTTTTTCAGAGTCTACAACCCAGGGAGAGTGAAAGAAGGATGGCTGGATGGTGGAACTTCATACATCAGGAATACCTGAGGGGACATAGCTCTTGCACAGGAAGTCAAGATTTTGGAAGGGCAATACTAGTTCATTCTCTGCAGCAATCCTTCTCCAGAAGTGGCTGATAGAGATGCCCAATAACGAACACCCAGCTAATAGCACCTATCTGCCATACAAGATGGGTCAGGCAACATTCAAAGGTGAAGGTGAATAGGCCAGGACAATGAACCAGGAGCTCTGCTGGGAAAGGCCAGGCAGATATGCCTTAAAAACATCTCCATTCAACATCCAGGCTTCCATACCATACTCACATCATCATTGTAGCCCATGTGCATCCCACAGTCAAGCATAACATTTTTCCCTGCGATGGACACAAGGATGCAGCTGCGCCCCACATCCTGGCCAGCCCCTGGACCCAAAGGAAAGAAGACAAGCAAGGCATCTCTAGCAATACTTGCAGTCACTTCAAACAAGAAGCATTGAAAGGTCTCTACAAACTCCGTTCTATAGCCCTAACTCCCTTCCAGTGCAGGAGAAGACCACATCCTTTCTTTCAAGCAAGTGGATCTGCTAGAGGGAAGCAGATGTAAGCTCACTTACCCCATTCCCTAAGCTTATGAGAGTGCCTCCCAGCTCCAGTTACACAACTGCGCTTAGTACAGCACTGAGTCCAAGCCCATAAGAAGTTCAGATGCAGGGTACATTTGTTTTCTACCCAGTACTGTGCAATAGCAGCTACATAGTTTCAAAGCAGTTTTAAGTAAGAGCAAAATAATCTCTTAACTGCCTGAAAATACCCAAATAGACCTATTTGTTCTGAGCTACAGGAAATGGCTAGCCCAATGGCAAAGAGTTAATCACATGGAATGCAAAGTTCCCAGGGTTGTGGCCCACCCCAAATACTCTGCCTCTCAGTGAAAGCACAGATTTCCATAAGGCATCAGGAAGTCTGTTCTAAGCCAGAAAACTACTGACTAGGATAGAGCAGTTCTGCTTGGAACATCCGCTGCCCTCTCAGCACTTAAATGCATGTCAACAGCTTCTGTGCAACTCACAAAATAATGAAAAATTTGCTTTCCACGGAACTCTAGCTCCATTAAGTTTACTAACGCTCTATCCATCCTGTACAATACTACAATAAATAACAAAAGACCTCCATAGTACTATATATGCTCTACAAGCCCTTTACCACCAATATCTATTAATGAATCTTTTCATTTAAAGATAGGGTTTGCAGACTCTATTTGAGTCATACTTGTTTGAACAGCAAAACGAGGACAATGACACCTCTAGGCTGCCCAAACATAACATACTTAAGTATACCACTATGACTAGTTTTTGTGGCAGGGAAAGGCACATATATCCCCAGCAGACTAAAATATGTTATTTCTAGCTCTAAATTTCAATTCTAACTTGTTTCTTTTCAAGGAAATCACAGCATACAAAGCTTTTCAGCATTTCTATTTTAAGACCATTTTAGGTTTGGACTTACCCAAGGGAGTGACTTTTATTTCAGGCATTTTAACAAACTCTAGATTTCAAGCAATACGATAAATTCTTTCAGAGATAGTTTCATGAGGGCCATAAAGTCAAGAGAAGATTTAGCCTTTATTCACAGCCACCACTACATTTCTTTTTCAGTATCAGATAGAAAACTTCAGCTGAGGCCTCATTTCTTCCTAGAGGAAAGACAGACAGACAACACACATGAGATAAATGCACGCATTACTAGCTTCTCCTAGAAATTCATGTCTGTTTGGCTTCAGTAATAATAGTCACGTTTTTTTACGCTCCTTGAAAGCACGTATCAATTCCTTTGTGTTGAGATCACCTTTAATCTTCAGACCATCTCAGTGTCAGAAGCCAGGCACCACTTATGCCCTGGAGACAGCAAACGCTAAGGGCTTTCATAGGCTCGATGCCCATCGGAAGGCTGCTGTGAGGAAAGGGCTCCTGCTCCCTACCTGAGGAGCGGCCAGCCTTCAGGCTGGCATTACTCCCTCGTGCCGTCCAATGCCCTCTAGAAACAACTTCGGTGAGCCTGCTAGCCTGCATCCTGCTCCCCAACAGCGACCAGCGGTGACACCGCTCTCATCAGGCCAACACCTGCTGTCAGCAGCTGCCCGGCGACCCGAACAGGGCCGGCCCCAGCACCCCCAAGAGTCCTCAGGCCGCCCCACTCACCGGGCACCCCAGAGCGCACACTCACCCCTCACACCCCCCCCCCCCACCCCTCCCCTCCCCTCCCCCCCCCCTTCCCCTTCCTCGCACCGCGGCCCCACACCGTTCCAACGTCTCTCACCGCCCCGCCACCCGCGCTTCGCGACGCCTCCGCGCATGCGCGGCAGCCCGCCCTGCCCGGAACCAGACTGACGCAGGAACGGGACGCAACACCACTCGCGCTGTGGCCAATAGAGCCCCGCGACGCGCCCCACCGTCCCGCCCTCCTGCCCGAGGATTGGTCGGGCGGCGAGTGACGCACTGCCCGGCGCCTGCGGGAGGCGGTGCCGTCGTCCCCGGGCCCAGCGGGGCGATGGCGGGAGAGCAGGGCGCCTTCTGCCTCAGGGAGGTCCTCGTCACCTTTCATACGTGTGTCACGGAGCAGCGGGAGGTGCTCCTCGGCCCCTACCTGCGCGGCTGGAGGGGGCTCATCCGGTGAGTGACTGCGGGCGGCCGCTGCCCTCGGCGGCACCCTCCGCCCTGAGAGGGTGCGAGTCTGGCCGCCGGGGCCGCCGCCGCTAACGCGAGCCGGTCTCTCCCACACACAGGTTCCTGAACAGCCTGGGCGCCATCTTCTCCTTTGTTTCCAAGGACGCGCTGGCCAAAATACAGATAATGGAGAACTACTGCAGCGGCGAGCAGCAGGAGAAGTACCTGACACTCCAGTCCATGGTGCAGTACGAGGTGGCCAACGGGCTAGTAGATACCCAGAAGCGGTCAGAGCACCCTGACTCTGGTTGCCGGACCGTGCTACGCCTCCACAGAGCCCTGCACTGGCTGCAGATGTTCCTGGAGGGGCTGAGAACTGGCCAGGAAGACTCCAAGACATCTGTGATATGCACAGACTCTTACAATGCTTCTCTGGCTAACTACCACCCCTGGATTATTCGCAAGGCTGCTACTGTGGCCTTCCGTGCTTTACCTTCTCGAAATGCATTCCTTGAAATCATGAATGTGGGCACCCCTGAGGAGGCTGTTGTTATGCTGGGTGATGCCTTACCCCATATCTGCAATGTCTATGGGATCACTGAGGAGCTCTATGCCCAGCATAAGCTGCTTGACCTCCCTTGATGGAATGGACATTAAAAAGCAACTCCACATCCTGACAGAAATGAACTGTGACAGAAGTGAAAACTGTTTTCATACATACCTTAACTGATTCCCTGACCCTGTGGCACTCTTCCTTTCCTTTTCCAATGTAGAGGTAACAAACTGGCACACCTATTCAAGATGCCTCACTTCATAAGAAAAAAAAATATACACACACTCACACACACGCATCTTTGCCTGAGCTCTGCAGGAAGACAGAAATCTAATAGTTTGCTTAAAGGGGTTTCTTTTCTCCCTTCTCCTGGATTCACCTTCAAAACTGTAGCTAGGTTTTTTAGAAGTTGGTTGGTTTCTTTTTTTAAGCCAAACTGAGCTACTCTAGCAACTTCTGTGCATTTACATCAATAGTTAGGATCTCACGTGACTAAAATTCACGCATTAAAATTCAGGGTATAACTTCCTGATGTGGTATTCTGAACATGTTTACACTACATGTGAGCTCACTTTGCCACTTTGTTTACAAGCTGTCCCCCTGAATAGATCTGACCTTTTGCTCTCTGTTATGCTTTAACCTTGAAAACGTAATCCAGAGTAGTGTGTCTCTGAAAGGAAGCCCTTTTCCTGGTGGTCACAGACTCACCTGATGATTGCTGCTAATTCTGTACCACCTAGTTTTAAAGATGGAAATGGTGTTGCATTTTGTTGCAGTGAGATACTGTTCTTCCTTTGCACATGGCTCCATTAAGCAGGAACATTCTTTCTGTGTAGCTTCCCCTGCTCATTATTTTTCCTATGTTTTATGCTTCATGGGAATCAGAACAATTTTTAGTATGTACTACACAATACTATATACCCAGATAACGCTCCAAACTGTACTTCATCTGTTTTCAAGCTGTGCTTCTAAATTGTGTGTGTGTGTTTTTTGTTTTGTTTTTTTTTTTTAATGAATGTCATGTGCTTACAGAAATGACATCTCTGCCTGGGGAGAAATCCAAACTTGTTCTTTGAGTCACCACTTTGTGAATCTTATGGCTTCTATTTCAAATCAGTGCAAGTGACTTCTGTGCATGAAACATTGTATATTTATTTATATATATATGTGTACATACATAAAAATGTGTGAAATAAGTAAAATGAAGCTTACTTAGCTTTTTAAAAGCTGAAAAAATGCTATATTGGTATTTTAGGAAGACATGAATACTTGAGCACTTGGGAGAGGAGGGAGAAACCCACAAATTCTGTCACATATTTTGGCTGTATCTCTCAAACAGGAGGCACTTTGGCTAGTTTAACACTGCATGATTCAGGAAATCACTGTTACCTCATGGAAGTAGTCTGACTGGTCATTAAACTGCATGAATAACTTTCCTCTGAAGAGCAACCTTTACAGGAATGCTTTACTTTTTGTGGTGTTGGAAGGAACATAATTTGTAGTGTTCTTTATTCATATCTTGTTCTTCACTAGCAGTGTTCGATTAATTTATGTAGTGATCAGATATGAAACCAATCATGAGAAACAACATAGATGAAGCTATAAGCTGCTGGTTGAGCCCCTATTTTGACTACTTACATCTGTCAACAATGTTTTTTGCCTGAATATGGGAAAATTAGTTTCCTTGCACATCCTAAATGGAAGTTTAATTGCTATGCTGTGAAAACATAAATATCATTACCTTTCTGCTACGACCACCTTAAAAAAATAACATAGTTCCTTAGGATAAGTCCAGATATTAAAATGAAGCAGTTCCATGTTACAAACTACAACATACCTCTTGCTGTCTGATACAGATAAATACAGTTGGTATTTCATCTGTGTAGGGCATTAAATGCCACGATATGATTGAAGTTTTTTAAACTATTTCATATAGCGTTCTGTGTCAAGTGAAAAGATGTTGCGTCTCTCCTGTGGGTTTAATGCAGAAATGGTAGCATTACCATGTGGAAAAATTACTTTTTCTCCCTTGACATATTCATTCTCAGATATCGCTCTTAGGAGATAAACATTAATGCTGAAAATGAACTTGATTTTTGCAATTAAAGAACCAAACTTTCCCAGTAGGAGAAAAAAAGGTGTTGCAATTTTTTTAATAACCAGTCTGTGCAAAGTATGCTTCAAGTAAAATACACCATTTTCCATCAGTTTGCATGCTCTGGTCTAAACAAGGTATTGCTTAGTGACACTTATTTGGTGTCCTGTCCTATCTCCAAACGATGTGAACTTTTTAACAGCTTCAGTTAGTTACTACTCAGTAAAACTAAGGTCCTGCACTTGACTTTGTGTAAGTTGACAGTCTAGTTGCTTTCATTAACGGGACCAAATCCCGAAGTAAAACCTTCACCAATAGTGACAGCTGTACTTGAAAGCTGCAATAACGTACAGATTCACTGGAGGGAGCTTGAATATTTTGCGCAAAAGTCCATCACTGAAACTATCTCCTATCCCGCAGTAATGCAAAGTGTACTTTATTTCACTTGAAAGAATGAACGGGAGTAAATAGTTGCCTGTATGCTATTCTTGCATCACTCGAACACATTTTTTTTTTTCTCCAGTCAGTTGAATTTATATTTAGAGCTTTTCTAAAGGAATTCTATAATTAAAGCTGACACTTAAATATTCCATTAAGGAGTTAGGGAAAACTGCAAAGATGTCTTTAAAACGATGTAGACAGAAATATATCTGTATGTAATGCAGACATACAAATCTGCAAGACTCTTACTTTATAGTTTGTGCAACTCAACATACTATTCCAAAATTCATTTAAAAATAAACCATGTAACATTCTCGCAGTACAGGTCACCTCTAAGTAGGGAAGAGAGTTTTCTTTCCCGCCGTGAGTTGAAAACTATTGAGAGATGCAGCATGTGGCACTTCAAGGAGAAAAATCAGTGGATGAAAAGGCTCAGAGAAGAATCAGGAAACTGGAGATTAAATTTTGCACTATGGGAGGAACTCAAAACGTTGTAGAGGTATAATATGTCCCAGTGAGGATGAATAGTCCAGACTAGGAAAGAGCATCTGTAACTAGAGAGAAACACATGGTATGTCCCTAGAGAAGGAAGCTCTCTCAGGGGCACCTAGTCCCTAGAGAATGGCAGCATGTAACGACATTCTAGCACTAATTATTTTATATTTCTTCTGCTGCTATTTCATCTCCACTGCTCTCAAAGTCAACCTAGTTTGTCAGAAGGGACAGGATGAAGGAGAGATCATTGAATAGTTTATTTGGAGAGGCTGTACTTCAAGCAAGTGTTCTCAATTTAGGGATCAGTCGTCTTCTAGCTAAAATGAGATGTGAGGAGGAGGAAGGGAAGAAACCTTATGTTTCTTTAGCATCACACAAGACCCTGTATGAGGATAACTGCTTTCCAGGATCTCCTGGGACCAATGTTGGGAGATAGAAAAAAGACTGTGAATGTGGTTTTTTTTATCGTTTGTGATCTTTAAAGCATTTGTCTAAAATATGTTTGAGAACAAATATCCAGATGCGTTTTTTTCTAGGCTTCTGGGAAGCCCTGGATAACACCCCAGCTCCAAAGAAGCAAATGGGCTGCTTCAAAGCAATTGTAACCCCCTGCCCGCCACCTCCATCGTGGACACAAATAACCATGCTATGAGGACATAGATCCAAACAGAGTTCAGCTGGATTTTTTGTCTTGTGTCACTTTTCAGACCCAAGGATCAGTCCTGCTACTCCACTGCATGGCACGGCTGTGGTGCCATAAAAAGCCTCCTCCAGCAGCACAAAGGGGCTGCTCAGAGCTGGAGGAGAAACAAGGCTGCACAGAGACACACGTGCAGGCACATACGAGAGCACAGACACACAGGTATGCACATAAACACACACCTGCATGAGAAGGGCACAGGTAACTAACTACCTGCACACACAGAAACAGACACAACGCACACAATGGACACATTTACAACATACTCAGAGATATGCACACACAACATGCTCACAGCAATGCATACATGACAAACAGGGCACACACGGATACAAGACACAGCTGTACACACACACACACATAACATGTTTATAGGGACAAACAACTCATGCAAAAAGCCTATCAAAATACAAAACAAAACAAAGCAAAACCCCATCCACACTCTCTCTTTCCTGAGCAGAAAAAACGGCAGACAGGATCCATCATACAGCAAGATCTGAGATTTCAGAAAAAGTAACTGCCTTAGGTAGACACTATCACATTCTGAAACAGCTTAAATTTATCACAGCAACAACAGTTCCTTCCTCAGAGGAGACAAGGATCATCATTTAAAAAACCTTCATGGCACTCTGTGAAAAAGCAGTGACTGGTAAGGAAGCAGAGACACTGTCTATTTTCATTTCTGCAGGGACACAGATGTGTAATATGTAGTACTTGCAAGGTAAGTAACATGGGAAGTAATAATTAGGTATAGGCAAATAGCAAGATTCATTTACTTGGAGTTTCTAAGTAATCTCATTATACACTGTGTGAAGTGCATCAATTTCACAGCAACTCCGCCTGAGCCTGCAACTCTTTCTGTCTGCCTTTCTAGCTAACATTTATCATGGAACAAGTCATCACATTTGCCATTTGCATGCAGAATTGTTACCTAGTTATTTGTGACCTTTTAGAAACAGAAACCCAGAAATTCAAGCATACCCAAACATATGCAGCTGTGTTCCCTGCTGATCGGTGAAAGGAAGTGGCAGATCTGAACTCCTTTTTTTTAACTAAAGACAAATGCTGTCTCCTGCAGAGGTTAGTTTGCCCAGTGGACTGGTTGAGGAGGAGACTGTTTATCATAACAGCAAGCCTATTTCATTTATGAATGACATCCAAAGAGATCTCCCTTCCCCAAGGCCTACAGGCAAAATACAAGCTAGGAGAAAAACTTAATGCGACCTGATACACACACAGGGAAAACGCTTACCTCAGTCAGATGAGCTCAACAAGCTCCTCCAGCTGGGGTTTGATATTTTATAAGGGTATAAACAGGGCCAATTACCCACAAACTCTTCTACCTCCTGCACATAGTTCATCTGAGCTATGCATGTAGCAAGTTCTTGCACAATGGAGGGACACAAGAATGCATTCCCTGTGAGACTTCCACCCACACAAGTTCCAGTTCTGCAAATGATGGCCTTCACTCTCCACCTAAGGCCTACATGGAGTTCAAGCATGTCATGCTATTTCTGAAATGGTACATGAGGTGGGCTGAGAAGCAATGCAACATCTTCAATCCCCATCTAATCTCCTGCCCACACATAAGAACGGATCTGCACCCTCATATGTGCTCTACTTGTTTTCCTTTTCTTATGGAGTAGGGAAATATCTCTCTGTCTTCCCCAAGCATAAATTCAATGAACTGTTGAGAGCCTTATTAAGAGCTAACTGCTGTTGCTCTGGGTTGGCACACCTATATTTCTGGCCAAGTACATAAAGTCTTCCAGTCACAATTGTTCCAGGTTTCAGAAGGGACCGTGCTTGTAATAGATGGACCCTGAGGAATCTCCCTGGCTCTTACTGGAAGGGAGTCATCACAGGAACTGAAGATACATCCCTTAGCACAGTGCAACTTCTGTAATGCCTGAAGGAGAGAAGGTAGACTGCATGTAAGCAAACCCATTTACTAAGGAGAGCTAAGCTGGTACAATAAACATGTACATTGTGCTAGAAAGTCACTTTCCCCAGATCAAATAATACCACAAAGAGAACCCAGAAATCTTGAGCCCTACCCCCATCTTCCCAGCTGTGCTTCATCTTTGATAAAGGCAGATTCTGACAGTGCACTCCCGATGTGTTAGTAAGCATCCTTTCCTACAGCCCTTCTCTGGTGGCAGTGATAGAACAATAACCACTGTAAATACACCAAAGCACAAAGACAGCAGAACAAAGAGACTACAGATTTCCATCCTGGACATAGAAGAGCCCTTCCTGTTTGCTACTGGCCTAAGGCATTGCAATGAGAAGCGCTTGTTTGCTGGCTTTTTAGCACACTGGTGTGCTACATCCAGGCAATTTGTTTAACATCATGAAATGACTGATCAGGCCAGCCCTTCTAGAAAGTAACACACTGCATCTGTCAGAAAGCAATGCACTCAGTGACTGTCACAAATTATGCTTCCTGCAGATTGATTTGTATTGCATGGATAGTTTTAGTTGCAGGATATTTACTTCCTCAACTGGGAAGAATTTGTTTTACTTTTTTTTTTTTTTTTTTTTTTTTGACAACCCATGGAAGTGAAAGGCAGGAAGAACAGATCTTACTTCTCAGCAAACTCAGGCATTTCCTTAACCAAGCAATCACTTTCCATAGCTGAGTGAGCAGGCAGAGAGAAGACAGTGTCTGTCTAGATAGGTTCCAGATCAGAGGAAAGACAGTCCTGTGCAGATGGTGGTGTGATATATGCCAGGAAGCCCTGACTCCCTGTGTGATCCCAGCAAGGCCTATGTCCCCCTAAATTGCATTTATAAAGCACTTAAGTGATTCTGGCACATAAAGTGTATTTTTCAAGGTGACTTCAGCACTTAGGAGCCCAGAGACCTTTATAAACATAACCCTTGATTTCTCTATTATTTGTTTCCCTGTCTGTAAAATGAAGGATGAACACTATTCCTTTTCTCCCATCCTTCACTGATTTGCATGCTCTCAAGGAAGGACACCCACTCACTCCACAGTCATGCAGCATCCATCACAGCAGGGCCCAGGTCTTTGTTACAAATTCCAGATATAAAATGTATGGGACACAGGAACATATTGAAAGTGAATTACCCTTGCTGCCTTGGCTATGATCTAGCACTTTAAGTCAGCAAGTCAACGTTTGGATCAGAGACAGCCAGGGAGAACCCCCGACAGTAGCAGGAAGCAATGCTGGTGAGAAAGTAAATAGTGCTCTTTCCCCCTCTGCCATCACACTGGGTAGTGGTTGTATTATGACAGTAGGAAACATTCTCCAACAGGCACACTTAAGCTTGCAGGGTGCTGCTCCTATCAAAGCTCATTCTCCTTGTCAAAGGTTTTTGATGAACAACCTGTACCATTTTAAATCTGCTCCCAGCACTAGACAAGTCACAAACACAGCCGTTTGTGAAATTTGTAAACAGGGACAGTTTCTGTAAACACATTCCATTACAAATGTTGCTTCTTGTTTGGTTTGGGGGTTCTTAATGCAAAATATCCAAGTTAGAATGGGGCACCTGACCTTCCAACCTATTCTCCTTCAAGTTAGTCCTATCTCCAGAGCTGTGACAATGAAGCCAATGAGACTCACTGAATAAAGGCTACTCACTGAGTAAAGGAAACCAGGACTAGGCCTGTGGTTTGCAACCGATTACACTCACAGGACACTGCTGCATATTTGACTGTATCTACTGAGTGTAGAGTTACACAGTTAATGCGCTTTGCTAAACAAATTCTTCCGTGGTATTTTTGTATCTCTGAGTTCTATTTAACAAGACTTCCCAGGAACTGCTGAGACTGGATCCCCTGCCCTGCTCCCTCTGCCACATTCTCTTGAAGGTTTCTGTGAAACATTTTCCCTCAAATAGATAACCGATGGCCTCTGACCTGCTGCTGTGCTTGAGCTTTGGTTGTACAGTAGCCCTCAAACCCACATGCCTATCAACTCAGTTTAGAAGGCCTGGTGATTATATCATAGGAGGCTTATTCCCTTTTGGAATGGATACCATAAACCTGACGGCACGATCAGAACCCACTTTAGTTACGTGTGAAAGGTAAGAGGAATGTTAGCTTCGTTAGCACATGATAAATTTGATCACTTGGGCTGGTAAAAGAAAGGAGAAAAGAATAGTCCTTCTGACAGCAACTGATGGTCTAACAGGATGATGTAAAAGGTGAGATGGAAACAAAGATTAGCTCTATGGTGCTGGAGTACTGGTGTACTGTGCCATCAGCAAGACAATTTCTGATTCTGAAATGGAAGATGTTTTTGTGTTTTCTTGATGCTACTATGCATTAAAACTTCAGCTGGAGCCAATCCCATTTTGATAAAAGCTTTTAGTGACACTGGCTTCCTTGGCGTTTTGAATCTAACGTCCTTACGCAAAGGTGTAAATGCTGCCTTTGCTTTCAGATGGAATGAAGAGTGTGCACTGCACTCTGCAGGCAGATGAAGTATATTGAGATAGTGCTATAGCCTTTTATGTTGTAAAAAGACATTGAATACTGTGCACAAGGCAAAGGAGGAGACAAAATTCACCTGATTTGCCTGCTTGCTGGTGTCCAAAGAGTTAAGATCAGTGTATCGTCATCAGTTATACCAAGGCGGATCATATCATTGTATCATCAGCCACTTAGAGCTGTATGTGAAGAGAATAAAAAAGACATGCCAGTGTTCTACCTTGTTCTCTGGCAGCAGCAAAGCACAGAAATAAGGACCCTTCCTCTGAAAAGGTCTAAATGGTCTAAAATCTTTCCACCTTTGCATGCCACAAGGCTGTACCACATGGCAGGGAACATGCCTAGTGTGTTGAGCTATACAGCGGAGAAAAAGCTCAGGGAGGGGGATCTTTGGCTAGCTCACCTGAATTAGCATGATCAGCACTTTGGGAACCACTGGCTTCATGGCTGAAGTATACAAAGCCAAGAACAGAAGGTCAACTGAGTTTTTGCCCTTCCAGACATCCTCTGATCTAAACGTACTGGTTTCTATATGCCTCTGTTTCTTCTCCTGTGAAGCACAGAGGATACATTTGCTTATAGACAAGATTAAGTAGTTTTGAGAGATGCTCTGGGCCCCTCCAATCAAAATAAAAAGGCTATAGATACAGTGATGCTCTGCTGATAGTGCCATGCACATCTGGCTTGCCAACAGACAGGATGCTAAAATATCAAAAATCATGGAATAAGTTGGTCACCATTGTAATAGCACTGACAGACCAGGCTTCACATAATTCCCTGTCTCCTCTTATTGCAGGTTATTTGTAGATGGGTTAATATGGGCTCTTGGGATGAAGTTTGCCATTGATCAGATCAACAATTCCACTTCACTTCTCCCAGGAGTAAAGCTGGGCTATGACATATATGACACCTGCTTTGAACCAGTTGTGGCCTTACAGCCCAGTTTGCTATTTCTGACCCAGAATGGCACAACAAGCATTGGAGTCCTGTGCAACTACACTGATTACCAGCCTTATGTGACTGCTGTGATTGGACCACATAAGTCAGATCTCTGCCTGGTGACCGCCAAACTATTCAGCTTTTTCTTGATCCCACAGGTAGAGAAACTCTCTGGAAATGAAAACTCCTTTTTGATGGGGGAAGGGCTTGGATCAACAATAGTGAAAGGAAGGATGGCCTGTGCTCTAGGACTGTTACAAGCATAGATTCTAGTCTTTCCTCTGCCACACATTTCCTCTGTGATCTTGAGTAAGTCACTGAACCTCCCTCCAGGAACGCACTTCAGTGTCTAATTTCCCAGAGAGGAGGTGGGTAACTCAGGCAGCTCTGTGATTCAGTATTCCATGTAAAATGGGAATATCAGAGGTCCTTGTGTAAAACAGGCAGGCTCCAATGAAAATATATTTGTGACTGGAAGTTCTCAGTTACCACAGTAAAGACAGCTGTAATGGTCAGGTTAATGTAGCCCTGAACTAGGATATTACTGAATCTGGAGCAGATCACACTTTATAGCAAGTAGCTATTTAAGATTCTCTTTAATGATAAGGGATGGTGCTGTGATGATGAGCAAAAAAGGCTGTGGAAGGAGACAGCCATATGTGACAGTGCTACTGGGAGCAGGTGAAGGGCAACAGTTTATAGTCCTCTCAGTAAATACAGCCTTGATGGATCTATCCCCTTAGATGAGGTTACCTTCCTTCTCACTGTCCTAACTCAGTACCTTTGAAAATCTAGTGTAGCGAGACTGAGCAAAAGTGGAACGTGATCTGGACTGTGAACACTTCCTTCAACTTTACTCTCTGCCTCTCTTTCTCTGTCACTTTCCAACTTGCAGGTCAGCTATAGAGCCAGCAGTGAAAAGCTCAGCAACAAGGAGTTGTACTCATCCTTTTACCGAACTGTTCCCAGTGATAAGAACTTGGTGGAAGCTGTGGTCCTGCTGCTGAATAAGTTTGGATGGAACTGGATTGCCACCATTGGAAGTGATGATGAATATGGCCGAGGAGCCCAGGGACTCTTCTTAAGCGCAGCTGGAAACCACAGCATCTGCATTGCCTATGAAGGGCTAATTCCTACAGACCTGACAGATCCCAAAGCCAAAAGTCAACTGGAAGAGACCATTCAGTTAATTAACAAGACCAAAGTCAACATCATTGTCCTTTTTGCCTTTAGTCAGCCAGCCCAGGCCCTGCTGGAACACAGCATCAGGATGGGACTGAGTAAGAAAGTCTGGATTGGCACTGAAGGCTGGGTGTTGTCTGATATGACTACCTCCATCCCAAACATTCAGAGAATAGGGACAGTCTTAGGCTTTATTATGAAAGCAGGCACCGTCCACGGCTTCCAGAAATATGTTTCTGACCTCTTTACCTCTGTTCAGCAGGACAGCTATTGCCAGAAGTCTATAGAATCCAACCATCTCATGAACTCTGACATGCTTGGCACACATTGCAAACAGTGTGACCGCATCTCACTGCATGATATCTCGTCCGTGCTAAGCTACTCACAGATACAACCAGTGTACATTGGAGTTTACAGTGTGGCCTATGCACTGCACAGAGCCCTGGGGTGCACCCACAAAGGGTGTCCCAAAGCAACCATCAGATCTTGGCAGGTAAGCAAAAGTCAGGAGGACCAACAGCAATTTTTCAATCAATCTATGCTTCTGTGGGCAATCTGCCCACAGCCAGATAGGGAGGGGGTGACTCCTCTGCCCTGGAGAGCACATTGCATTGGTAGTAAGTGATACAACCTCAACAACTCCCCCAGTAATTCATCTCTTGCACGAGCACACTGCACTTTCTCTGCTTCCGGTGAGGGCTGAATCCCCCTCTCCCCTCCCCAAGGCTATATCCTGGCTCCCACTAACCAGGCCTGGCATAACAGATAGAACAGCTGGTAACACAGACAGAAGCCTGATGACTGCAATCTTGGCTCACATAAGGGGACAACTGATTTCAGCCAGAAATTAGCTTACTGGACTATCACCCTCCAACCAAGAACATCAGCTCTACCAATATTTGTTGTCAACTGTCTGACTCCATTTTCTCCTCAGCTGCTGCACTTCATGAATACCCTCCCGTTCGAGGTCAATGGCGAAAGTTTTAGATTTGACCAATCCCACAGCACAAATACAGGCTACAAGCTTATATTCTGGCACTGGAAAAATTGTACCCTTACATATCTGCCTGTAGGTGACTACGAAGAGTCCTTGTACATTGATGAGTCCCAGATTCAGTTTCACACTGCAGATAAAAAGGTAAAGAGGGTGGGAAAAGCAAGAACAATCACAAGAATGAAGTAACAAACTTTTTTCCGGCTTTATCAGGACTATTCATAAGGAGCTATTAGCATATATGCTACTCCTTCAAGACCTGCATTGGCCCCCCTTCTTGTTCCCCTGCAAACATGTAATTCATCTCCATAGTTCAAAATCAGAAACAGATATTCCCAGCACTGTGTAGACTCAGACACAGGTGAAGAGCTGTAATCCTATCCCAGCACAGATAATGTCTTCTAATCTGTTTAGGGATATGATGCTTCTGCTTAAACTCATTCTGCTTTTGTTTAGAAGCCTACATCTGAGTGCTTCAGACAATGCAAACCAGGACAAATCAGACAAATAAAAGGATTCCACCTCTGCTGCTATGATTGTACAGATTGTCCAGAAAACACCTTCTGGAGCATTAAAGGTGAGGTCTGAGAAATTCAATGGGCTTAACTGTCTCTGTCTCTATCTCCTACTGGTTAAGGCCACATGGGTTCACGGAGCTGGTATTGACTGGCTCTGGGCTCTTCCTCAAAGAGATGCTGCTGGGGCAGAGATTTTTCCTCCATTATGTTCTGCTGTGTCCAGTCTTGCTCTACAGGACTTCAGTAAGAAACTTTCCCTGTTGATTCTAAAGAAAAAAATACAAATGCTGCCCTTACGCATTATCTCAGCAGAGGTGGGAGAGAAGGGTGTGATGAAATTCTGAGGTCAGAGGTAGAAGACAGGAATATGATAAAATTCTGGGGTCTTTTGGAAGCTGGTTATCCTTCTTGGTGAAGGGAAACTGAGCCAAGAAATATGTAATCATTTCATGGGGAGGATGGAGGAGAGGGGAGAAGGTTGAAATGTCACAAGCTTTGGAGACCCAATACATTTGGGAAGCAGGGGGAAGGGGGTGAAGTAGGACCCAAATCAGCTGCCCAATTCAAGACTGTGATCATTCCTCAAGAACTGCCTGCGACAGGGTAGCAGTACTCCAGTGTAAAGAGGTCATCACCTTCTCACTCCTACTTTGCAGAGCGCTCAACCTGCACTCCCTGCCTAGAGCACCAGTGGTCCCCTGTCCGGAGCACACAATGTTATGACCGCAGCGAAAGATACCTCTTTTGGAATGAGACGCTCACCATTGGCTTGCTGATGCTGATGTCCATCATCATCTTCCTGACTTGTCTGACAGCAGTGCTCTTTTTAAAAAACCTTGAGACACCCCTCGTGCAGGCTTCTGGAGGCAAACTGAGCCTCTTTGCCTTGTTCATGCTCATACTGTTGTGTCTCAGCTCCTGTCTCTACATAGGGAAGCCCAGTAACAACCTTTGTATGATGCAGCAGATAGTCTATGCCCTGTGCCTCAATGCTTGTTTCTCCACCTTCTTCATCAAGTCCCTTGAGATCACCCTTGTGACAGAGTTTCCCTGGTGTGCCCTCACTTTCTTGCACTGGGTGACTCAGGGGAGGGCCTGGCTTCTTGTTACCTTGTGCCTCTTCACTGAGTGCTTGTTCTGTTTCTGCTATCTTCACTTGGGCCCTGACTACATGGTGCGTGATTACAAGTCACTGCCTACTGAAGTTCTGCTTGTGTGTAACACAGAGTCCTGGCTTGCCTTTGCCCTGATACATGGCTACAATGGCTGCTTAGCCTTTGTCTGTTTCCTATGCACATTCATGGTACAGACTTCTGGTAAGAAGTACAATATCGCCAGGGGGATCACATTTGCCATCCTAATCTATTTCATCATCTGGATTTTCTTCATTGCCATTTTTGCCACACTGAAGACGGTCCTCAGATCTGTTACTCAGATTGGTACCATTCTGACATGCAGCCTGGGTATCTTGGGGACCTACTACATCCCTAAATGCTACATCATCTTGTTTAAGCCTGACTTGAACATAGTGGATTATTTTCCGAATTCCATCAAAGAGGGGCCAGAAGACGACTCTCGATAAATGGACAATAAACCAGATCCATTGTCGGCTGCTCATCAGTAGTAGCTGGCTGTATTTTAATGAGATGGTTCTGTTTATAATGACACCATAAGCCATGGTCCAGACAAGATCACCATAAAAAGTACAGATGTATCCAGTAGGCTGAGCCCTAGGAGTAGAATCTTTAAGCTGCAAAAGCATAGGACTCTGTTCTTTAAGTTCATGTAAAATGCTCCCAGCAAAGAGGTATCCATCCTCTGTGTAGCCAATCACCTGTTTCATAATCCACAAAAAGCCAAAAGCATCTCAGATTCAGTTGGTTGCAGGCAACCTACAGTACAGATGGTTTATATGATTCTCTTCTCTGCCAGACTGAGCTGAAAGCCTCACCTGGACCACTTTCCTGTCAAGACTGCTGGTGTTTCCCATTTCTGATTAATTAAATATCTGCTTCTTCTGGGATATATCCATGAATCCTTTCCTAGGCCTGGTAAGAATGTGCAAATGTGTTCAACAGCACAGAAATAACCATCAGAGGAACAGATGGGAATTATCTGAAAAGGTTTAACATTATAGACCAGAAATAGAAATGTCTGTCATTACCTATTGTTACTGAGTACCTATCTACACAAGCTCCTCTGTAAAACCTCAGAGTGAGCAATATCAGAAAATGCTTATCCCACGCAGGTCTCCCTGTTAGATACAGGAAGCAGCTAAGGAGTGGGAGGTAGTGGATTACAGAGAGAAGTATAGGGCTCACACACTGCTCTGTTATGATAATCAGTATACATCTATGTGTATTTCTGCACTGGCTTTATTAAAAATAGAGCTAATGACATTCTACAGCTCTGAGTCTCCTTTCTGGCTGTTACAGCCAATACAAACTTCTCACCATGTAAACCTCTAAGTCATGCAATTGTCTGGTTCTAATGGCCACTAGGATCCTTAAGACAACCCCTTCCCCATTGTCCCTATAAGACTTATTTGTAAGATTCCACAATGAGAATCTCTGGGTTTCCCTCTCTTCTACTTAAAGAGTGGCTCTGACTTCTCAGTATGGCACCAACTGAGTTTTGCACATCTTTGAAGCTTACAGGAAAGCTGAAAGGTACATAATGAAGGTCAGAACATAGGTGAAGAGTACACATGTGAACTGAAGTACAAGAAAAGAACTGAGATTATATCAAGAAGCACAGATTATTTTGACTCTGAAACGACATGAAAGATTGAAAGACTAATTAAAGCTCCTGGTGACAACCTTTCCTCTTCTAGTTCACAACATCACCAGTATTCTGCTGCAGCATATTAACAGAGAGCTAGTTGTTACATAGCACTGAATAAGACAAAACACAAGCAAAAATTTGTATTTATCAAGAGATTTCATGGTCTCATTCCAAGTCAGAATAACATGTGAAACTGAGATTTTTTTCAGATAAATTATATTGTAAAAGTTCAAATATCAGCATCAACTGAAATATTTGTCATAATTTCACACTTCTTTTACAATATGAAATGTGGTTTTAATGTCATTATTGTGAAACCAAAAGGTAAATCTTCCAGTGCCAATGTCTGAGTTTTCCATGGAAAAATGTTCCACTGGAATTTTCCTGACTACTTTCTCACAAAATCCATAGAAATCATTCTGACATGTAAAGGGAGCTGTATGCATGACATGAGGAGTATATTACCCATTCAAATGTCAGTTCACTCATTTGTGTTTCATTAACATGTATTTGCAAAGAACATGGAAATGAAGATAAGATGCATGGAAATGAAGTGCAAATCATAGTATCCAAAGTCATAGCAAAATGTTCCTCCTCTCTCAAAATACATGCAAAGACCATCAGAGAGAAACGCTTCTTCCCATTGGGACAACCTGCAAACGGGATAAAATAAGCCAAACAATTTGAGTAAGAACAAGTATCTCTAACCTGTATTCAGATTTGTAAAATGGCCCCTGTTCATTGAACAGCAGAGGAGCTTTTATGTCCAGAAAAGCTAGCAGTTTGCTCCATTGAACATCTAAGTTACAAAGAACTGTAACAGTGATTGTTTCAGAAAGGATGACAAAGAAATACTCATAAAAGAAAAACAGAGACTAGCCCCCTCACAGAAGCCTCTTGCTAACCTTTACAAGTTAATATCTAGTTTATCTTATTAATACGAAGGTTTGGATATCAGTTACAGAAAAAATGAAGATCCTCTATAGTGCTGAGTGGGGGGTTTCATTGGTAGCCATGGGTCTAACCCTCTGTAAATCTCACAAGCTCTTGACCGTTAGAGAATATTGCATATCAAGACTTCTACAAGCCTATTACTGTGTGTGCAAAAATCATCTTTGATTAGCAGTCTACCTGCTTTTATCATTCATCCAGGTTCCCTTCACTATTAGCCACAGCCTCTAGTCAGGACTTTCTGCACAGCAGAATTACTGGAGTAAAACCAAAGTAAACTGGAGTAAAACAGCTCTCCAGAACTACCTTTACATTTCCTGGAAATAGAAGTGGCTTTTCCTCCAGGCACTGGATGTCCCTCTTTGCTTGAAAGTGACAGGAATCAGTTAGGGCCTCAAGGCTGCTAAAGCCAGGGTAGAGAGTCGCAGCTATAATCCACAGCAGGTGCTTTCCCCAGTATAGCTGTTACCAATGTTCTCTGGCCAGGCTGTGTGTGAGAACAAGCACCACTGATAGCACAGCACCCATTGCCCAAGTACTTCCTCCAAAACTTTAAGACCCTCCATGTTCCTGCCTCCCTCTCCAGCTCAGCTCACACCTCCATCTTAGCATGCCGCCTCTCACATGAAGGAGGGAAAGCTTATCTGGCCACCAGCTGAACACTGTTAACACTCAGGGGACTACCAATTGTTACCAGCTGGACTGCGGGTGGCCAGCATGTGAATGACAGCTAACAGTGGTTGTACTGTTCAACACAGAAGCTTACCCTACACACCCTTTATTAACTACTACTTGGTAAAGAGTTATTTCTAATATCACTAGGGCAAAAGGCTTGAATCTATTTTTGCCAATAGCAAAATCTCATTGAACTTAAATGATAGCAAGTGTCTAATCACACTGAAAGCAACCAGATATGCTATGAACTGAGGAGCTTTGCAGGTGAAGACACATTTCCATTGAACTGTGTAAGCTGTTACAGAAACATTTTCAGTTTTGTCTTTATTTGCTATGCACTGACTTGGGCATTTGCACTTGAGCTACCTTGGTCTTCCAATTGACTTGCATGTCAATTTTGTCATTCCTACTGATTAGACAGATGGCAGCCTGGATAGGTTGCACAGCTATTAAACCCCATCCCAAATGGCTGCCTCTCTAGCACATGCATGCTATCTAGTTTTGAGCCCAATAACAGACAAGTAACAGTTAACATCAGGACAGCAACCACCTTTTGGTGAGCTGCAGCAGTACACCAGTCAGAGTCTGAAACTACATCTGCCACCTAGCAAGTTCTTATCTCAGATCAGGGGAGAAGAGGAAACATAACAGATGTAAATGGATTTCTTCCTCTTTCAGGCTGGGGGACAAATAGGGAAGGTCCATTCTTCCCTAGGGCTGTCCCCAAACATCCTGCCAAGGGGCCTTCCAGCCCATTCAGAACCTTGGACAGTTGCTGCACTGACAGGTAGGAGCTTTGGGTGCCAGGGTGAAGGTAGAGGCTACCCCAACAGCTCCTCTTGGAGGCCAGGCTTAGTCTTTGCATGAGAATTAGCCTATCTCCTATGATGAAAAGCAGGAGGCATCTTTGGAATTCCCTGTGAGGTACCTGTCTCTCTTCCTATCCCCTGGTGGAAGTATTTTGCTTTTCACAGATGATCCCTTTATGTCTGCAAAGTGCTTTGCTGTTCAGAACTGTTCCTAAAACATCCTGATATGAAATAAGCAAGTAGTGCTTTTGAGTTCTGTAGGCACAGGAGACCAGAGCTCTTTGAAACAGAGCGTGTTAAAACCTCACTGCAGTGAACCTGCAGCAGAACGCAGTGGGAGATGGGGAATGAGTTGCTCTGTTGGAAGGACAAAAAGCTAATAGGTCTCATGAAGTAAGCTATTGTGACCGACCAATAAACCCCCACAACGGAATAAGGCTCAGGGAGGAGAGACAAAGGCAACGTGCCTATGAAGCTCAGAAATAATGTAGGGTGTTACTAATCACAGCTGTTGCAAAGAAAGCTGAATTTATCTTGACACAAAGGGGAGTGGAGAGTGGCCTTTGTTTTAGATGAAGGGCTGTAGCAGTTGAGTGGATCAACTGGTTTTGTAAATGTTTCTTCCGAGTTCATCAAGAGAGTGCGAATGTCTCCCTGAGTTAGCCGGACCATTATGGCAGTGGGAGGGGGAAGAGTGTATATGTGGCTCAACCCAACAGAGTATAACTGAACAACTAACAAAAGAGCTTTGAAGAGAGTAACAGGCTTGAGTTGATTTCAACCCCTGTACTCCCTCCCTGTGACTGGGTGACAGTGAGCATGTTATAAGAGATCAGTAATGGGAACCACATTGGTATTGTGCTTGAACTATATATTACAATTGCTGTATTTTGCTAAGTGTAACTTACACTTGAATTGTGATTTCAGTATGTTGAAGCATCATTCTGCTAAATCAGAAACCCATGTAACATCAAACTTTAAAGAAGTAAATTTAGATATTAAAAATTACACTCGCCACACATGGAATATTTAAAAGAATCCAGTCAGAGAGTATTGGACTTTGACAGCTATTGCTAAGGAGTACAGAAAATGCGGAACTAGGTCATGAGAAGTATGAGTGTGCTGGAAAATGAAACCTTTGAGACCAAAGGCTCAAGGTGGCAGAACTTGCATCACTTCCACTTTGCTTGCTCCTCAGAAATGCAGGAGTGTCAGAGCTAGAGACCACATAAGTACATGGACACAAGGCGAGTAACAGATGAATAGTAAATGGATCTGCCAGCACGATACCTCCCAACAGTCTGGAGCTCTTTAGCCTACTGCCCCATGTATGGGCTATAAGAGCTTTCTAAACATGAGAAAACTCTCCAGAAGACCTCACTTTCCTCCTTCTCAATGAATCTGTTTGCACTGGAGCTGTTTTCTTATAGGCCAGTAGGACCTGTTCATCTACCAATGTTACTCCTGTCTGTTCTCGCGGGAGTGCAAACTCCTCCAGTCTCCAACCAGGTCCACCCTGCCAAGTCAGAGATGTTGCAAAACCAACACTGCGGGACTTGGAGCATGACAAAGTTGACTCCGCAGCACTAGAGGTTGCTGCAAATCTTAAAGTCTTTGAAAGGGCAGCTTAGAATAGCAGACACGGGGCAATCTGAGGGGCAAGGCCTTATTCCCCAGCAATACGCAAAAGGGCAGATCAAAAGAGGGGGGACATCCTTCGCCACTATCACCTAGAGTGGCTGTGATACTTCATGAGCTAGATGCCATCTTGGGAGAATGCGGTCCCTTTTACTAAGCCATGTGTAATAACACTGTAGTTTTCCAAAATCACAGTGCCTTCAGCATTAAGATCATCAACATGAGGGTTCATTCCTCTGATGTGTTAGTATCTTCTGTCCCAGGAGATACTCCCAGGAGTATCTCCTGTACCTCTGAACACTGGGATTTTTGCATAGCGTCAACGAATCTGGAACAGAAGCTTCTAGATGCAAGATGTTCTGACTAAAGATATTCTGTGAGTATTCAAATGCTTGGTTGGGCTATCTGCAGATACTGGTGTGGATTTGTATCACTGCTACTGAGTGCATGCACTAGCTAAATGCTCAAACAGACTTAGCAGCTTCCAACTTCATCAACTGTATGAAAAAGATGCGGAGTGAGGGGAGGATTATGGTGCAGCTGCCATTGAACATAATGTTTCCCATTTGTAAAAGAACTATCTGATCTTGGTATCATTTGTTTCAACATAAGCTGTATTGGATCTGTAAGAATGAAAGGTGGCACTCTCAGGTTTGAGTTGGAAAGGATGATGTATTAAGACTTAAGCTGAGCAGCATCGAGATCCACTTGAACAGACATGATGGGTAGGCGATCTACATGCTCTAGGACTTCTGGGGGAGTGTCTTAATTTTCATCCTCTTTTACTGGGTTTCTAAGACTACTAGCATGTCTCAGGATTGCAAAATACACAAGGGACCCATGTGCAGATGATCTATTCTATGGCATAGCACTATGCAGCTTCCTTATGCTGGGCTCCAGAAACCAGCAATGTCTAAAATGTCAGCAATTATCCTGGATTCAATTCATCATTCTTGGCTGCAGTGAGGGGCCTAACATGCTATGTAGAAACAGACAAAAAGTGTCATAATGGTTTCTCCTCTATCCCAACACACCTACCACATTGTATTTCTTGTCTTTTCAGTCTCTTGGGTCCACATGATCAAAGGACAATGATCCAGGACAGAAAAGGCTAAGTGTTGCTACCAGTCTGAGAATGTTCTGCTGGCTACTTTTAGAATGCAGGTGGTGGTGAGATAATACTGCTGTACTTAACTAAGTATATTTATGGATCACAAAGCACTCAACAGCTTCACAACACTTCTGTGCAAAAGCTGCTGCTGTTTTGCTTTACCCAAGTCTGAATTTTCTAGGTCTTTCAAAGTAGTTGCTGTGACTTATTTGAACTATCCTGACACAGTTGCACACACAGGTGTCACAAATTGAGGAACTGGCCCTCAGTTCATCAAAAGCAAAGGATGCAACTTGATCCACAGTTTTTAACCAATGCCATCATACTGATCCTTTCACAAACCTAGCAAAAGTACAACTGGAATCTAATGCAATAGTTAAAAAACTGATTTCATGTTACTGAAATAGAGCAACTAACCAAAACCAAGTATTTTCTCAAAGTGAAAGCAGAAATACAAGGCAGAAGTAAAGACTTTGAGGGGTTTTTTTACATCCATTATGTAATTCTTATTCTACACTCATTTTGTCACAAATTGTGTCAGTGTAAAGTGGCCAGCCATGAAGACTGAAAAGGGATCAGCTTCCATATTACTTCACATTTCTACCAAACAATAGAAAGTAAAACATCACCAAGTTTTTTTGTTTTTTTCCCCACCCACTTGACAAGCAGCTATATTGCTCCTTTATTCATCACATTAGACTTCAAGCTTTTACAGCTATTCATTGAGTGGATAAAAAGGTGTTTGGTGTATCACCAAAACAGCCATCTTAGATTTCTGTGGCTACCTGCATATAAAATTTTCCTGGAGTATTCGAGAAAAATGTGAAACATTTGATGAAAGTACTCCTCAGTGTCATTAAAGATAGCAAAATCTAACCTGAAGCCTGAAGTCCTTGTCTCGGAAATCGTTGCAAGTCTTCATGAGCATATGGTTGCACCTGAGAACCCCAGCAGTATTCCTCTCTTCAGTGCTGTGATTTCATAACATAGCAGCAGTAAGCTACTTATGATCAGCCTTCCAGAAACAGAGAAGGAAAACCAAATTTACCTCTGTTGCTCCTCTTTCTGACCAAGCTACACGCATGATAGACAGATTTTTTTTTTTTTTTTGGAAAGCAGCTGATTAGAACATTCAGCCAATTCCTGTCACCTGCAGGCAATTCATGCTGGGTCAGCTGGAGTCTATCAAGCCCTGGGATACAATGCTAAGCATAGGCTGCAAGAGTATGTCCAAAATTCAGATCTCCGTCATAGCCACCTAACTGGGAAAAGGCTGGCTAGACTATCTTGCTCCCTGTAAGGCACCCTATGCAAACATGGTTTTAAAGGGAGAATATGGGAAACTCTTCAAGACTTCGTCTCACAGTCTTTTATATACATTGCCGCAGAACTGTGCCATTTATAATGGGTGCCTCCATAATGATTACTACTTTGTCTCTCCCCCTTCTGCTTGATTTCTACCAGCTAAAGAAAGGGAATCTGTCCCATCAGGCTGTGGATGTTCTCTGCACATGAACCACTCAGACCTTACAAGAAGGCTGCGTACCCTTATCTTGCAGAGTAAATTCACTGTGGTTTAAAGCTTACCAGTTAGTCTGCAAAGTGGCATCCCAATGATCCCAGCCTGTCTCTGCTGGAGTTTTTGCACAGAACCCAGAACAAAAGGAATATTCACATGAACCGTCTGAATACACTGACAGGTGCTACGAGCAGATTCATCTCCTGGGTCTGCAGGCATGAAAATTTGTTCCAGCTGGTATCTTTGTAATAAAAGACAGCTGGAAGATGCATCCTATTTCCACAAAATTTCTTTGGCCTTCCCTGTGTGCCTACTCCTGCCAAATACGGTGTCTGTGAGAGGGAGAAGCCTGGTAATTAAGCAGTGGGGGAAATTCAAGAAGAAAGCACAATTTCTACACCAATATATTAGTTGTTAGATCAAAACCACAGCACTTCTCATAAATGGCAGGGTCTTGTGCTTCCAGTCAGATGTCATTAAGTTATACGGGAGAGTCAGGTCTCTGCATTTCTTTCATCCATGACCCAGTTTAGTCGTGAACATTTACAGGGCTCCTCTCATACTTTCATCTGCCAGCACTTCCGAAGTACCATTAAAACACAGAACTCCCGGTTTCCTAGTCTTAGTTCCTGAACAATATTCTCCTGTAAAGAAGATATAACTTCCTTGTGGGCAGGGAAACAAAAAACGAGAGTAAGATTTAAGCAATACTTCGTTGTTCCTGAATAAAAGAAAATGCAGTAGTGCAAAGAACTGAAGACACACATTGCAGTTATCACATAAAATTAAAAGCTTTTTAGTGTTTAAAATAGCATTTACACATAAGCAGCTATATATTAACTATATAGACACTTGGGTTTTAATACAATATCTACAAAAAAAAGAATTCAATTATGCAATAGACATTTAACAGGAACAGTGCAGTCCATGCTAGTAAGAGGTCACTCTTGGAGTATAACCAGTTCTAGAATAGGTGACAGTCTGGGTTTTCATTATTTAAAATCATTTAACTTTTTTCTCTCTACTGTACATAAAAATTCTTTACAGGTATTTCTAATCACTGATTAGAATTAATACTTTTAAGTCAATCTCATTACAATCCAGTTAAATGCAAAACAAAAACAATTACATCAACTCATGAGCTGTCAGTTTCAAGATGAAACTGCCATTCAAATAGAACAAAAACAATAATGAAAATCAATGTCTGTGCATCACTGCTTGCCATCCAATATACCTTTGGATAAAGTGTCTAGGGGACTGTAACCTTTGAAAAGTAAATTTATTAATGGGAGGTCAAAGACAACAGCAGTACTTTTAAGACTGTTTGCCAAAAAACTTGCACCTTGGAAAGTTAATACATTGAGTGCCTTACCCCACATTCAGATAGGAGGTGTTATCCCAAACTGTTTATTTTGCACATTTATTTTCTATGATCTTCCAAACATACCTGTTAGTCCTTGTTAAAAGCTGTGGACAGGTATGCGTGAATATTGAGCCCAGCTGCAGAGCACAGGCAAACGCTGAAAGTCTCATTTGCAGAATTATAAAAATGTCCACTATTTAAGACTCCTGTTGTGAGGCTGTTTGAATGTCTTGTATAGCAAACCCATTACTTCCCATTTTAACTGTAAGGGTAGATCTTACGTTCTAGAGCCTAGCCAGTGCCAGCTACTCGACACTAAAAAGAGAGCTATATTTCAGGCCCTGATACAACAAACAGACAGTTCTGCCAGACTCCAGCCTTCAAATTCTTTTCCACCTGGCACATTACTTCCTACTGTACGTAACTTCATTGACTTCAGTGGCACTTCTCTCTGCAGGGAGTAGTACCTCACGCAGTAAGTAGGGACTTGCACAGTTAAGCCCCAAAGGCCCCCATATTACGAAGAAATGCACAGGCACTGAAAGGTAAGGATGGGATTTGGGAAATCTCCTGTCTTCATACACTTCTGAAAATGAATAGATAGCAATGTTTCAGACAGCTTTCCATTCACTCAAACCAGCCCCTCCACTGGAGCTCATCTGTGCGCTACAAGAGAGCAGGAAAAATAAGCCTTTTGGTTTACACACAGTGGCCATTGTGTATTGCACCGTTCACAGAATGGGCATCTACATTCTATTGCTCTTTGTAAATAGCAGGCTCTACATGCTGTACAGTATTAGCCAACCGTTAGCACATCTGTCAGTACATTCAGAGTACTTAATGTTTTGCTCGAAATAGATGCCTGATCTTGGATGGAGCTAGTTCAGGTCAGACATGGATTGCTAAGCCACAGACAAAGGTGGATTTAGCAGCCTGATTTCCTCTGCAAACAAACGCTTTCCCACACCCCTGTTATGGACTGTTAGCCTCATTTCAGAGTTACCCACGCACATGGAAGTATATAATACAGTTGTTTCAACATAGCAGCAAACACTAACAAGACACACAACAGCTTCTGCCAACAGCACAACACACACACACACACACACAAAAGCAAGTATGTATACTGCAACTCCTCAAAAGATGTGAGGCAATTAAACATGTTGGCTTCCATGGGTGCTCAGCCCCCAGCCTTTATCCTTTTGGAAATACCTTATCAAAACAACAGTCTTTTCCTTCTGTCCTACAAGTTCTGCCTTAAGACAAAGTAGGACAGAAAAATCATAGTAAGTAAGAGATCAGAATAGTTAAATTCATTTAAAAGTAGAACCACTAGTGATTGTCAGTAAAGTCACAGACTCCGTAACAGTGTCTTTGGAGACATCGGAGACAAAGGATTTTATCCTGATTTATTTCATTATTTTAAATGTGAGTCTTTCCAAATGGTTAGTGTCTTTGCTGCATTTGTGGGGGAAGAAGAAAAGAAATAGAAAGAATACTGTTGCACAGTCAAGCTTTAGATAGTATCAATCTTTTGAACAAATCATCACCAAGTTTGCAATCTATGATAGCCCAGCAGATAGATTATAAGGAAAGCACCACTGTCTGAAATGTGATACAGCTTTCGGGGGGGATTTTTGGTGAGCAAGTAACCAAAAACACTCAGCCGGTTTAGAAGCTCAATAATTTGGGTACCTTATCTGAGTGGCACAATTCCCTAAATTGCACAGATTCCTTTCGAAAATGAGACTTAGGCCTCCAAGAAACACAAACACTTGAAAATGTTATTCTGAGTTTTGGAAAAGGGATATCTGCTTATATACACACAAATCTGTAAAAAGAATAGAAGAAGTAGCAAAACATATGAACAGAAGTAGCAAAACAGAACGAACAACATACGAAATGGACAGTTTGAAAATATTTTTTCAACAAGACAAAGGAACCTGAAACTACATGTATACAGTAAGAAAGATGTACTCTTCTGACATTCATATTGGATATTCAAACTCTCCATAAAGCACAGAACATAACAGAAAGAAGCTTATCAGGGAAGGAAATGCTTATATACAGTAAAGACTGATTTTAAAGCACCTGCCCTAAAACCTGTCAGAAATAGGTATCTCACAAAGGAGGATTTAACTGAGGCACAGCCCCATTGTCAAACGCCACTAAGTGACTGCAGATTAACATATTATTTTCTATTAGATGAGCCTCCATAACTGGGTGTGGGTGTGCTCTTAACACGCCCTCATTCAGATGCTTTTGAAAAAGATTCTTAAGCTTCAGTAAAAGATCCTGAATACATTTTATCAAGTGCCCATAGGCTTAGAGCCAAAAACATGCAGCAATGAAATCTTGGGGATATGCAACAAAACAGTTTCTTAAGCCAAAGCTCCCTAGCAGGAACATGATCTTTAGCATAGGTCTCGCTCTGTCAGGTATAAAGATTCAATCATTGCACCATTTATGGACTGTTCTCAAAACACCCACTTGCCTCTCTGCTAACAGCTAGCCCCCATTTATGTTCAACGCATGTCCACTTGGGTAACATGGCAATTGGGATTAGCCACCTCCAGGTTTCTATTTCAATGCAGAGATGAAGCTGGGAAAAAGAGAAATATACTGTTCAGAAATGAAGAATGGAAAGAGGTGATCAAAACTAATATCCGTGTCCCAGTGGGAGGAAGGTTTCACCTACCTTTCCGCTAGAATGGGATATATACTCCCTTTAAAAGGGAAGAGCTGCAGCTACACTAACAGAATGAGGTAGCAGCAATTGTCCTATTTCTGTGGAAACAGCTTTTAAAACTAGTATGCAAGCATGTGCTACAACCAGAAAAAATGGACACATCTGTCAGCAGGGATATGACTGAAATGCCCAGGAACAGACTGCATTGACAAAGTCACCATTATGATACTAAATGAAATAATATTACAAGTTCTGTACAATGAACACATACACTAGCAAGACTCCACCACTCCCTTGATAGGATAATATCTATAAAATAAAATAAAATAAAATTGATTTATAATCCCTAGTCAGCAGAGGAAGGTAGTCGGAGCCTTGTCTTCTGCCGGAAACTGGTCTGAGCCTGATCCTTTCCAAGCACATGTTGTCCATACACTTTCAGATGCCGTATCTGCTTAGAGCACTGACTGACAAGAAACATCATTGCAGGGAGGTATCAAAGATACTAGCCAACAGTCATTTTTTTCTTGCAAGAGAAAAAGGGGAGGGGGGTGAATAAAGGTGCTACTATGCATTATGAGAAATTTGGAAGTTATATAAAATATTAGTCCTTACATCAGCCCAAAAGACACACTAATTGCACTGAAAGCAGGTGCGACAATTACCAAAGACCATTAAATTGTGAATATACACCAGCCAATCACAATCAGAAACAAGAAGGGAAGAAAAACAAAAGGGTAAAAAAAAAAAATGCTGATATATCAATTTGCTGATATTTAACAATCCCAGGAGATTTTTTTTTTGCTTGTCTTTTTTGGTTTTTTGTGTGTTTTTTGTTTTGTTTTGTTGGGTTTTCTGCAACACACAATTGCAAACCAGGAAGGTGTGACATGCAAGACAGCCAAGTTTTTTCTGTTAAGTGTTCAACAACACCAAAATCCCACCCTCACAAAAAAAACAACCCACCCCAGCCCTCCCCCCAAGCAGAGTCTGAAGGCACTTCCTCTCACATGATGTCAACAAAGAATTCACAAGGGTTGCCCATAGCCTTCTGGAAGGACTGCCGGCTCCCTGTCAGCTCTGGAGGAACAGAGCTTAGTTCCCTCACTGGGGGCCCTCCAGGAGGTCCGCTTGTCCCGTAGACTTTGGAAGCCAGCTTGGGGAGACTGTAGAGGGGTGGGACTCCTGGAGGCCCATATGAGTGATGGCTGTGGTGGCTTCTCTCGCTCTGGGTGGCAGAGACATGACTCTGGTGGCTGAGCTGGCTGACAGGCCTTTCCCGACGCACTATGCTGGCGCCACCTCCGCTGCGGGCAGTGTGGTCAGACTCGCTGCCACTGCCAGCCGACTTGCGGTCCTTCTCTCTGCCAAGAGCTCTCCTGCTGTTCTCACTGTTGCTTCGGTTCGAGCCGCTGCTTTTGCTTCCTACAGCCCGTAAGTGAAAGGGATACACAGAAAAGCAGAATTATCTCAATTCCATTGCTGCCTCCACATCAGCTTCTACTAAAACCCACAGATCCAGATGTGACCACGATGATGGTAAAATCAGGCCTCAGCGTGCTATTGGTGGTGTATGGGATTTAGCAGTGACAACTGGTAGAAGAAAGCTGACAAATTTGTGCCATGCACAGGTACACATATATACCTCCAGAGCTTGCACAGTGAAAGAGCTAGTTTAGAACTACCGGCTGAAAACCATCTGTTCACATGCCTCCTCAATGACTGGAGAAAGGGGAGGAATAAAAATTGAATGGACCAGCAGACATTTGTTTTCTGACTCACAAGCAAACAAGGTTTAACCTAATTTTAACTGTCTCTGTCTTTGCTATCTTCTGTTGGTGTATGCTTTTCAAAATGAAACTCATTTGACTTCTCCTGTGTCATTCTTGGTCACACTGGGCCAAATTCAGGGCCAAATCACACTGAGGTGAAAAGATGTCCTTTTGCTGGCCTCAGAGGGGTCAAAGCAGATTCTTTGGAAAAAAACCCCTCACCACTACATTGCTTTGTTGTTGGGGAATTCTTCAAAAACAGTTATTTGTTCAATTGTTCTGCAATGAATCAGTAAATACAATTATCTAGAAGATTTTAAAATATGCAGGATGTTCCTAACAAAGACAATTATATTTAAATCAATTTGGAAGAATAAACAACTGCTACTGGTATGTAAGCTGAGCTGTTGCTACACAAAAGCTTCACTAAACTTTGGAACTGTTTTTAAATGAAAGCTAGAGGTCATGCTCTGTTATCATGAAAGATAAGACAGGAGACACTTCCAAGTCTTTTAAAAAAAAAAAATCAGAATATCCAAAGTATTTGGAATTAAATAATATGACTTAAGCCAAAACCCTTAGTGCAAGGCTGTCTTCCCAAAAAGGATCCCCAGCCAGCAGAATGGAGAGACAGCTTT
The DNA here is from genome assembly GCF_036370855.1 of Dromaius novaehollandiae. NCBI lineage: Eukaryota > Metazoa > Chordata > Aves > Casuariiformes > Dromaiidae > Dromaius > Dromaius novaehollandiae. Next base: position 3,773,475 of record NC_088121.1, on the reverse strand, counting down.
TCAGACAGAATGAGCCAGTCACTGGGGTTATTGACATAGGAAACAAGGAAGAAGGATTCTGAGTTGCTCCCTTCTTGAACTACAGATGATCACTTCCCTTCACCTGCAAGGGCCTATGTTTAGAGCAGGCAAGAAGAAGAGATAGGAAAACCAGTGTGTATGCTGGAAAGCTCAGATTCTCCTTCAGAGTGCAGGAGAAAGCTGGGGATACATGGAGAGCAGAATACAGAATCACCAGGCTTCAAGTTGGTAATCTGAGCCTGGGACTCTGAAGTACGACTTGCTGACCGCAACCCCTATCAGCTCTTCTCTACTCTGGGAAAAATACTGTCCTGCTTTGTGCCTCAGTTTTTTTCCATCTGTAAGTGGAGATATTAATATGCATTCAGCCATCTCCATGAAATGCCATGAGGACTTATTTAGATGAGCCTTTTGAAGAGGTAAAGTACTCTGAGCTATTGTTTCAAATGTCTCATAACAATCTAGTACAGACAAATAAGAAAGGATAAACTACTTGTTAGCAGGCTGATTGTTACAGCCTTTGCTCTAGAGACAGCAGATATGGAACAACATAGAGAGTATCTATCACAAAGTATTAATTATTACTGACCACTCCCCATCATCCACAAATGCTAACAAGAGTGACACAAACCTTGCCATAGGGTTCTGTTCCCAAGGGGCGACTCTGTAAGCTCTCCAGTGCAGCACATTAGTTACAGCGGAAGGAAATTCCTATATTATTTTCACACTTCCTCAGCTTAACATTCCTCAGCCTTTATCCCATGAGGCATCCTGTTGCCTCCCACTCCAACTGTGCAAACCATCCTCAAAGTCATCACTCCTTGATGTAAACTCCCCCTATAAAAGAATTCCTCACCAGTTCCATAGCCTGTAGCTGAGTAAAGATCAGGCAGGGGAGAGGCAAGACTGCACCGAGAGCATATATTACTGATCTTGAGAGGTTTTCCACACACAACCTCTGTAGGACTGAAACTGCCTTGTGACAATCCATCGTATTACTATCCCAAACTGTAGTTTGTCTAGAGTAGCATCTCTAGCTGATCTGACAAGACTCCAAGAGGTCAAGCAGTTAATATAGACTTCTTATCTTAGAAGAACCTCACTTTCTGCAGCTGCACTCCAAGCTGCATGGCAAAATAAATCAATAAATAAATAATAAAATCCACCAGTCTATCTAAAAATAATCAGCAGCATAGCCCTAGTCCTCTGGTCACGCTGAGGTTCACTCTCCCTAACATTCTTTTAAATCCCGTCACAGAGCAAACAACCAGAAAGCCCTTCTAAGCCTTGAGTTTAATGGCAATTTAATTACAGCATCACCTCCTTGGCAGCTCGGGGCTGTCCTGTCTTGGAGACAGGCAGCCCGCCCTAAAGCTGAGGTCTGAATTACTATTAACTTGACACAACCATGGTAGTGCTTTTTGCTTCGAAGGCCAACTTTAAACCCGAGTATCATAAAATTGGTTTAAAGAATCTGCATTACAAATGCCTCGAAAAGCCACACTCTGCATTGCCACAATATATTTTCAGCCTTCACTCCATTACCATTAGACATAAACGCCATTCATTGTTCCACCCCCTAAAGCCACAGAGACTCTAGCTGCCTCAGAACTTCATTTCATGGCAACAGAAGTTTCTGTGTGAATCCTCCTGAACAGGGGCATGAGAGCCTCCAGAGACATATGATCTAGTGAATAAAGGCTCTGAAGGCCCTTCTGTCATTCCTATGGCAACTGACATCCTGTGACTTTGAACAAATCCTTCTTCTGGACATCTATTTCCCATTCTACTTCTTTCATCACCTTAGACTATAACCTGATGATCTCTAACAGATCATCTATATAGTATGTGTCTAGCAGAGCAGGGATGTGACTTTGGTCTAAACACTATTGTAATCAAGATGATGTTTTGCAGAGAATCTGCTCCCCAAACCTGTGTCTTTCCCTTCAGCAAGCCTGCCCAAGCCTTTTAAAACAATGTAAACCCTGGGTACCACAAACAGAGACAAATAGTATGTCTCAAATTAAATAAGCAGCAACCTACACTGGAACAGAACCTTCAACAGAACCAAAACATCACATAAAACATTGCTGAATCTTCCTCTCCACCTGCCTTTTTCCCAGAATACATCTGGGTCTGCCTCTCGACCCATATCTTGGGCTTTTGTCTTCAGTCATCAGGAATAAGTTGAATTCATCTCTAAAACATATGACTGATTTACTTGACTCTAGAGCAGTGCCATCATCCACTCAGTGAATTCAGCTATGACCTAATACTGCACATAAAGGGCAGACCACAAGATACCCAATTCTAACTCTCCACATCAAGATTTACCAGCATAACCTTGTGGACCAGGACTCTTAATACCTGCCTGAGACCTATGGAGAACACTGAAGTGTTTTTCACTAAATCTAGAGTTGAAGGGCATCGGTAGACATATCCAATTCAGACAGATGCCATCAGACTATTACATAAGGAGCTTTTTTTTTTTTTTTTTAAATGAAGGACAGTGATTTTTTTTTTAAATGAAGGACAGTGAAGAGACTAGTGATAGGATTTTCCCATCTGAGCCGACAATGAGGTAACTCCCCCGGTGGCTACTGCAGCACAGTTACATAGAGGTCCAACAGCTCACTCTGCTAATGCCATGGTATTAGACTACTGTGCACTGAGAGAGGCTGAGCACCCAGGACAATTAAAAAAGAAAAGAAAAAATACAGCTAAACATTTGGGTCACAAGAGTCTAAATGATCATGCTGTGAATTCGTTATTATTATGGAGGCATTTGAAGCTTACCAATCCCCTAGAGTCAGCCATTCCTTTATGAATCCTTCAGTCTAATGCTTGCTCAGAACAAAACAAGGGAATAACAGTTACAAAACAAGAAACAACACAGCAGTGTAGTTTCCAAAAGATGAACAAGGAAAGAGTTGAAATTTTTCAAAATTAAACACTCCTGAAGCCTTTCACAAGGCTTTCTTAGCTGGTAACACAGGTTGCATGGATAAAATTCCGTACCTTTCCTATTCCAGCAGCACTGGTCTACTGCCCACAGAACCAGCTGCCAAAGAAGCCAAATCCTTCCCAACACAATCAGCCTGCAGTTCTAAAACTTGTGGACATCACTGTGAGCTCCCTCATGGAGGATTCATATTTTGAGATAAGGTGGGAAGTAGTAGTGCTAAAATGTTATGAAAAAGTTCCTGTTATGAAATTTGTTTGCTCAACTTTGCAAAAATCTAACTGGCTGCAGTAAATATGAAGAAGCTACACCCAAGTTATTGGATGTTTATCATAAAAGCACAGAGAATCCTCACCTTTTCTTTACTGGCAGCATTTTCAAAAGCAAAATTCCATTTAGAAACAATTAAGAAAAAAGAAAAAACAGTGGGGCACTGTCTGGACAGCCATAAAATAAACCATTTTTCCTTACTAAATTTTAAGAATGAATCATAAAATGATCCTAGAGCAGAAAAGGAGGAGGTCAGGTTTTTAACCCATGCAGTTTTACCTTTTTTTCCCCTAACATATATTACAAAAAAGACTCTCCTCCCTGTGAGCAGTATTTCAGCCCTGTAAACCATCAGCCTGGTTGCCTCACACTTGCCTCACAGAAGTGAGGAGGGTGATTTTCCGTTCACAGTCTGTATTTAAGTAAAAGCCAGGAGCACCTTGGTTCTAATCCCTGTTTCATCAGCAACCAAAGGCCTGATTTCCAGCAATATGAAGTGACTGTAGCCTCCACTGATGGCAATGGCTCCGACCTCTAAAAAAGAGGTAATACTAGTATTTATGCATCCGTTTAACAGGGCTTAACGTTGGTCTGATCAGCATTATTTAAGCACTAGTTTTCTGTATGGTGCTGTTGAGTAGGAAAGGTACAGATGCCCAAGCTACCCTGGATACAACAAAGAGCTTGGCTCTAGTTCCCCACTGGCATTCTGTATGGAATACAAAACACCAGTATAACTAAAAACAGCATGTAGCACTGACTTAGTTAAAATGCCACTGGCAGTTTCAATACAGAGCTGAAAGGCTAACTCCATCACATATACAAACAGTTTTGATTAAGTGCAGTCACACTAAATCCATGCAGATAGCATACAAAAACCACAAGACAGGAGCACAGACAATACTAGGGAGCTCAAGCAAATGGCCAGGGATAATGGCAATTATAGAAATATATGCCAGATTAAGTAGCTTACCTTCACTTTGCTGGCTCCCTGCACTGCCACTACCATAGCTGAAGCCTGGGTCTTGATATGCTGGTGGAAAACACGGAGGGGGCAGAGGATACTGATATGGGTATCCTTGGCCTAATGGCCAGGGAGCAGCAGAATGTGGAAGTGGGGCAAGCGTATCCTGATCCGAGGCTCCACTAGAACCATTGTTAAGGTTCAGTGCAGCCATATCTGGAAAAGAAAGAAAAGGTGAAGACTGTGTTCTTCCCTAGCAGCTGACTCCTGAATATTAATAATGTTTGACATAGCATTTGGTATGCCTATGAGGGACAATCTCCAGAGTTCACTCAAAATATCACACATGGTAGGGCAGACATGAAAACTTACTATTGAGAGCCAAAGTACCTTTGCAGTATTTCTTTAAGTCAGGGAGGAATCATCCTCATTTTATAGGTTGGGAACTGAGTGTGACTGATAAGTACAAAGTCTGTGTCATCACCAGGAAATAAACCCTGCTTTCTTGAGTCCCAGTGCAATGTCCTATTTGATGAGTCCATCCTTTTCTAGATGGTCTAACTGCTGGTCTAACAGGAAATGTCAACCACTTGTCATGGAACCTCAGAATAGGGGCCTACTCCAAATGGCCCATTTGTGAAATCCTGCAGGACACTCCTCTGTGCATCCTGCCAGCACAGAACAGACAATACGCATGCAGCTTTGCCCTTCACAGATGGGGAACTTACTGCCACAGAGGTCTCCAAAGACATAATAGCACTGCTCTGAGAAGGTGATTTTGTTCACAGTGTGCCTGAGGTAGCCATGTTTCAACATGCTGCTGGCATATTTTCTAGCCTCCCGTCGGTCTTTGAAGCCTTCCACATGTGTGTAAAGCCAGTCAACCACATCTGCTCCTAAAATGAGAACAGGAAGAGAAGACATGGAAGCATCCAAGTGATTTTTTTTTTTTAATCTTCATGTTATCAAGTAGGCCAGCAGTACTACTGTGCTAGGCACTGAACACAAATACAAATATATAAATATCCTGCTGCAAAGAGCTTAATATACGTCATTTTCACAATTCAGTTGATCAGCAGGTCAATTCAGTCCACTGCTAAACTGCAATAACTTTGCAGCCAAATAAGAGCTGTTTAACAATTCACATTACCACCAAATATTAACAAAGAAAGCAAAGAATTATCTTGCACCCAGTTGAATACTACATTTATCAGTGACACCAAATATGTGTACAGAAAATTTCACTGTTAAGCTCTTCAATCCCTTCACTTTCCTCAGAATGCAGATATTAGATTGTCAAGAGACCTGGGTTCCAATCCTCCTCTACGCAAAAAGTGACTACAGCCTAGATTATTAGATACTAGCACAGTTTGGGTCACAGGATAGTCTCAGACCAAAGGCGGACTACCTGTGGTAATCTGAAATATAATTAAAATGTTTTAAGGTTACGTGGCTGTCTGGGACTGGAATTACAAGGACTGCTGCTCTTCTGAACTTAGGCAGATAGCCAGAGCTACCTGTAAGCTTAAGGAGCAGCTGTGTGTAGCTGTGGGAAATTTACACTGTTTGCCTGTCCAGGCTCTAATGAGCTATTGGTTCTTTCCTGTCACAATTAAATTTTTTCACAAATACCAAGTAAAGGGAATATAAGAGGTGACAGGGAAAACAAAATGATATATACAGTTTCTGCAGCCTATTTCTAAAGAGCCATTGGGTTTTCCCCCAGCATTCCTTTGATCTGCTTACCTATCACTGCATTGGAGATGGTAATTTTTAACCACATCCTGTCCCGGATTTCAAGGCCTGAGTCTGGTAGCTGCATAACCTTGACAATAGTAGCCATGTCACTCTTCACAGTTAAGGGGGATTCTTCTAATTCTAAAAGCAAAAAATGTTACATGCTTCTCTGAAATCAACCGATTCTGAAAAGAACTTCTCAGCTTATCTGGGTGAAGCTTTTCAAGACATAACTTTTCCAACAGATGCAAAACACAGACACAAAGATTCCCAAGTGCACCCTCATCAATGGCATAAATTACAACATTCACACTAATTCTTCAGAAATTGTGCTCAGTGCAACCAGTTTAGTCACTGAGAATGCTGAGTCCCTACACATCTTGAGTCCACCAACCAGCTATAGATCAGCCCTGCACCGTTTCAATCCACACTACATGAAGATTTGTAAAAATAAAACCCCAAGAGTTTTAAGTTTTTCATTTCAAATTGACATTAATAGCCCTTGCCAACCCAAAACTCTTCAGGGCAAGGCCTTTTGGCTTGTGCTTTAACTTTTGGTTTAATTGTCAGGATAGACGCTCGTCCGCAGAAAGATAATGACCATGTCTATTCTTCCTTCAGCATGGATATCAATCTTCACTTGTTTTATTAAGATTTGGACAAGACCACAAGTGGGGAGGTATTGAAATTAGAAAAGAAAGCTTCCATCATATCAAGTTGAAGGCTAGTGGATTCCTTCAAAAACAAAAACACCAAACCAAAAAACAAACAAACAAAATCTTACCAGGCTCTCAATGTTGTCAGTCTTATATAAGCCACCAAGTCATTTAACCCAGTAGAAACATTCTTTCTCCCTGCATCTTTCTTGCAGAAGACTTAGAAAAGCTATTCCCAAATGCCTCAGCAGCCATCACTGCTCCATTCATACTCCCTTATGGGCAGAGCTGACTCACCAGAGGCTTCATGCTTTCCTGATCAATTTTTATAATAAAACCACAACAACAGGGCCCAGTTTTACCCAGCTGAACTAAAGCGTCTATCTTTGGAGTCTAGCTCCTTTAAAAAAATCCTCTTCTACCAGAGACGGAAAGCAAACTGGCATCTAATACTGAAAGTTCAGGGGGTGAATCTGGGCCCAAGAGTCTACTAGCTTTCCTGTGCTGAGTGTAGAATTCAGTTCAATCATCCTGTCTGTCCATAAGGACTATGTTTGTTGGATGTACCACCCAGTCCTCTTTCTTGTTCTCATCGTCTCACCCCTAGAAAATTCATATCCAGCATGCATGTCCTCTGTTTACAGCTCACACCCACCTCCAGCAGGAATTTAGAACCCTCCTCCGCTCCCTTCTCCCAGCTCCCCACATCACCCATTCTCCAAGAGAACGAATTTTGCTCTGTTCCAGCGACTCAAGTTTTTGATAAAAGGTGCAAGAATGAAACAATGAAAACTGAAAATGCTTCTTTCAGTACATGCACTACTAACAGATTAAAATATCACATGCCATCTATGCATGAGGTTTCAATACCTTAAAGTCTGAACAGACAATAAAATTTTGCTTTTGCTTTTTTTAAGTTAGTTTGGTTAGTGGCAAAAAGCAACGTTTGAAAAAAATCAGAAATTGATTTAAATATGTGGGGAGCAATAAACTTCAGTTTCTTGGAGACATGTGGTCTGCATATAAAAAACAACAGTGGCCAAATGATCAATAGTCTCTAGTTTGCTAGTTGCTATCTAAATGTGATTCTCATATGCATCTGAAGTGCATCCACTTGGGGCTGAACCCTGTCAGTCAACTGCGAGCCTGACAACTTGACCATCTGTACAGGTACATGAATAACTGAAGAACAGCACAGACAGTAACTCCTTTCTGAGGAGCCAGATCTGCTGCAAAGCTCTTTCTCAGTGCTATAGTTTTTTGCTTTGAGTGGCATCTTTTTCCATTAGCAGATCCTGGTAAGAAAAGAGGTATATGCGGCAGGAAAAGGAAGTCCTACCACATGTTAAACCACCTCTGGTTTGTATCCTCATTTGTGTGAGGAAGCGCACATTTTCCCAGACACAAAGGCCCCAGCAAAGCATGCAGTACCTCTAGGCTGAATTCTATCAAGTAGAAATAGTTTGAAGTCGCAATCCAAACTCCTCCGAAGTCGATGCAAGAGCAAAAGAGAACTTTCCAACAACACCAGCAGACTTTAACTTCCAAACAGCAGGGCTTTCAAGAAACACTGCAACACTTGAAGTTAATCTCCTGCAATGGGACAGTGCTACTGTGCAGAAGGGGCTCCCACAGCAGCTGAAGAGGGCCTGGAAAGATCTACCTTTAGCATATTAAACCAGCACTGGGGTTTGTACTGACTGAGACAGCAGCTCCAACACAGATGCACTACTGTGACAGAACGGTCTCCCGCATAAGCCAAAACACCACTGGAGAACAAGATATTTTTTTCAGCAATAACTACTATGAAGAACTCAGTCTGCCTTAGCTTGGGTAGTCCTGTGTTTGAAGGAATGCACCTGAAAAAATAAAGAACTAATACAGAATAACCTCCACTGTGTGATGGTGATTTGTATGGCCCCAAAATCTCAGCTACTTTAACCACTAATGTGGATGCAATGGTGACTGTGCAAATGCTTCAGATGTCAGAACTTCAATTTTGATCCAGAGGCTAGAGAGCAAAGGGAAGCTATTCAGATGTAAAGCAAAGTTATTCAATCCATTTACATTATCCTGGCCTCACTATATAAACAGAGTAAAGCAGAAGACATTCACAATACTTAAAACAAGAAACCCTGAAACTGACTTGCCCTCATCTAACAGGACTCCACTAATTCATTGCCTCCACTTTTACAGCCAGATACCACAGAACAGATACTATATCTGCTTCGAATACCAGTGACTCTAGCCTCAAAGGAAGCAAAATGGTGAATCTTGCACTGGAACATGAAAATTCAGAAAGCCCCATTCTGCATGCAGCTCTTTGCTCTTTGGGATGTAAACACATGTTCTCTTCTTCTTTCTCTCTCTCTCTCTCTCCCCTCTCCTCCTTCCTCTTTCCCCCAACTTTGCCTTTCCTGGCAGAGAAGTTCACATGACAGGTGCTCTTTGTCCCCAGGGCCCTGAGGTGCTGCCTCCAATGTTCAGTTGGGTTTAAAGCATTGAACTGAGGGAAGAAGGATTAAACAAATGGCAGTAGAGGTGGCAATAAAGGTCAGGGATACTCCCTGAGTTCTTGCATTGAGAAAACGAAACATTGTATGTCACTGGCATAGAAATGAAAAGCTATCTCCAGAAACATGGTTCTGCTCCCAAAAAACTTTATTTTAAAAAGTATGATTGAGAAGGTGTGTGCATTCCACATTTCTCAACCATTTTACTATATTTCAAGGCACCCGATACATGAATGTTTCAAGAGGAATGTAAACAGAGCAAGATTCTTGCTGTTTGACAGTGATCAGCAGATACATTCAACTCCAGCAATCTTTAGCACCAATAAGCCTGAAAACAGATCTCCAGATAAAACAGTCATGGCATAAGTGGTTCACTTGCTTTTTACTACTGATATATTTCCCCTTCAGTGGTGCCACCTGCTATCTAAAGAGGAGCTGGGCGACTACACCTACAAAAAAGGTAAAACCTCTTTCAGTTCAAGGTGGGGTGATAATTTCAGGATTTATCTGCTTATGAAATCAGAGTGGGTGAGTGGAAAAAAGAAAGGCAGACACTCACATAGTCCCCTTAAATGCAAAGACATCAGCAAGGGTCAAAATTAGAACCTTCACACTTCAGCCATGCATTTGTCTGAGAAAGATTCCGTCACTAATCACCAACACATTGGTCCTTAAAAAGATCACTCCCCTTTTTTTGTCCTTTCTCTCTGGAAAAATCTTACGAAATGAAAAATTTCTCTGAAGAGTCTTTCCAATTTGGACTCTGGGTCTGGCAGATACTTCAACATATCTGCCTCGTTAAGCACGTAACTATTTATCTGATTTTCAATGAATGCATACTGAACTAGCATCTTTTCACAAATGAGATATTCTCCTCAGAACTTTAAAGCCACCTCATGATTTGTGTGCGTGTATAAATGTATAAATCTCCTTGCTACAGATGAACAAATTTGACAGAGAGGTTGCTTCTCTAAAGAAATTCTTCCATATCAGTATTACAGGAAACAAACACATACCTAATGGGATGCAAAGTACTTCAAAACTTTCATGTCAAGATACCAGTATTAAGTACTGTTTTAAATATAGATACTTTCCTGAACCAGGACTTCACTGGACAGTGATCCGAGGAATATATGCTCCTTGTTTATTTGCCTTGCCTTACAGCCACGTATTTCAAACCAAATGTCATCTTTTATCCTATACTCATATCAGAAAGCAAAGGAAGAGTCAAAGAGAGGAAGAGTTTATATTCTTCAAATAAAAATTTCCAAGATGAAGAATCATGAAAACTCATTGGTTACATGGATATGACTATTCTGGAGACTGCCACAGACAGACAAACCAGAAAAGGAGGCTGAACTCTAACCTTAATTTCAGGTGGGAAGTTAAACTTGTTTCTCCCTTGTTCAATAAATTCTATGAAAAGGAATTGTACCATACTACTTATGCAACCTAAAAGTATAAAGTAGTCTATGTGAATATCAGTGGAAGGCTTCCTAACATATACCAACGTACCTTATTACCCAGTGGTATCTACCTGAAGGGAAATGATTCCCATCTCTAAGAAGAACAAAAACAAAAAACAAAAACAAAAAACCCACAGTCAAATGCAAGGAGGAAGACCTCACATTTTTCTGAGGGGGTAAATTTGGAGGCCTGCCTTTTAACTTTTAAAGGACCAAAAGCCATCCCCACTTTCTGGATGTGAACTATGGCAAACATCACTGCATTAACTTCTGACCTTCCAAAAAAAAAAAAAAAAAAAAAAAAGGGTTTTATGCTCCCCACAAGATTTACAGATACAAGAAAACATTCAAGAGTTCTGTGGTGGCTGTCGTTTTCATCGTGCTTGTGGCTGGGGTCGGTTTTGCGCACACCTCTGCACTGCAGGCCCCGAGCAGAAGACGCCTGCCCTGTGCTGGCCGCAGTGTGACTTACTTTCCGAATCGGGAATTGAGCTTGTTAGTGAGGAGCTGGTAGATGTGGTGATGCTCATGGAGGGGCTCATACCGTAACGGGGGTACGCTCCCGTCATGGCTGTGGTATGAGAGATCCATGCTGCAGGGTCAATTGGCCTCACTGGTTCAGCTGCAAAACAATCAGAAAGGGAGAAGCAAGCAAACGGAATCAGATTTGCAGTAAACACCAGGATCTAAATAAGAAGGAATGCTTTTTGAATGCCCAAGTCCTTGTCATTCTGATCATGCAACTGCCAGCATGGGGAAACAGAAGGCACCCTGCCAGCAGCATCTGATTTTATCTGGAAATTGCTGCACCAGCCTAATAGGATACAACCATGACACTCATGTTCCTGTAATTGTAGGAGAAGTGAAATCATTTCCCTTGTGGGAAGGAAGTTATCAGTCCAGTAATAATAATTTACTATTATTCTGTACAGTGAGATAGAGCTTCTGATTTCACTATGATGTGCGTGTGAGTATCCTCACAAACAGGAAAATCACTGCCTACTTCTAAGGGCTTTGGACCCAAAATAACCTCTCAGAGAATGAGTCCTCTAGTGAAGGTGAAATAAAACAGTAATTGTAGACTCAGTATTTGCAGAGATGGAGCATCCTGGAGTTCCCCTCTCAGTGCGATCCAAAGCTACATGAATCAAAAGTAGGACTCCCACAAATTCAGTGGGCACTTAAGGCTTAATCTTAAACACTTAAGATACCCCATTGGCTATCTTAAACCTTTGCCTCTCAAAACAAAAAGCAAACAATACATCACAACCTTGAAATAAAAACATGGAACTTCTAGGGAAAGGAAATCTGTTAGATATCAGAGTAGCTGAAAATGTTTTAGACCTTGAAGGCTCTACAGGAATCCAGCAAGGAGCACAGACATGCACTTACCCCTGGGGATGGTGAAATAACTCCTGGGAGTAGGGTCCCAGCATTTGGCTACTGTTAGGCTGATGGGTCTAGAAAGAAAGAAAATAGGCAAGGATGACTCTTAACTTTCCTTGAAGAATTTGTGAGAACCACAATGAACTCTTTTGAACAAACTTATTCCTATGCAGCAGTAGTCAAGTACATTTTGAGAATGCTTTTGTGATGCCGGTCAAAGTACGTTCAGTATGAGCCAGTATCAGGTTATTTCAGTTTTTCCATATATCAGCAGCACTATTGGTGAAAACTTGAATGATCAGCTCTTGAGATTTTAAAACTCTGACCGGATAAACAAATAGTGCCATCAAAACCAGGCAACTCCTACTTCGTGTTGGTTTTAGCTGGTAAATTGGAACCAGCCTCACCTATTCCTCACTTACCCTGAGAAGTTCAGGGTCGAGATCAGCAGCCACGCTTGGTCACTTATTCAGACCAAAATGTTGATTTTTCTGATATTTGCTCAACACTAATAACTGCATAAGGAGAATAAGTAACAAAGAAGATTTTGTAATATGCTCACCCTGGCTTGGAGACTATTTCCCGTAAAACTCGTACTGCATCATCATTGCTCATGTTCTCAAAATTGACGTCATTCACCTGAAATGTTGCAAGAGACAGAAGTCTGGCTTTGCAATAGGAGAGGTAAAGACATTTTAATTGTTTGTTTCCAAATATATTTGCCTTATAAGCTTTTCCATTCTCCTGAGCAGCTGCAGAAATGTTGTGTTTCTCAGAGCACATAAACCATCCAGCAAAGAGTTGGCAAAGATTTAGAGTTTCAAGTGACAGCAGTCTGTAACACATTTCTCCGACTACAGATGAACTCTGTTAACTGATTGTTATGTCCCTGGATCTGGTGGGATGACTGAGCTGAAGCCACTAATGTATGAGCCAGCAGCACGTATTTTTGGACATGGACCAACCTGCAGAAGCATGTCTCCTGGTTCAATTCGTCCATCTGCTGCCACAGCCCCTCCTTTCATAATAGAGCCAATGTATATGCCACCATCGCCCCGGTCATTGCTCTGTCCTACAATGCTGATCCCCAGGAAGTTATACTTTTCTATACAGATAGAAAGTGGAGGGTGGGAAAACAAACAAACAAACAAACAAACAAGGTGATTAGAATGATAGTGAAAAGCTACCACCAGGCTACTTCAGTCCTCAAAATCAGTACATGGCTTTCTCTCAAGAATGACCTGGGCCATGTTTGATTTACAGCTATCTCAGTTTACCCTTTTGGTCTGCGTCTGGCCTGGCATGTACGCTGCAGCAAGGAAGAGTTGCTAAACACTATTTTTTCATACAAGACATTGAAAAGTTGAATTTAAAAATAAGCAAGAGAAATGACATTGGAAAGACATGTCTACACCTAGAAATTAAGCATGTGATCAGCATTAGGCAATGTTTGTTTTTCCACACCTCAGAAAGGCAGAAAGAATTTGGTGCTACTGAAAAACACTGGATTGACAGTCCTGAACATTTTCATCTGGCTAAACAAAGAAATGTATGAGTAGCTGAAATGCAAACTTCAGTGCCCTTTTACTCTTGTTCCTTACCATAAGCGTGACCCTTTACCATTCCTAGGAATAAGAGAAGAACTCCATTTCCAAGGTTTAGAGGTCCAGCTCCTTTCCTGGGCTTATCAGCAAGAACACTGATCTGCTTGTACAACTGACTCACAACTATCCTGTGTTGGACCAGGAATCTGGGCACCGTCAACAGAACAACTCTCAACTGCCATATCCTTTAGTTCAAACTGGAGTCATTTCACGTTAAGGGAACTTTCAACTGGCTTCATAGGCTGCCGCACCATGACAAAAATACATCTGGATCACTTAAAATTCGTCATAGAAAAAGTATTGCTCATCTCTTACCCATGTTGAGCGTGACAGTGATGATATTTAGGGACATGGTAGAATCAGTGATGCTGCTGAACGACGACGACTGCAAAACACAACAGAGAATTCTCCAGGTTTTAAATGGCTCGAAGACAGACAATAAAAATGATCACTGAAGACAATTTTATTGGGAACTGATTAATGGTTTCTGTTTGGAAGGTATCCAGAAACCACTATGGCCTCCTCCAAATATTACTCTTCATTTAGAATCTGTGAGGAAAAAACATCTGAACACAATCTGGGTGTTCTCCAAAAGCTTGTCTGCAAAACACACAGAACAAGTTCCTATACTGAGGTTTCTCAACCGTAGTACAAGTTGAATCACTTCTGCTTCCTGACTACATGACTGGCAGGCAGAGACATTTAAGTACTAAAGTGCCCAGTGTAGCATGAATTATTACACCCACAGCCTCTCCGTGAAGGGACGTGTGAACAACACATGACCTTTCAGAAAGTCAGAAGACAAACCAAGAAATACAAATATATTCCAAAAATATGTTTTAAAACAGCTTTTCTCACTATTACTCCAGTTCCAGTGATAAAATATATACATATTCATCCCTTAATCGCTGAAGACAGATGTTTATAGCAGAATGAAATAAGTACTTGATGAAGGTAAAGTGCCATCTGAACCACCCTCATCCTGCTACTAGAGGACTAGCACAGAAAAGGGCAAGAGAAAAGATCTGCAGTCTTCTATAAACTCAGACTTCTCCTTCAAGCAGAATACAAGACAGGGCACTTTACACATCAGATGCCTAACACTATAGACATCTTCACATTAACCCTTTGCTCAGACCAGACAGTAGCATAATGGAGGTTTTCTTACAGAATGGTCTCAAAAGAGGCAACAAGAAATGTGATCACTCAAAAACAAAAGCAGGAAGAGGGAGGAGAAAAACATTTTTGAATCATGCTGCAGCATTTGAAATGTTAGACTTTTAGTCCAGAGAACACTGGAGCCAAGAGAGTCTTCCCAATGAATTCAATAGGACACAGAATCTGAATCCCTTCCTAATTCACATGCTACACTCAAAACTACGGTTCACCTCCTTGGAAAATTATGATGCCAGCCTTACCCTGTCAATCTGCCGCATCCTTTGTTTCCTCCTCCTGCGTTTATGCTTCCGTATGAGCCGGGACGAAGTACTTTGCTCGGTGGAGCTACTCAACCTGGGGGAAATTCAGAGCAAAACTTCAACTCTGTAAAGCTGAGCCATTTGCCATTCTCTGCACCCTTCCAAAAAAGGCTGATTACCACAGATACAGAAGAGTGTAAATCATGCAGACACCATCAACTAGCTTACAATGCATTGTTCTGCTTGTTGCTGAATTGCTGCTTGACCCCAGCATGTGCTGTTATCCTACCCACTGTGTAGGGGCACAGGAAAGTTGCCAGCTAAATTGCAGCATGGATTAGAGAGTATAATTTATTAGCTTTCTTCCTTTTCGGAATAAGAATGAACTCAAGCCTCATCTCAACAGACATATATCATCCTGATTTAACCACACAAAGGTCACAGGTAGCTATCTTCCAGTACTTAAAGGTGGTCCTGACCTCATGCCCATCAAAGAAAATGCACACTGTAAGAACAGCCGTACACTAAGTAATGATTTTAATCTCTGCTCTGAGAGAAGCTCCAGAACAGACAACCTGAAGAATCTCTTAATATTATTTTTTGTGAGCCTTATCACAGTGCTCTTATTTTCTTGTGCTGCTATCTATCACATTCATGGGAACTTAATATAGGGGCTTGAATTTTACAAAATAAAATAGCAGACAATAGCTACTACCAAACAGTGAGTGACCCAGGAACAGTGAACATGATTTACCTCTACATGTTTTGTTCTTTTTATTCTGGTTATAGGGGTTTTTTTTAAGGCTCTCCCAGATTCTGCCACATTCTACATAAATATCCTGAAGATCCCCCCAACATTTAAGAATATTAACCATTCCCATTTTACATGTGGAGGACCGAGACTCAGAAAGAGAAATTTCTTTTGCCCAAACTAACTTCAAAAGCCTGGAACAAAGCCAAGTTTTCAGAGATACCAGTGTAACACCACAAAGACATCTCTCCTCTATTTATTAACTTAAAGAATGCTAAAACAGACAAAATCGGTAATGCTCCACCTTTAATCAGGAGAAAAAAGATCCAGCCCTATCACACTAGTAAGTGAACTGGCAATGTCACAAAGACGACAGTGCCAGTCTTTTTCCCCAGTCTCCATGTTGCTGTCTTCAAAGCTCTAGCCACATATATAAATGTTAGAATACCACAAGCAATACCACAATACCTGATGTTAGCGCCTTACATTGCCTATTACAAACCATTTTACTAACAATATTCTCCCTCTTTCTTTCTCCTCTCCAATTTAACACTCCTTCTCTTCTCAAAACATCTCATAAGCAGGATTCTAAAACCTTCCAACACACCATAGTCAGGGAGAATCTGAAGAAAGGCAAGGTATATTGCTCACACCACAGTGAACCTGCCTCCTCTTTGAGAAGCACAGCAAAAAGAAAATAGGCAAAGGACTGGGGGAGCTTTTCTGCCCGAATCCAAGTCAAGCAACAAAATGCCTTTGAAGGCTGTAAGACAGATGTGAGTGTCCTTCTTCCACGGATTAAGTTCAGTGCTCCAAGCTGCAAACAAACCCTCTGCCTAGAGATTCCATTCCTTGCTGCAGACGCAACACAGGGATACGAAAGGCTTGCTCTTTTGCATGACGGTGCAAGACTTTCCACCAATTTCAGAGGCAGCTGAGCTAGACTATAACAGAAAAGACAAAACATCCAATCTTATCTGCTTTTTGCCTACTCTAATTGCACCTTAAAATCCTTCACAGGAGCCAGGCAACTGATTTTCATTGTTTAGATCCATATTTCACCTACTGCCATACCACATTTTATGCAATTTATCCCAGCGCATTACTTAAGGAATATGCAGTGCCTTCTGTCCCAACTTATTCAAAATAACATCCCTAATGGTTACTGTCATTAAATTTATGCATGCTATTTCATTTATTCAGTTTCCCATTATTATGTGCCTGAAAGGGTTAATGCCTCTGGCTAACACTGTCTACTGTTAAAAGCAATTTTAGGTTAGCAATGTTTGTATAGCAGTGAAGGAAAATGGAGAGAAAGCCATACTGAAAGCCACAACTGCTGCAGCAGAAGATCAGGGAGGGAATTCACCCACTATCACAGAATAGCTGAGGTTGGAAGGGACCTCTGGAGATCCTCTAGTCCAACCCCCCTGCTCCAGCAGGGTCAGCTAGAGCACGTTGCCCAGGATTGTGTCCAGATGGCTTCTGAGTATCTCCAGTTGCAAAGCTCTTCCTCCACTTTCAATGCTGTTCCTCCACTTTCCAGGCAAAGGCTGGATAGCAAGTTATGGAAATATGGGATAGGAATAGAAGATCTTCAGCAGACAGGTTACTGAATTTCTTTGCCTTAAGTAGCCTTGGAAGTAACCTGGTCCTATTCCATGGCACCTTATGCCCTTCCTAAGTAAGCAACTGAAAAGTACCTACCAACGTATGTTAGCATGTTTTCTCATCAAATTCAAATTTTCCATTGTTCCTGTGCACTGCCAGTAAAAAAAGCTTTACTGACTGCCAATCTGACTGGTTGTGTCAATTTCCTCCTTCTGTTCTTGGGTACATCAATAAGTTGTTGCTCAGAAAAACAAAGAACTATTACTCCCAAATTTTAGTCTGATCTAGTAAGATTGGGCTAGACAAAAATAACTTTTTGCTTACACTGAGTATGGTTGGAAAATTGCTCTCTGACTCTCTGAGTAAGTAAGTATAGGATTCAAAAATACTTTCATTACTATCTTTACAGAGATACATCAGGGATGAGCCCAAAAAGATGGACTGGGAAAAAAAAAAGAAAAGAATGAAGAAAAGTCTAAATACACTGCAGAAAGAACATATCTGCAGTGATGGAGGCGTGAACAATTAGCTCATGCTAATATCAGCATCATGTTTCTTCTTCACTTTTGCTCTCTTCATGTACTTTGGCAACTCTGCAAGGGGAAACTCCTTTCAGAAATTGGTTCAAAATTTAATAAACGATACAATGGTTAGATTCCTTCTCTAAACAATGAGCTTTTTATTATTATTATTATTTTTTAATTAAACCACCAAGAACATAATTTTCTGGCAAATTTCTGGCACTTCTGTTTCCAGATTGTAATTTATGAAGAGAAGTGATACTCTTCTTATCTGCTGTATTTTCTCATTCACACTGCATCAGATTGCAGGAATGGAAATCAGTTCCTTAGAAAGGCCATAGTTCAGATTTATTTCAAGAAGGCAGATAATATTCCAGGGAACTACTTGATCTAAAACAGTCTCTCACATTAGTTTCAGAAAGTTCATGATCAAGAGGCATTATAGAAACATTTTTATGTGCCTAAACACTGGCTTCCTCATAGATAAACATTAGAAGTTGGTGTTGAAAAATGTATGCAAAGAAGAAGAAGAAGAAAAAAAAAAAAAAAAAAAAGAGAAGCTATGTTACACTGGAGAAACCACAAATGGAGGACTCAACTCAGTTTTCATCCATTCTTGTGAGAAGCTGGACTACAACTTAAGCTGTCTTAACGAACCTACATGCAACACAGCTTGCTTTGGCAAGACTCCTATACTGTGTGAAAGCACATTTGTAAACAGGTTTCACAGTCTCTACCATTTCTTAAAAAGGAGTCAAGCCAATTCTTTTTTCATATAGTTATGGTACATTTAACCATCTCTACTTGTCAATTTTTTAAAATCTATAGTCATAATATATCTTTGCTGAATAATTCATAAACACTGCTTATTTCCTATACTAGTATCTGGATGCTAAACAGCAGCTCAAAAGTATTCTAACAAAGCCTAGTTTTTTCTTTCTCTAGTATCCCCAGAAATGATATGATTCTTGCAATCTGATGAGCAAGACGAGGTGGTATACGTAAGCTTTTGGGAAAAATAAAGTGTAAAGATGAAAAAAGAAATTGGGAATCGTAACCATCAATGTCTTGCGCTAGCTACTGGCCAAAGCCCTGACTGTACTTTTAAAAGAAAGGCTAATAAACGCCACAGGAAAGATTAAAAAAAAAAAAAAAAGTCCAATCTACATTCCGTGAAGGCAAAAAAAGTAACAAATGATTTGTTAAATTAAAGGAAAGCTTATCCATATGGTTTAAAAAGAACCACTGTTAATTCTGAAGTGAAAAATAAATGTAGTTGATATTTTTGACAGTGAATTATTTCAGTTACTTTGGAGTAAGAATACTAACTGTTGGTTGCTCACAATAACCCTACAGCCACAGGCTTCCCAAGTTCTAGATACTTATTTGCTTAACAAAAGTAAGGCAGAAACAACAGTTATTGAAAAGGTTACCGTGAGCTCCATCCATCAATCTGTACTCAAAATATCACCTACTACCTGCAAATGTCACTAACATTCAATTATATCATGATTTTTTTCTTCTGTCTTCAAATTATTACGTTCACATTATTTCAAGGGCCCTTTTTAAGAGCAAACTTTTTGTCTCTTTTCCTGCATCCCAAAAGAAAAATAAAGATTAACCAAAACAGCAGCTTTCTGCTCCCTGAATTTCAAAAGTCAATAGAACTGCCACTGTACTTGAAGAACTTCTGACAGAGATCTGCCTGTACTATAAAAACGTGCCATACAAGAAAAAGAAGCCAAATGAATTTTACTAAACATAATACATCCTTAAAGCAGAAAGGGTGAATGTAGGGAACTGTACTGTCTTGTAATGCCTGTGAACGATTAACTCGCTGGAAAAAAAACTGCGCTCCCTCTCTCTGACTAAATGTAATATAACTTCCTTGGACAGGAAATTAACCAAATCTGCTTCACTGCTCCAAATTGAAAATAAAAATATAAAACAACATCAAACATCCTTAGAAAAGCATCCCAAATCTTACAACCTCTTCACTTTTAAGGTAGTAATATTCTTCACATCTAATTTCTTCTCTCAGTGTCCTCCATATACAACCTCCTTCACAACGCAGATTCTGACACTGGAGCTCATCAGCTGTTACTAAATAAACTTACCCCCTTGAACCTCTTCCCCAGGCCCTGGTCTCCAGCAGAGAGCATGTCTGATTATTTGGCTGTATTTGCCTCTTAAGAAAACGTCTCCCTGCCAGCACAGTCTCTCATCTGCTTGAGAACATCACTGCAACACAACAGCATACCTTGGAGCATTCCATTACGTTGTTCTTCCTGACTAGCTGGCCTGACAGCTATTCTGTGTGCCAAAAGCTTCTAACCTAGAAAAGAAAAGGCCTCCACAGCAGTTTTGAAGAGCCTCTTTCTTCTCAGGTCAGGCACAGGAAGTTTTACTTTATTAACAGATGGAGGGATTTGCTGGGTCTAGTATACTGTGCTTCAGCAGCCACCCTGACTGTGCTACTGTATGTGCGTACTGTAAGTCTCTCCTACCGCGTACCTTGCTGCCATGGAAGTAATTCATTTATTTACAAGAAACAAAATCGTCTGCATTTTTTTTTTTAAGGTTGGGGGAAGGGAGGGCTGGAAGGCCTCAAGGCTTTAGGAAGGCTTAGAGTACCTTCAGGTTAAGCACTGATCCTGCTAAACATTTATGCATGTGAACATCCAAGTGAACTACAAAGCATCCTAAGGACTAATTTTCTGTATCCTCAGGTGTCAGCAACTTTGCTGTAACTGCAAAATAGGTTCTCACAGCTAATCCAGAACCAAATCTTAAATGTTAATGTAGTCACCCTTTCATCCCTTTAGAAGCACTCAGCATTTAAACAGCAGTTGAAGGAACAGGTATTCTTCAAAAGGTATTTAGGCTGTGACCAACTCTAAGACCACAAATATATCCACTGAACTCAATAAGCTAATCATCTGTCGGTAAATATGGCAAACATTTCATCTGTCGGTAAATATGGCAAACATTTAAGCGTCATTTTCATGGGTTGTTCTCTGCTGTTTCTCATCTACCTGGAATTCAAGAATGCCATATTTATACCTTGTTTTAGCTATAGGTCTCTTTGAGCAACCACAGATCTGTAAAGGGTTTTTGTATCCTGTTTGGATGCATGAGATGTTATAACAGCTCTAGAAGCAATGCTTAGGGAATGCTATCACTGAAGCCAGGAAGGGCAACAATATTAGTTTTGACTGGTTTTGCACCTTTAAATATATATATTTTTCAAATCTGAGGAATTCATCAGGTTATCAGCCTTTTAAAAAATAACTAAAATATCTTGAGAGATTAATGAGGATGCCTTGAAATGGAAGGCTTTTTTGCTAACAGCAAGGAATAATTCACCACATTCTCCCTGGTTGCATGAAAAGAACAAGTTAACTAAAAAGTCATATAAATATTTGGAGACATGACCTGCCTTTTTAAGACATTAACTTGGATGAATTCCTCTACTCACAGGTCTCGGACAGTATGCAATTCCATAGGAATTCCTTTCCAATTCTGCCTTAGTTAAATGTATACTTATTAGGAATCAGTGATGAAAGTATTTTGTTATGATATTCACAACACTACTTTACAAATCGGCAGACAGTTGCACATTGCTTTAGTTCTAAGATGTAATCATCCTTGTTATTAAAAGGTAAGGACAAGAACAGAACTTTTTTCTTAACTGGAACAGTGGCTCTAAGCTATAGGAAGGACCCCCAAAATTTAGCTGGTTTCTATGAGCAGTGTTAGGATACAGTATGATGTGACTGATGAATTATCAGCACTCAAATCATAGCTAGCAGAAAAATGGAGGAAAGGCAAGGAAAGAGGTGAGGGAAGAGGCAAAGGAATGTGAATCATCTCATCTCCTCAGTCAACATCTTTAAGTAAAGCCCAGAAACAGAGTCAACAGGCTAAGAAACAGATGCAAAGAGTATTTAACAACTCAATCACTATGCCAACGCCCTACCTGCTTGTGTTGT
The DNA here is from genome assembly GCF_036370855.1 of Dromaius novaehollandiae. NCBI lineage: Eukaryota > Metazoa > Chordata > Aves > Casuariiformes > Dromaiidae > Dromaius > Dromaius novaehollandiae. The sequence continues at coordinate 3,751,603 of NC_088121.1, read as the reverse complement.
CATCATCATCGGAGTCAATGAAGCTGCTGGATTCCAGCTCACTGCTCATCATGGTGGAGGAGCTGTCATAACCAGGAGGGTGCTCACGGTGTCTGTCTAGTTTGGGATGGCCATTGATCCGAGGGACTGCAAGAAGAAATTCAATGGAGTATTATTAGGTAAAGAGGAAGAGGAAGGAAGAAACAGCACATAAAGCATCACTGAGGTTAGCACTGCATTCACAGTGTCAGCTGGGGACAACCCTACAGGAGGATCCCTATGCAGAAACTGAGTTATTTTGTAGAACCCGATTTCAGTCAACAGCTTGAAAACCCATTATCCTAGCATAACTGCCTCTTTCATAACTTGTTTATTTGTCTGTGGCTCAGTTCATGTGCTATACTCAAGACTGAATAGGCAAAGGCATAAGGGGATCAAGGAAGCAGTAGCAGGCACAAACAGGTATTATAATGGTATTAAAACGTGCGCTAGAACGGCAACAAGCAGTTATTATCAAAAGGAAGGTTCACAAAAAGATCTTGGGAAAGCAGCAGACAACACCACCTGAGTTTTGTATGGACCAGCCAAACAGCACAGAAAGCTTTAGATAACGTTCCCTGATGAATTCTATTAACTTCTCACCCGTAAAATCCCCCATTTCCCTGATCTGCCCTACTCCTTCCTATCCCCTTACCTATACCACCTTGTCTGGGCAATATGATCTTATCAAAGTCACATTGTCTTGGCCATTTCACATGCATAAGGTACTTCAGAACTTTTTTTTTTTTTTTTTTTTTTTTTAAACTAATCCCTGGCTGTGAGGATGATGTCAGAATGTGCAGACATTTCTCTAGGTAATCCCTCCAGTAAGAATGCCATTTACTTAAATGCACCAGTGGTTCATCTTTCTCTGGAGAAATTCTAAGGATTTTCCTCTGCAAAGCAAACTCCTCTGCCTGCTTGCTTTCAGAAATCTCTCTTAGCAGACCCTTAACCCACAAGTGCTCTAATTCATCAAGAACTGAAACAAGAAAGGCTCAGCTTGATAAGCCACCTGATCAAGAAACAAACATAACAGGGTTCTTAATATTTTTAAGCACATTTTCCAAACTCTCAAATCCTTCCCATATCCAAGGGGCCTGCTCTTCAATTACAGAATGGAAAACCTTCATAAAGGAGGAATGTCTCCACTAATTTTACAGAAAACTCTGTGCAACTGCAGACATCAAAAGTTCATTAAGACAGTTCTTGCTAAGTTTTGAAGTAAAACTGCTTGAAAATCTAAGAGGTGGCCTGGACACTGGGCTGTGAAGTCCAGCTTAGCTACCCTTTCCCACTGTTTCAGTTTGCTCATCTGTGAAATAAAAATAAAAAACTACTTTTCTCTTCCTGCCAGAGGGACAATGGGCCTAATCATTTATGTCTTTGAAGTGTTTTATTAAGAGTTTCAGTAAAAGGTAACAGATGTATAAGACACCATCACATTTCTTATAAAAGACATATTCATTCATTGCTGTAAATCCAAACAGTTGATACATAAGGCTATAACAAAGCCTCCTGCTACATCATTTCATCACTCAGCTTCTAGGTACACCTATAGACAGATAAAATGGTTGTGAACACTCTTTAACTGGCTACCCAGGAAGACCAAATCTTCTTTCTAGTCACAGAGCAAGTACTGAACTCCTCCTTTCCTTCAGTGGCACTAAGTTTTGGTTGAAAAGAAGCTGAAAAGTAGCATGTCACCCCTTTCAGAACTGGTATTTGTTTTCTATCCTGCGCTATGCTGAAGGGCAGTTGAGACTGTATCATTTATCCAAGTCCCAAACACTATTCTGCAGCTAGCACATAATATTAATAACAAGTGTGGGACTGGCTGCTGTCTCTGTGAACTGCCTTGAATTCAGAAAAGTGAAATGAATGAAGTTTATTGAATTTCCATTCCAGGCTCTGCCTCCAGAGCTCCTTACGTGACCTTGTTTCTCTGAGCACTTCCATCTTGTGTAAAATGGGGACACGACAACATTTTCTCTCCTAGAACTCTTTATACTGCACATTCTACAGTACAGAAATTCTTTCCTCCCATGACTCAGTAATCATAACTATCACAACAGGATCCCAGTGTTGGGTTGCAACACCAGATCTCACTGAAATACAATTCATCAGCTTCTCAACCGCAACTCTGACTTCAGAATGACTTTTCTTCATCAACACAATGAGAAGGGAGTATTTAAAGGCCTGAATTTTCAGTCCTGTCTGAATAAAAAAGTGTACATCTGTTTCCTCAAACTCTACAGTCTACTTTAAGCCAGAAATTGACTACTAATATGCTTTCAGCACCAGGCATGATCAGCAGAAAATAAAGTACCTTTGGGAATCCCACATCTGTACTCAAATGGTCTCCTAGCTCTGTTTTAAACTGAAGCTTAGAAAACAGACAATTACGCCTGCATATGCTAGATGCATGCAGATAGAAAGAAACACAGAGGCTGACCAAATTTTATTTTTTCTAAATTGGTACTAATAGCTTAGAGGTGGTATCTCAAACAGGTGATACGGAAATTGATACATCTGTTTATGGCACAGATACTGAGGAGGTCAAGACTAAATTGCATTGTTTCTTCTCATTGGAAACAAACAACTCTGACCTCTGAGAATCAATCTCAAGTAGTCCATTCTACAGACTCCCTGAATGTCTAACCCCAGCTACTCAGCCAGGCTTTAAAAATAAATTTTTCTTTCAAAGGTGCTTTCACCCAGAACAAAAATGGAAAAAAAAGAAGGAAGGAGAAGGGAAAAACACCCAGATTCCAAAGCTGAGAAAACAGCTTTCTTCATCAAATTAACAGGCTCAAGACAGTTAGAGTTCTGTCTGTTAAGGTTAAGGCGAATGCCACAAACTTGAACTATTAACAGGCCTCTTTTCCTTGTGTTAAGCATTAGATTTTTAAATCTTTACATTGTGCAGACTAAAATTCAAAATATTTCACTAGATCTGGAAACCTGGATGCTAATCCCAGCATCACACAAATAAGACAAATTCAACCCAATTTGTTCAGCCTCTGCTGAAGTATAAAAACCAAGTCCAGCCACCTTGTCCATTTCATTCTTAGCTTCTGCACAGTGAAACACCAGAAACTAGGGAATAAAATAATGCCTCTTATCACAACAGACTGCATAACCTCTACATGCATTCACTGGGAAACAGCTAACTTGCTTGACATTGGTATTGCTATGTAGCAGCTAGATGATAACCTTCAAGGCAAAGAGAACATGAACCTCTTGGCTCCCTTTTAAAAATACTGCAACTTTAAACTTAACTTCAGGAGCAGCTGTTGGCACGTGAGAATATCATCACCCGCCAGTAAGTATGTTGGACTAGCAGAATGCGTGCCACATTATCATCCACACAAGCTCTATGCAAGTTATCCTGAATAGGGAATGACAACCAAGAAGGGTGATGCACAGATAATACTTTGTAGCAAAGCATCCAGGATTCTGAGTTATGATGCACAGAGACTCTCAGCAAATGCAAATCTAACATAGTCCTAAGCAGCTTTGGGAGCTGGTTGCTGATTACTTAATAGCCTTGCTTCTGCTTAAGTTTTCTTTCTGACTCCAATAGGAAGCTACAGCAAGTCTTCGAAATTTACTAGCTGACGCATAATTTACAACAAATTTATTAGCCTTTGCCCTTTATAGGTTTTAGACATCTATTTTTAATAGAGGAGCAGTATATAAGCTAGAAGGGGTAGAGGTCAAAACACAAGCCATGGAGAAAAATGACTTCATTCCTCCACAGGAAAAATGATTTTATTAGAGCACTTGCTTTTCTTGCATTCCTTCTACTACTCATCACTTACAACTTATAAAACTAGTCACATCACTTTTAGGTGATAATGTTGATTTTATGTGCAGAAGTTGACATTAAACAGAGGCCTGATATTAAAAATAAGCCCCTGTCAGGGGAAGCTTCCCACTTCCAATTGAGTGGGTAGTAAAGATTACAGAAAACAATGAGCTGGATTTTATCCCCAATAAACTGGTATAAATAGGAAGCAATTTGGGCAGCATGCCTATCTCAGGAGAGAAATTTTATTTACACTTGTTTTTGATCATTAAGTACACAGCCCAGGAAAAAAGTTGCCAACACCATTTTCTAATCTTCCTTTTCTGCAGGAGTTCTTCTCTGTTTTTGACGCTAGGGGTGGAGGAGGGTCTGATCATCAATAGGTGGGTTGTCCTGAAGTACCTACTAGAAATCACCAGTCCCGTCTTTCCCATCACTAGTAACGATTAGACAGCACAGTTTCTTTATTTCATTCCAAGTGGATGGTCTAAAGGCTTTCCCACTTGTGGACCACCTTCTCCTCTCTAAAATTCCATCCTGCATTCTCTCCTCTGCTGAGAATTCTGGATGTCATCCGCTAGGGAGCATTAAAGATAGAGATCTACAAACTGCAATCTCCAAGCTCTCAACTAGACCTTGCGCAGCTGGCAATGAAGATTGCTATGAAAATGGGACATCTTTCAAAGTGTCACACCTCATCTATAGTGAGTTATTTATTCAGGAAATTTTTGTGCTCATAAATTGTCTACAAGCAGATGGTTATTTTATTGCATTTGCCATTCAGAGTCCTTTGCCAAATACTTTCAATAAACAAAACTAACTCAGCTGATTTGCATAGGAGATCTGTTGTTCATGTCTCTAACCACTGGACGCCAGTCAGCTGCTGCGTGTTGCTCCTCTACCAGAAAGAGGCTTCTGAATTCCAAATCCGAATTTGCTTTCTGCTAACATTGTAAAAGGCTGTTCTCAGGCTGTCTCTAAGCAAGCTTCCTTCAAAACTTAACTTAATATTTATGCCACTGAAGAATAAAGTAATTCAGCTGTCACCTAGGTCTGACTGCCTAGCATCAGATACAAGCTTTTTGACTCTATCATACTATTTTAATTCTTGCATGAAATGCTCTTGCTCTCCTGCTTGGTTTAAGATCTATGATTACAGCATAGAAGGCACATACAATGCATTGTGATTATTTTGCATTCTACATAATCACTGACAAGAGCTGAAACCGTTTGGCTTCTCAGCATATTCCACGATTTACATTTCCCCGAAGTACATTTTGGCTGTTGTTTCAGAGGCTATGAACTTGAAGCTATGACTTGTGTTCCTATAAGATGGAACGGACTGCTAATCCCATGAGAAATATTTAGTCTCAAACACTTTCCCCATCCATTATCAGGTAAATAATTTATCCCAGACAAACTGCATCAGCTCACAACCATTACAAAGAATTAAAGGCCAACATCAATGCTGTATGCTCTTTAGGTCTCAAAGGGGAATTTTCTCACAAAGGACAATTTTCAGACTGTGCAGAATTTTAACAAGCTGAATGCTGCCTCAAACATGCTGTGCAAAAGTCACCAATGGAGTGTTTTCTTTAGGACTGCAAGTCTCAGTGAAAGAGCAATACCTCTGTAGAACAGTGTTACACTGCTAGATCACCTGTGTTTGACAGTGGAAATGCTGAACTTCTGTTCATTTACTTTTCAACTGAAGTAACAGAGAAGATTTAAGACAAGTGATGCTTAGTGCTTACTAAGAATATTCCTGCATCACAAGAACAATCAGGATAATACAGAGGAAGCCAAGGCATAGAAATGGGATCCATGGGACCCATATTCTCCCCTCAGCCTGCACATCTCCCGTGCTAACTGAAGTATAAAGAATTTCCAGTTTGAAACAGTGCCATGGCTTGCATATCAGGTATTTTTCAATGACTGTCTGTCCCTGAGGGGATGCACTATTAACTCTGAGGAGTCACAAGGCTGGAATGCTGCAAAGTGTGCCACAAATCACTCAAGATTCTGCAGTGCCAGCACCAGTCCTGAGCACCTCAGGAAATGGAGATGTAAGGTCCTGTTTCTGTGCAAAGGTAACAGAACTTGTGCCAAGAGGGCAAGGACAGTCAGTACTCAGCCTATGCATCCAAAGGAATGCTCAAGAGCAATCAATGGATCCACTTTGGCAGAATCCAAGTTCAAGAACCTGGGGAGCATCCAGCTGAAGATTTTACCAGTGCTGCAATACATGAACATGGCCTTTGGTTCCAAAAGGGTTCCTGACATAAAACTCTCCAAAACCAGTAACAACCCTTCAAACTTTCACATATCCTTCAGATACAGTGTGCATTACATCTGCTTTATACCGTATACCTCAGTTACCCCATATAGACCAAGGTCACTGACTGCTTAGGAATCTCAGTTGAGATGAATGTTAATACCTACAGTGTTACACGCGGGGCTGTGCTTCCGGATAGCATCTGACCGGTTCCAATGGCCTCATCAGGTGGTGACACCACTTGTGACAATATCTCCTACTGGGAGTGGGTCTCTGAGGGAAACGCTGCTGTGGGTGGTGCTCCTGTTGCCTCTCTTGCTGTGGCTGGCTCCTACCGAAACACTCCAAAAACGGGAGTGACCATTTCCCTGCCCACACTGCGCCCACTTACAGAAATCTCCAGTGTGCACTGTGACTATCACTCTGTCCAAGTCCAACAAACATATCCAGATGTACAACAGCTTCCCACAAGTAGTTACTTTTCATGCATAGTGTGAGGAAAAAAAAAAAGAGCCAGTTCAGGGCTCCTGCTGGGACACTGATAAAATTCCATTCCTGAAGACTCAAAGATTACAAAAAACATATACATTTTTGCATGCTCTTCCTCCATGACATAATCCCAAGGAAGCCTGTGCCCAAGAGGTAGCCCATCTGGTGAACAGTGTATCTTGAAGGACTGGGAAAACAGAACAAAAAGAATTTGCATTGACTTTTTCACTCTGTCATTTCACAACACACTCTGCAATCACATCTGCAGGACACAAGTCACTCTTTTTCCATGGATCATCTCTGAAAATCCAAATCCCTTTACAGACACATTTTCAAGGGGATTCTGCAATACAGGACATATCCTTCACCCGAGAAGAAAAAACCCCAAATATACATATGTTTCTCATCCTTAAACTGCATACGCTTATACTAGCATCTTTAACAAGGACCATATGTTTCACAGCTTCAGCCTAATATTAATACTGATGACTGAGCAACTCCACTTGCTCTAGAGAAAGTTTAAGACAGATGGATTACTCCATCACGACACAAACCGCTAAGCAGGCAACTGTAAGAGTTCACAAGGTGTAAATACTGGCGTTAACTGTAACAATGGAAAACAGAAAAATTTCACCAAAATCAGTGGATGTTTGTCATGTGCCAGAACCACAGCCACAATCTAAAAACAGTCTTTGGATCTCATATACAAGGTCCTAGTTGATAAAGTTGCGTACCATGCACTGAAATCAAGATACCCAACAGCAGTATGCGCTTAGGTGCTGGCTATATGTTCATGTCCAGCTGAGTTCATTGAGGTCATTTGAGGTCTTTTTTCAATCAGAACCAGGGACTGATCATGTCTTGATTTCAAGCAGATGTTTGTATTCATTCTGGTGAAATCTGTGCTTGACTTAAGGTTGATATAACTCTGTTTGACGTATTTCAAATATTCTCTCAAACCACTTGCCTTGGCATTATTACCATGTACATCACTACAGCACCATAGAAGCAATGTTTGTTGAATAATTAACTTCCTACAGAAGGGCCAAATCTTCAGAAACAGTGAATGCTTGCTTCTTCTGTGCAATTTAATAGGGATCGCAATAGCTCAGCTCCTCTCAAGGTTCAGCCATTCGAACATTACACACTTTGGGAACAGTTTCACTTCTTTTGAATCGGGTCTTCAGGACAAACACAAAACAATGTAATATAGCATTAATTCATTAGGATTGGGCATTTAAAAGGATGATCCTTCCAAGAGACATTAAAATTTTGTCACAAATGTTTTCCAACTCTCCTCCTTTTTGACATGGGCTTTTTTCCCAGTAGCCTTTCTTAACAGCTATCCCTCAGAAGCGTAGGGAACTGGTACAGATGCAAGATGATGATAACGCAGAATAAATTAGTGCCTGCTTTTAGTATCATTAATGGTAACGTTGTTTAATATTACAATAGTCCCAACATTCTTGTGTGGCATTATTGTACAGTACCTCAGATGATTAAATTCAAAACAGATTTATCCTATTATTCCAAGATTGACCCAAGCTCTTCAAAAAGTAATACTCTCTAACATCACGCAGATCACTTTTGTCATCCAGCTCAGAGACTCTCCCATGTACATGCACTTTGCCTACTGATTTCCATTTTTTCTGCTTCTTTTTTTGAATAAGCAAGGTGTTTTCAGAAATGACTAAGCCTCCTCCAACCCCCACTTCTCTCATACAGGCATGTGTGTTCACTCTTGGCTTTGCCCAGTTTTCCCAGTTATATTACAAATTAGAAGGCATATTTCCTAATCAATTATTATTAACATATAAGAATAATAATATTAATAATAATCATCATCATATCTTTAAACTATTTACAATTCACCATTTTACATATTTTTACACTTGGTGAAGAATGAATCAATGTTTTTTAACAGGCCTTTATAGTTTTAAGGTTTCATAGGGAATAGCATTTTGGAAAAATACCTTCACTCCTGAAAATATCATTATCTTTACTATTCCAGTAATCTCCTTTCCCCTGTTCTCCCCTCAGACTAAGAGCTGCTTGTCTTCACTGATACAGAAACATACTTTCATCCTTTGCTCACCACTAGAACATTTCCTCCAGCTTTCGGTGAGGGCCAGTCTAGTTTTTCCACAGCTGTGCCACCCTGGACCAGGTAGCACGGTCCATCTCTCGTACACACTACCCTGACCCTCCCTGGCCCCACCAGCCACTGTGGACATGGTGAACCAGTGATGGGCAAGCACCTCGCAACCCTACGTGCTGCGACCTGCAGGCAATATTCCTGGGAAAGCACAATCTCATCCAAGCAGGACCTGCCACCTGGCTGTCTGCTCACTCCTCTGCGCAGCCCCCGCCTGCCAGCCGACACCTGAGGCACTGCAGGCCAGGCCAGTGGCGCCGGCGGGGCCCCAGCAGCTGGGGTCCCACGGTGGCTCTTGGCCATCTTCCCCACTGTGCCGTGCATAAGGGGCTGCTCACGTGGGGCAGGGCCTGCGTGGTCTTGCCAGGGTGCAGAAGCGATTCCTCCCGCCACCATAAGCCAGGACAACAGGAGGCTGCAGTGCCACAAGAAGGTCATGGGGATTCCGTTTTTGCGACTGGTATGAACTCAGCTGAATTTAGGCAGTTCCTGAGTGGCACTGAATTTAGAGTTCTTCCATTTAAACTGGAAAACCACTCACAGAAACAAAACATTCCTCCTGGGAATGGAATTCCTTTGGGGGTGTAGGCAATCTCCATCTACTCCTTGAATAACTTGAGACAAACTAATCTAGTAGAACCAAGGCTTTCATTTAAAAAAAAAAAAAAAAAAAAAAAAAAAAAAAAAAAAAAGCGAGAGAGAACGCAATAGAGTGTGCACGCACAGGCATGAGTGAGAGGGATAGTCCTACTAACACAGAATCTCCTTTAAGATCTGTAGTTGTAATGTTTCATGTTTCCAAGTATGCAAAGAGCACATGAATGTGCGTTTTAGAGGAGCTGCCTTGTGGATTCAGGAGACCCTCCAGAAAGAATAAACAATCCTTCTGCAATGCCCTCCACTGTGAAATCCCTCCTACTTGTTCTTTCTAATGGAGAAGGAAAGCAGATTTTTTACACGCAAGATATAGCACTGTTAGGGAAATGAAATGAGAGCAGCTTGCATCATATGCAGCACAGAAGACAAGAGCGAAATTTATATGGTATTTTTTATGATCCTTGGATTCTTCACAAGCATTAGGTACAAAGAAAATGGCAGGCAGAGATGAGTCGGGATGGATGGATGATGGTGATAGTGTGTATATTTTCTCTGTCTGCTATGACTCAATCTGACACGTGATTTTGGTGCAGCAGGACTACACCTGGAGTTCTGCAATCAAATCTGAACACCACATCAGTGGAAGTTCATTGACACCTTGAGGCCAGTTCCAAACAGCAAAAGAAACAGCCAAAACACTGATAACACAGACTTGGTGAAGGAAATAGCCAAAAGGTCCAGATTTAAGGTCCTTTTCCAAGGGAAAAATGGCATCAGTTTCTATATGTCAGAATGTCCAGGTTCTTTTCTGCATACTGCATCCAGGCAACAAAACTTAGTCCTATTACAGGGATGCAAATGAAAGACCCCAGTAAAATTGAGAAAGATTATATAAACACCCCAACCACAGGTAATGCTCACACCTTCCTGTATTCCCATATCAACCACAGACATAAATCCATCAGAAACCAGGCTTTGTTACTTCTTGTTCAAGTTACGAATTTTCTTCTTTTATCTTGAGACCTCCAGATCACTTACTTTCACAGTGCAGGTCAGCACATACCGAATCATGCTTGATCATTACCTTGGCAACACCTGAGCTGAACTAAAGTGCAAATTTCTCAGTAACAACTGTTCTTCGAAACTCATTCATCCAACCGCCCTTGCAACTTAGAGGCCTTGTTCAATAACTGCCCTGCCCTCAAGCAGAACAGCTGCCATAGCGCTCCATTAGAAAGTATATTTGAATCCTTGAATATATCAAGGATCCTTAACATATTTTGGCGCTAGTTCTGCAACTGCAGCATTCATAGGTGCTAAGAGTAGATCTTAAATTCAACCACTCCCAGTAACAGAGGGTAAGAGGATTCAGCCCACCCTAGCATTTCACTCCTAAACAGAACCGCTCCATTTTGGGAGGCCGCTGCACTAACAGCAGGTACTGACTCTTAAGAGTTTGCTGATGTTTAGAAGGGAGCAGACAGTGGAACTGGTGACTTTATAGGTGAAAAGCCACATCCACTATTGAGCGAGCAGGATCTTGCCTTTGCCAGGCTAAAGCATTCCAAATGCAAGGAACTATGAGACAGACAAAGACATCACCTAACATTCTCATTTGCTCACAGTCGAAAGCAGAAGTGGAATTGAGAACACAGGGATAATTACTTGTGAGAAAGCAAATTACAGTTGCTGCTCTAATTGCCCTTGAGGGTGGCCTGCCCTTCAATGCTCCCCCCACCCCCAAACATTTTAATCAACTGATGATGTGTTGCAAGGAAAACACTGCAATGAAGCAGTAACAGAGCAATGTCAAACTTAGTCCACCTACTCCTGCTGCTCCCACGTAGACAAGACACACAGGAAACAGGGCATCAGCTGAAGAGGCTCTGGAATCAGCTCATTATTTAGAAACAAATTTTTCTGTTAAAAAGCAGATTACTGCATTAACAGGTGGCACTCTGTCCAGCCACAGAAAATCACCAGCCTCTTGTTCCAGGACAGGCAGTTAACTGAGCTGTGTGTTTATTCCCAGATACATGTCCATTTTAAGAAAAAGTAGAAATTATGAAACGAAACACAGCCAGGTCAGCTGGACCATACCTAAAGGAGTTACCCTCCCTTTTTTCCTTTAAAGTCACTACAAAAAGTTAATAGTTATTTTATCAAGCTAATTACATAAAAGAGAAGAAAACATAAAAGGCCCATTCAGTCCTTATGGTACAGATATGAATACACACCACCTCTCCTTCCAATAGCTGAATGTGTACAACTAAATACCTAAATACCTGCACACATGGATCCCTCCAAGGCAGTAACTGCCTTTAAATTCCTTTTGAAAAAAGCCAGCAGAAGCAGATTATCAACCTGCATAAATTCCCACAGCTCCACTGATTTAAACAAAATCATACCCAACAGAGAACCCAGTCCTTTTTTTCAAAAGTCCTCCAGAATAGGAGCACTATTAAAAATAAAGAGGAATATTTTGAGTATTATACAAATACATACTTTTAAAATGTTCTAATTAGCAATGCATTGGCCTATCTGTGTAAATTAAAGCTTCAGTTTATGACTCTTCTTGTATCATTCAACCAAACTTAAACCAAAAATGGAAGAGAATTGTTGTTTGAGCACTTTAGAAGATTCACTTCAGTGTTTCCCTGTGCACAGCTGGATTCACTTGGAACTAGAACTGGTGAACAGCTGTGAGGTAGAGAGAAGAGCTCTTAGTCCAATTTTGCAGTTCTGAAGGGGCATTGATAATTGAGATCAACATCCATCTTTCAAAACACTCCAACTAAAAAAAACCTGTTAGATCAGAAGAGTTCACTGTCCTAATAGTGCCTCCTACTTACATATTTTCCATTTCCTTTCTTCCAGCCATATCTTCTCTCTGCTAAATTTTGAGCAAAAAATGTTTTCATCTTTACATACATTTCCTGTTTGAACTAGATTTTGTTTTATACAAAGACTCCTATACACTGCTCCAATAGATAAAAGTGGCTTTAACAGTAGGCAAATACGCTTCAATTTTAACCTTGTTTTATACCACCCAAACAGCATCAAATAGCCTTGAATTCCCAGGAAAGGCCTTCCTGTATGATTAAGGTGCATATTTAAATCCACAGAATTTCTGCAATCTGTCGGGGGCGGGGGGGGGGAGCATTTTATAAGTTTATCTAGTTTAACCAACATTGTCTGGAAGGAGAAAAAGCCATTACTATACTGGAAAAAGTATCTTCATGAACCATGATTACACCTGTTTCACTGATGACGTTCTCCCAAATATCCAAGTTCCTAGTGTAAATAATAAATTATCCTCCACTCTGGTTAATTCCCTGACACAGACAGATTCTGCACTCTACTCCTTTCGTCTTTATGCTCAATACCCATCTGGGAATTCAATACTGATGACCTTAATGACTTTCAGTCCTATTGACCTCCTGCTCCTATTCCTTCATCAGAGGATGGCAGAGTCCATTGAGACTGTCCAACAAAAGCCTTTCATTGTGTCACAGTGATTAGGACAAAGCATAGCCTAGGAGGTTAACGTATGTCCTCCTCGACTTTTATCAACAGCAGAGTAGGTCCCGCCTGAGGGACAAAATCACAAAGCACAAAAAAAACAGGTTGACAGGACAGGGAGTTTACACAGCCCACAGTTAGAATTTTGCTCTTCTACTTACGTTGCCTTGGGTGATTTTCATTTTTTCTGTGCTTCCAACAGATCTTTATTTTGCTTCCCTTCTCTTCCCTGCCGTGTGTTTTTTTCAAGTCAGAACAAGAACCTCATCCTGTTGGACCTCTCAGTTCCACACAGATCAGGGATTAGTGGAATCTAAGTCCGCCTGACCTGTATAGGTTTTAGCTCAATGTGCCTACATCTATATAGTTCCCAAATAGTTCATTAAAATCTTTTCTCACTTCATCTTGTTTGAAACTAAGGTTATAACAAAGGCTATAATAAACTGTTCAATCCTTCCTCTGGAACAGGTACTTCTTTCCCATGATACAATATCCAGGGACACTTATCTTCTCAGGGTGGGCATTTCATCACTCACTTTATACCAATGATGAGCTCAAAGTTACAAACAAACACTATGGAGTATGTGTTACCGTATCTCAGTGATCTAGCAGTACCATACATATGTTTTGCTACTCAGCATAATTAATACCCAGGGAACAAAGCTAAAGTAATGGTGTTCCTGTGAGGATCACTCAGCCTGCCCCTCTGTGAATTATTGGAGCTGTAATTTTGGTATTATTTAAATAAGTCTCTACAGGGCAAAAATCAAACGCACTAACTGCATTTATTTCTTTCTGCACGGAAAAGTGGATTTACTACTATTTCATAATGACAAGTGATGCACACAGCTTCTGCCTCTGAAGTGGGCTGTGAACCAGGTGTCACAATCTTGCTGCCCCCCCACCCTTGTCCGCCTTTTCATATGCCTATTCTTCCACTGTACATCCAACTCTGCAGCATGAAGACTCATGAAAATAATGTCTCTGCTAATTTATGACATTTGTCATAGAAGAGTCTTAAAGCCTTCTCCACTGTAAGGGTATTTCACTTCTTATAATCTTATTTAAATGGCAGTCGGGATACAGCGCTGAACTATGCATTTTGGTGAAGCCCTTTCAAATGAAAATAACACACTGTTCTGTTATTTTTTTTTTTTTTAGTAAATATTATTATGACTGCAGAAACACTAAGGAAATAGAATTATGTATTTCATGAGACCAAATGATACAGCAGTTGTTCTTGCTTTATGCATGCTAACAAGACTCACCTCTTGCTCACATGTACAGCCTGTTTCATGTAGGAGCTTTAAATCATTTTGAGAACAGATAACATTTGCATTACTGAGTTACATATACTTGTCTGAGCACAGCTCAGATTGATAGGAGAATCAGGAATTTTATCCCATTTCTAGCTAAAGGGAAAAGTATGAGCTAATTTCAGAGCACTAGAAGCCAGAAACTCCTGAACTCCAGCCATACCAGCTGATCAATCTGGATGACAGATAGCCCTAGATAAGCCACCCAGTGATCATCAACCCTATTCCCATGAATGTCCGTGGCAAAATATACATTGGCTTGAATGGGGTAAAATCCAGTTCTCTAATGAAAGCTCCATACCATATCATCAATAAACCAAAGCCATTTTTCTAAGCCATCTACCTCATCAGGGTTTAGCAATGACCAATTAGTAATTAGTTAAGACTGGCAAAGCTCTCTGAAGATGCAAGAGCTCCTATTTCAGCAGCAAGGGCTATCATAGAAAAAGTTACTGTGAAACACAAATCTCAGTAAAATAAAAAGACAGGCTGCAGTCCCAAAGTTTAGGTCCCAATCTTAGCAGTGTTAGGAAATACTCTAAACAGTCGCTGGTATCAATCCCACCTCCAGATTAACAAGAAGAGATCAGAGATTTATTTGGATAATAAAGGCACCCTCAGTGATAATGGAATAGGATTAATTTAAAAAAAAAAAAATCAGAAGGTGCTGAATCATTTTGCTTTGGTACATGAACCAACCCTTGGAACTGAGTACAAACTGCCAAAGTTAGCAGGTTGTTCCACAGTTATCTCATATAGACTTTTTTGTACCTTACAGCAATGCAAGTGGTCTTGGCCCCTGGCAAAGGCAATACAACAGACTCATCTCTGGACAGGTTTATCCTTTGTTTTTTATGGCCTCCTTCCAGCAATGCCATCCTACTTCATTCCTATTCACTGGAAAAAGTTATAAATATGGCTCCCTGATCGAATAACTGCATAAAACAGCAGCAGACTTTTTTCACTTCACAGACCCAGTCTCTGGTCACAAAGCTATATCCATGAAAAGGACTCCTTAAAATATTTTTCTATCCAACTTTAATGGTAGTAAGTCTCATCTGTAATTTTACATCACACTATAGTGACAAAACACACAAGCCTTCAGGGGATTCTGTCTAACACAACATCAAATTGCAACCAAAAATATACATACTCACTTCATAAGGAGACCTGACAAGACATATTCTAGTCACTGTTTGACAGGTCAGGACCCAGGGATCTCACAGTGAGGAGTGGAAAGCAGCAGTCAGTACACCTACCAAGTAAAAAGGATACTTTCCCATTGCAAACTGTAGTTCTGAAAATAGAAACCAAGTGATTGTCATGGCAGCAAATTAACAATACTGAAGAGCAAGGAGAACAAAGGCTGAAAGCTTACAGCAGACTCAATGGGCTCATAGTCCCAGAGGAACAGGACTATGGAGCAGCTGTGAAAAGACAACAGCACTCACAGCCCATACACTTCAGCATCTTCAGTACCTGCTAGTCAGCAAGAAGACACAACTTCTCTCGTTTTCTCTCATTTAAAAAATGAAGTGCTACATGGTGTGGGAAAAGAGGCCCCTTTTCTTTTTCCTATAGGACATCCTGACTCCAGAGTGAACAAAAAAAAAAGTAACAAGATCAGGTAAGTAAGTGCCTGCCATGCAGTGTTCTGAGGCATTTCTCATCATGTTAAACCAATGGCAGTCAACCATTTTGTAAATGTGATCCGTTTCTTTTCTCTTCTCGCGGAATTTCATACCCACTCTGTAAGAGTCACTCAAAAATGAGCTCCTCCTTACAAAGCTTCCATGCAGAGTTAACAATGCCATCATATTAATTCTACCTATTTAAAGAATTGAGAAGCAGATCAAGAATATTCTCAGAACCATAAGAAGTGGTGTTAAAGGCTGGTAGATGACAGTTCATATCTGTGAGTCAGCACTAAGCCAGAATTCCAGCACTGTAAGGTCTGCAGTATTGCTGGGGACAGCCTCTTCAAAATTAACTGAAGAATTGAAATTATCAGTACCCCAGTTTACCATAGGTCACTTGATACTTATTACCATGGTGCTATTGCCCTGTATTAAATGCTGATGGCATTCCTGACACTGTAAAACAAGCACAGTTTTTCCATCACCATGGTTATATGGGGCAGTCAGATACAGATGCACCTGATGGATAAGACTTCCACAAGGCATGGACTTGACTGCAGAAGCAAGTCTTCAGCAACTCTAGAGAAGAAACACATGTATAAACTGTTTTTCAACTAAAATTAATATTTGGTGATTTGGGCCTAGGAAGAGTCAATAAAACAAAGTTCTTGCATGTGAATTTGAATTTTCAGAGAGACTCTCTTGAATCTGAAAACAGACTATAAAGCACTCACGTGGATTGAATGAAATGGAAATTTTGCCCAGAGCCTCACAAACCCAGGCAGATGGGTTCCTTGCAGTTCCTCTCCACTCAGTGACCCAGACACTAGTCTAGGGAACATCATCTCAGACAGCAAGACTACCTTCTTCCCTATTCCTGTCCCTGCCTGTGAGCAGGCAGCACAGTAGGCAGACTACAAGAGGATCAGCTCACAACAGGGTAGAAAGAGCAGGAGAAAGAAGATGATTATTCCAAACCAAGCAGAGAGCACAAAAAATCTCTCAGCTGCCTCTTCTGAATCTCAAGTCAGTTTCACTTGTAATAATATAGACCCATCCACAAAGGCAGCCTGCAATAGGTGCTCTGGCTACATTAAGCTAGCAAGAAAGGTAGGGACACACATGAATGGAAAAGACCACATGCATTTAAGACAGGCAGACATTGAGAAAATAGTATTTTTAGTTCTTTGGTGAGCAGCCCTCAGGGCATAATCTTGCCATACACTAAATGAGCAGGTAAGTATCCTGCCAGGAATGTAGGGCATTCAGCAATGTCAAATGTAACTAAGCACCTTAAAGATCAAACCTCTAATGAAAAGAAATAGCACAAGGCAATAGCTTATAATATGCCAGAAGTCAACTAGCAAAGAGACAGGGACTACATTTAAGATGGCCTATAGTAAACTGGTAAATTGATTCTACAATGGAATCGTATGTTCTGTAGTAGCTTTGACATAGTTTTCCTGAAGATCTCAGTCCTGAACCTTAAACTAAGCATAACACTCAGGAATCATAATGCACAGGAGATCAAGTCAACAGCATCCTTGAACAGGGAAACTTTGCTGAGTTGCTCTGCTCTACCTAATGAGTTACAATAGTAGCCCCATGAGATCAGAATGGAAAATATATTCAGAAAGCACATAAAAGATCCAGCATTTTTAGGAGGAGGGGGGAAGAAACCCCCCCCCCCACACACACACAGAGGAGGCAAGCAATGTAGGAAGAATTTCAGCACTTCCCTTCCGTTCTGGAATGCAGCATTAAGTAGTGAAGCAGAACAGGAGGAAAACGAAAAGTGAGACCAAAAAAATCTGTCTTTTCATGCTTCCCTCTTATCAAGTTCACACGGGCAGATCTAAAAAACTAACATTTAAAACAAATCACCTTTTAACATTCTTGCAGTAACAACCTTTTTGACCATATTAGAAGATTCTCACTTTGTCGTTTCCCAAAGGAATGTGCAGTCAGTACCATGCAAAGACAGCTCACTGCTCCACCCGCTGTTTGAGTAATTCTCTTTCACTTTGAGCCACTGACAATCCGGAAGTGTTAAATAAACAGAAAGACACCTGCTTCTAATACACAATATATATGTGACTTTTAGTTTTCTAACTGGAGGCAAATACTTCAGTGGGTGAGTCTGTGAATAAAATCTGTGATGGCATCTCTTGGGCCCAAGTATTCCAGATCAGGACCGTTTCAGACTCAATGCCTAGCATCTATTAATTCTCGATTAAGCCTGGAAATTCTTGTCTGGCAATGAATGAAAACAAGCTTACTTTGACGTACAGACTAGAAGCAAGAGCTGAAGTTCTGTAATTTATGCATGTACCTTGGATGTACATATGTTTAAAGAAGGATCATCTGAGCCAATGTGCCATAGCTACACCAGCATATAACATTACTGCTGATTTAAGCCTAGAGAAATCAAACTTACTGCTGATTTAAGCCTAGAGAAATCAAACTATTTCAGAGGATTTGGGCTCAGATCTCACAATGTTAAAATATAAGACTCTCAAACTGCCTACATTGCAAACTCTAACACATCATACAGACACTGTGACCTACCTTTAAATGAGCAAACTTGAATAACAGAGGCAGTCTAGCCATGACAGCATGGAGCTTAGCATCAGCTAAATTATCACTCTCTCCAAGCAGATCATCTTCTAAAGCTACAGAAACGTCTTTATATCGTCAGACAGAATCTCCCTGCCACTTCACTACAGGCTGTCCAGATCTCCTAGAAAATCCTGAGCTTCAAAGTCTTTCAAAGCAATTAAGTTTTTCCATTAAAATAATAATAATAGTCCCTGAAAGCACACAGGAACCCAGGCATACTTCTCTTCAGTAGTATTCACGCTAAAGTAGTTCCGGCTCTGAAAGACTAACAGAAAAATTGTGAATGAAAAAGGGGAAGGAACTCACCATCTTCATGCCCTTCTCTAGTCCTGCGTCGATGTCTGTCTCGCCGGTGGCTAACAACTGACTCTGTTCCTGTTTCATTGTCCAATCCATCTCGACTACTGGCAGCATTTGGGCTGTAAGAGGACAAATAGGAAGAAGCAGTGGAGTCACTTTTGACAAAAAAACTGGTGCATCCATGAGAACGCTGGTTCAGAAGACCCAGACGACTATTATACAGATTAGCTAGTCTGGGCAGCAGCAGTGCAAGCTCCCCAAGACTGCTCTGCTCATCCCAAAATCACCTGAAAGGTGAAAGGACAGTTCAATCTCCCTGGCCTGAGACACTGCACTATTTGCAGAAGTAGTATCATTGTTACATCGAAAAAGCTGCCACAAAACATTTGCATGAAATTTTCATGGAGGAAAAACTTGTTGATGGGCAAAGAAAAGGAATTTTTTTAATGCACACTGCTCTTTGAACAGATCTCTGGTGCACTGATATTGCAACAGAAAGTCAGCTTTTGCAACTAACACACTTCGCAGGAGCTGGGAGCTCAGCTAAGTCCCATCGTGAGAGTTTTAATATCGCAAATTAGGAGCATACCTGCCTAACACTGGAGCAAACACAAAACACTTTTTGGAAGAACAAAGGTCATTGACTCTCTCACCCATTCAATCTCCAAAACACCCTGCACATCTCTCAAACCCTCCCAACCTCATTCTGAAGATCACATATTCAAGAAGCATATACAAGTATGCACAAGCTCCTCTGGTAATGCCAACAGAGGACATGCTCCAAAAGAGAGTTATTCTCAGAAAAGTACTGGAAGTGTGAACTGAATTGCCTTTTCTGCAATATTGCAAAGGTGTTTACCTAGGACAGTCCTGTTTATTAAACCCAGTGTTTCAACTCACTTCCTTGGTTGCTTGTTCATTCACAGACAGACTTGTTTCCCTGACAACCTGAGCTAGACATATGGCATGCTGATAGCCAGATAGCAGAAGCCACAACTCACTGCAGCCACTTTTAATACAGAGCTGTGACCTTGAAGGCTGAACTCTTACAAGTCACAGCAAGGCTCAAAATAATTAAGTGCACATCTGTAGGATATACAAAATGATCCCAGAACCTCCTCTCATGCTCTCAACTGTTTGAAAGTCACACAGCTACATCAGTGCAGCACAGTCCTCAATCTGGCAAGGCCCAGTGAAGGGCCATTATGAACAAATAAACTTTGGGGAAAGATCAGAAGGACCCTGATGACCATCTCAGTGGCCAGATTTCTTCTGCTTTTGTGATGGTTCTACTTTCTGAGAGTAACTTTTCCACTATTATAATTAGCCAGAATAAAAGGTTTCAAAGAGACAGTGGTTTAGGACCACTTTCTGGGATGAATCTAAACAAACATCAACAACAGCTCCCTAACTCTTGAACTTCCAGACATTCAGAAATGGCCATTTCTCAATTCATACAAACAATAATACTGCCTGTCACCTGTAATTCCAATAGATGAGTCAAGTCTGCTAGCCAAGAACAAAGCACTGAGTCTGTAAGACCACTTATTTGCAACCATCTGTTTCAAGATCTCTGCTGAGGAGGAAAAAAAAAAAAAAAGTCATGTTAGAGCAGAGCTGGCTGGAGCAAAGAGGGAGATACTCTTTTCGCCTTGCATAGAATTAGCTTAGCTCTTCCCTTTTCACCTCAGTCTCAATGTTTTTTAAGGATCTATGCCATTCTTGCATTTCATAAACTACCTTGAGGCATGCACATGGAAGGCAATGAGAAAAGCCTCTTGGAGTGCTGAAAAAGAAAACAGTTCTTTTCAATGGACTATATTGTGGAAATTGACCTATAGCTCCTGAAAATGCAATAGAACATGGTCTGACATGGGCTAATGCTCTGCTGTGAAAGATGTCCCTTAGAGGGTCATACTCTTCCTCTCTGTCCCATAGATTCCACCCATCAGAAAAACTTCCTTAAGAGCTTCGGTACTTTTTTTCTTATTCTTAAGTATGAACCTAAAAGATGCTAGGCAACAGATCTTTTCCACAAAAAAATATTACTCTTATCTATGAATTACGCCCCCTTCACTCAGACACACCCTAAAGTGATAAGAAGCAAGAACGGAACTTGCATGAACCTTGCAGACTTTCTTTGTTGATTAAACAAACAGTATTAGGATAATATCACTGAGAGCTTGTACAAGGATGCCTCCACAAAGCAACTCAGTCCAACAGTGCTGCTGCTAGCCCATATCTCTTGCTGCTGCTCCTGCCTGCTTTCCTTGTACCTCTACCAAAATGCCTGCACTGTTGACCAAGAGTTCTTTCTCTAAGGCTAATCTTGAACCTGGGCATTAACCTAGCTACATAGCCTGATGGCTGGGTAGTCAAATGAGGGCTTGTCCAAGACATAATTTAGCTGGACCCAGAACTGGGATATGTGCAAGCACATCTGCATGGTGTTACATTTAAGATGACTGCTGAAAGCCTTCTCTAACCGCACAAACTTCTTTTGAATGAATGAAATGTATTGACATGCCCACCATATAAATTAGGAAATAGAGGTCCCTATTCAAGGAATCATTTGAATGCACACTTTAAGCCCTAATGAAGCTATTCAAACAGAAGCACGTTTTTAAGTGTTGTCCCAAGTACATTCGCATTTCTTCTTTCAGTCCTGTTCAGCTGAAGGGGGGAAGAGAGTGACTGTTTCCTAATGTTTCAGAACCCTCATCAGTGAGAGAGAGAAAAAAAAAAGTACATTTCCTTTGGATTTAATCAGCGATGAAACAAACTATCAACACTGTCAAACAGCTAGCTAGAACCAACACTTCCCCTCTGATATGTACCTCATTCCCTTAGCTGATACTGCCTGCGGATTTGTCCACTCCATCCGTTTCTCATAGTCTTTGTAGGCCAGCAACACTTCTGCATTTCTGTATGCGCAATTACACAACATCTAGCTCAGTTGGGGCTTCCCATACAAACAAGACCCCAATTATCTTAACAACCATTACTGAAGAAGGAAGATAAGAGATGACAGGTCTGTGGTGATTTTAGTAGCATTAAAGTCTCAGTGATCTAGGAACCAAGGAGGTAAGTCACCTCTGGGGGGGGGGGGGGGGTGATATGTGGGAATAGTGATACTGAAGTTAGGGTTGTGAAAGTTGCAGGGTTGCACTACTGACCTCTTAGAGGAAAATACAACTCAAGAGGACAGTAAGCAGAAGTGCCACTAGAGACAGTATTGCAGAATCACCACATGCATTTCCCAAGATCCATCCTTTAAAAACAATACTGAAAAATTGAAAATGGATCATAAGAGAACTGCAGTAATGAATCATGTTCAGGAAACCATGCTTTGCACTGGAAGACTTGCGCAGCTCAACTTGCTTAAGTTTATCCAAGAAAAGATGAAGAAATGACTATCACTGTCTACAAACATCCATGTGGGGAAACAATTCCTGACAATGGATGGTTCTTTAATCTACTGGGAAATTGCTGGAAGCTGAAGCTAAACAAATCCAGACGAGAAATACAGCAAACAGTTTTAATAGAGAGTCACAAACCACTAAGACAAATTATTTCAAATTGCAGTCTATTCTTTATCACTTGGAATCTTTAAAGCAAGACTAGATGTCTTTCTAAATGAAATGCTAATAGCTAAACAGAATTAAGGGCCTGGTGCAGAGCAATTGAGTGAGATTCTCTGCCCTGTGTCATGGAGGTAAGATTAGGTCATCATTAGATTCTCTTCTGGACTTACAAAAGGCTTTAAGGGAGAGCAAATTTTAGTCTGGAAGGCCTGCCTACAAGCCAGGACCTTAAGTCAGAATCTCTACCACAGTTTAAAAAAGAAAAAGTAAAAAGGGGCAGAGAGAGGTAAAAAGAGGAGAAAGGAAGATGGTTTATTTAGGAATGAGAACTCAAGCCAGAAAAAAAAAAAAAGGACCTCCTTTGTTACTACACCTGAGTCAGCATGACCTCTGTAAGTTACTTCAACTCTTTGAGGCTTTTCACATTCACTTTGTAATACGAAGGTAGCATCACTTGCAGCACTGTGCTGACTGGAGGCAAGAAGAGAAGGACAGTAGGTATATTTGCAGAGCACAGGTTAATTTTCTCCAGTCTTACTACATTCCAATTATTGGCAGTGAGTGGGTCTACACGATCCTGTAACTTACAATATAATTTTACTTTTAAATTTTATTTTTAAATAAAATTTGATCTTGCAGTTATTACATTTAGATATAGGTCTAGTAGACAAAGAACTAGTTATATTTGCCGGTCATGTGATTACACTCATACAGGCCTCTCCCGGCCAACGCAAAGTAATTCATGATCACAGGAGGGCAGTAAAACCCTTGCAAGAAACGCAGTGTCAGACAGCATTAGCATTTCCCAAGATTTCTTGTCCCCTCCAGAAGGCGCTTATCTCTAAAAGACTCATACAGAGCATAAAGGGCTCTTCTAGGCAACAGATATCCCAGAAAGCAATGGAAAAATGTGACAACAGACAAATCAAGATTGGATGCCCTTCTCAAAATACATGTGCCACTGGCTTGCTAGTGCTGGGGCTGTGCTCCCTGCATTAGCCCATCCTTCTGGCTACTTGTTAAGGTCAGCAATGCAGAGGGAAATGCAAGGGGCTGGGCCAAGCCTGGGAAATGAAACAGATGTTAACCCCTACATACTAGGGCTATCTACCACTGTGGTCTGTGCAGCACAAGGCCTGATCAGGAACTGAAGACAGCTTCAGCACTCCCTGATGTGATAAGCAGGAGAAATTCTGCCAAGTAGACTATGCAAGCGCTACTGAAAGCTCATTTAGCTATACAAGACACACTTTTTACACCTTAGGACAGATGGGGCAGGATTATTCACTATACACAGAAAAAGATTGTTTCTAGACATTAACACCAAATTTACAACAGATGCAAGAAAGCCCTAGAGAATAATACCATCTGATTACCAGGGGGTGGGGGTGAGTTTCTGGCAGTTAGAGCAAGAGGAGAAAGACAGGAACTTGGGCTTCAGTTCTGACGCAGGTGCTCCAGCATTGTACAAGCCTTTGCAGAAACTTGTCTGTCAATCACTTCTATTCATTGTGCATCAACCGATGTTAATTTACTATTTTCTTGACTTGCAGCTCAAAGTTTAAATGCAGAACTCCATCTTCCTAAAGAACCAATGCATGGGAAGCTACCTTCGAAGCTGGAGTCAGGTATTAGGTACACCACATTTAAAAAACAGAAAGCTGTAAAATTCAGAACTTGAACTCTTCAAAGTTTAGCACTGTTCAGGCTTGGTCTGGGCAATATTTAAAAACAAGACACAATACCAGCTTTCAGGCACATCTTGGGAAGCCACTTGCTGTGCCATGAAATAGACAGTAAATAAGATTACAATTTCCCAATATTTTATATATTATTCAGAACCAGGCCCTACTTTAAATCTCCCTTGGGTAAATTCAGAGTGCCTCCCTGAAAATGAGGGAATATTTGAGGACTAACACTGGTTCATTCTGATCTCCTTTTCTACTTAACTGTTCCACAGTGAGTTTCAAAATGAGACATAAAAGGACATTTCACTCTAATAATGACAGATTTTTTTTTTCCCATTCCCCTTTTAATTCTTCAGTCTAATAAGTGTATTATTTTTCTAACAATAAATAGCTAGTTTGCAGCAGCAGGGAGAAATATCGGGAAGAGGCAGACAGGAATTGCATATTTTGGTTTAAAGGGAAAGGCGGGGCGGGGGGAGAGAAGACAACTTTTTCTTACTGGAATGATGGAGGCCGGGAGTCTCCAATGCCACCTGTCCTCTCAATGGGAGGCGGAAGATCTGTGTGGCTCTCGGTGCACTGGGAACCTGTGTCAGAGTGAGAGCTTTCAGCCAGGACCAGCTGTCAACAAAAAGGACAGAGAGTTAGACATATTTGTACAAATTTCTTCACCTTGACATAAGGCATTCAACCACTGCTTTTCTGCAAACTCTGTGAGCATCTAGAGGAACTAGAGGGAAAAGTGCTTGGTGACTAGCTGCATGGATTCCTGCTAATCCTTCAGAAAAGCCTGTTACATTCAATCTCAACATAAAAACAGCACCAGTTAGGATTTCCACAAAGTTTCTATGAGCACCACAGAGTTTTCTTCATCTCAGAACAATCACACTGGGCAGAGAGTGCAGTGTTCCTTATGACTTGTCTTTTCAGCATCCTCTGCGTTTCCTAGGCTTGCAGTTTGTCAGGATCCCTTGTGAAATGCATGCACATTGCAAGACTGCACTTTAAGTCTGTATTTGTTGTGACAAAAATAAAAAACAAAAGCTGAAACTTGTCAGTATGATGCCCAAATATGCTATAACTTATTATACAAAGACCTTCCAAAAAAAGGAAAATTCACAAACTGGTCTGGACCAAGAGCCAAATCAGAGTTGCCCCCCATCTTTATTAGGTGTCTGAATTAAAAACAAAATCCACCAAATCGCAAACTCCATAAACTTTAGAAGGAGGGCCAAATTCCTGATGTTGGTCAGACTCGTGCATCTTGAGCCCATTCTGTCTCTTAATATTTCCTGAAGACAGAGCTGCAAAATAGCATTTCCCAAACATGCTGTGAAAACCAGGGTGTGCCGTGTATACTCCTCTATAATCCATAACCACCTGAAAAGTTTTATAAAACTACATTGTTATAAGTAATACCTTAAAACTGATGCCAACATCTGCATTCATGGAAGTTGAAGGCTCCTGGCAGCCTGCCAACCAGGGTAGAAGGGAAGGATGCAGAACACTGGACACACAGCACTCACATAGAAATAGGTAATGGAGATACGGCATAATAGTCAGTCTTCCCACTACAAAAACCAAACATCTATATACAGCCTGGTGCACTTGGAATGATTATACATTCCAGTTCCATCAGAAGGTAAACTGCAAAATCTTCAGATAACAGCTAATACTGGATCATATTATTTCTATTTCCTATCAACACTTTCAATCACACAAAGGGATAATGGATCTCCTGGATAATGAATCACAGGGATGGCCAGGTCACACAAGAGACTTACTGCATTCCGTTTTGCTTCCAATAAACTCAGGATAGAAAGACCATCTCCATTCAGCATGTGAAAAACTAGGTCTTTTGTGACATCTTTACTCAGCTGATGAATATACAATAGAAAGAAGAACAAGTCCCTCTTCCTATCCCACCTTCTTGGTATGTAGCTCATACACTGTTTGACAGAGGATCCTGCATTTAAGTGAGATCTAATTCTATCTACCTATCTGCCAGCCTAGTATCTACTTATCTATATTTTGCAAAAAAATGCTGTGTTAAAAAAAAAAAATACAAATTCTGTACTTTGCAAAAGATGACAGAGATGCTTTGTGTTAAGGGATCTTTTTGTATACCCAAGTGAAATTAGTTTTCCACATTATTTTTTTCAAAATCTTACTGATGCTGGAAGACACTAGCTGAAGTGTACACCTGGCAACCAGACAGTGCTGGTCCCTTCTCTACTAATGATTCAGTAAAATCTTAGATAAGAAAATCAGCACGTGTACCTCAGTTCCCCAATCCAGAAAGGCAGGATACTACTGATTTCATAAAGCTGAGATAAAAGTAATTAACATATACAAACAGAATTTAAATCCTTGAAGAACCATACACAGCACATAAAACACCACTATAAAAAACCAAAAGTGTGCCCTGGTCCTAGATGCCTTTTAACTCATTTCTGCAAACGGAATATGGTAATTCCAAAATAGCAGTTCCAGTTCTGATTCAACTTTGCCTCCTAGTTTAAGTAGTCAAATAATTTTCTATCAAAAAGCACAACAATGCAGAAATAGATTCCTGTCCTCCACTACCCAAACCAGGAAGGCAGATGGCTAACATGCTGGATTTTGCCCAAAATGAAATTAGAATTCCACTATCTGAAAGACTTGACTCATGTTATAAATGATCGTAGTATACCCATTATCAGTACAAAAATTGTCTCCTATTTGCTATGCATCCTACGCAGACTAACCCTGCTGAGGACTGCCTGCACTTCAAACAACAGATCGAAAAAAAGTGAGGCAGCATTGCTGATACCACTATACTGAGAACAAATCAAAGCGAAATGAAGCAACTTTCTCAGCCTCACACAGGAAGTCTACAGAAGTCCTGAAAGCAAATACAGATTTTGCACATCCTAATCTAGGTCCATACCAATCAGCACATCTTTCCTCAGTGTATTTTGGATGTTTTGCCAAGAACAGGGGAAAAAGTCCTGCCGAACCAGAAAGGAAGCTAAAACAGATTCATGTATTTCACACAGACCACTGACCCCACACGACATTTTCTGGCCACTACCAACACCAGTTAGATTTGAACTAGTGACCTGGAGGTGGGGAAAAAAAAAAAAAAAAAAAAAAAAAAAATCTATATCCTATTACCGGTTCCCTAAGCCATCTAATCTCTTTGCTGAGTTCCTTCAAACAATATGATTGTAAGGTCTTTAATTAAGTAGATGCTCAAATATCAGTATAGATTATTATCTTTTACTAAGAGGCAACCAAGGTCTCAGCTCCCTCTATTTTTAGCTGTGCACAAACTAGCTCTACATAAGACATTCCAACTGTAAGTGGTTAATTTATCAAAGACTAATCCTAATATAATTGTCAGATAAGTGCTAAGCTGTTAAAGAATAGGATGGAGCAGGAGAGGGAGGGAATGGGATGGGAGGGGAGAAGACAGTATGTTACTCTTAAGAGCATATACCATAAATATGAGAAGGCAAACAGACTGTAAAAAACAAACAATCTGAAGACAGAACAGTTTTCCAGCACCAGACGGAGTCAGCTATGTTATTCAAACTCATTACTGGATGTAAACAAGATCTGTACATCCTTTCACACTCTTAAGTTGTATCGAGCTATGCAAACAACCATGGCTCCAGTTATTTCAAAGCAGGAAAACATGATCCTTCTTTAAGACTTTTAGCTGATGAAAACACCTGTCACAAACATGCACTGGATGCAAAAAGCAAGATGAACCAATAAGACAAATGCCTTGTGTACTTCGGGATATTTGTTCTTAAATATTTCCCTGAACCTGGAGGCAGAAGTTCTGGCAATGCAGAACCCTTTCTGCAGGCAAGCTCTCTGTACTGCTCGAGGTGGCAGACCATCTTGGAGCGCTGCCGAGAAGCGGCAGAAGCCACTGCAGCAAGACTGTTCTGTG
The DNA here is from genome assembly GCF_036370855.1 of Dromaius novaehollandiae. Taxonomy (NCBI): domain Eukaryota; kingdom Metazoa; phylum Chordata; class Aves; order Casuariiformes; family Dromaiidae; genus Dromaius; species Dromaius novaehollandiae. The sequence continues at coordinate 3,723,649 of NC_088121.1, read as the reverse complement.
AATACCGCCCATTGATTGGGATTTCCTGAAGGATAAAGTACTGCATGACTGTTTCTTACTGATCACCTGCAAGATTAAAGCCACAAACAGCCTTAGACACCTTTGTACCTTTCTGCCATCCTGAATAATTCTTGCTGTGGAGTTTGAACACTTTCCTTCTTTTGTCTCTTTTGTGCTTACAGAACTATTATCACAACATTTTGCAGAGAAAGAAACTGAGGCTTGACTGAGCCATCTGCATTCACTGAGGCAAGGCAGGTGGCTGGTCCCAGCTCTTGAAAGCAGCCTCAGGCCATGCTATGACCATTATAAAGGGAAGAGAGCTGTGGAAATTACCTGGACTAACCTTTCAGCTGCATTCAGGAAATACAGCACCTTAGACATGAATCAGTTCACTACCAGTTGTACACATGTTTGAACTCAATATGCTGGCAATATCTCCTGTTTCTGAGTAGCCTGTAAATCCTAGAAAAATATCTTTCAGATTTCTGGTAATAAGTCGTAAGCACAACAGCCATGATAAAACAGTGGCCAGTGCAGAACAGCTGAATATTTACTAGTTTTCTCATGGTTATCTTCCCAAGTTAAGATCCATGCTGCCCTTGCTGTGCTGCTAGTTACAGCATAGCTCAGGCATTTACACACAAAGAGCACTTGCTGTAATTTAGATACATAGTTTGGGTGCAAATTTGTCTCCCAGTGTCAGGAGTGTAACAGTTTATATGGGCTGCCTAGCCTGGCCTTGCTCTTCTGATAACCAGGGCCTGGAGGGTCCTGCAAGATGACCTGATTTCACAGACTTCATCAACAAGGTCTTGAAGCAATAAAGTTATTAAAACAAAATACAGGCTATCTAAATCTATGTCTGATGACAGCGTATGGAGCACTCTCACCCCCCACCAAAGCTTACACTGTTGACTTACAGATCTCTGTGTTCAAGAAAACTGGAATAAAAGTGTGTATTTGGATGGCTGCAGACCAAATCAATGAAAACACTGCAAAAGATCACTAAAAAAGTGCTTGTTATGCTAGAAAAGAAAATCTGCAGTAGAAGACAACACATGCAGCAAGATTATTATGACAGCACAGTTTAGCTGATTTTCCCCAACCATCACGAGGATCAGAAAGGCACTACATCATCTAACACAATGGAATACTGGAGTCAGCTGGAGCCTTCATACAATACCAGGAGCAGTGCATTAGCAGCCCTGTCCCTTTCCAGGTGCCCCACAAATCCCTTCAATTTGATGAGGGCCGTATGGTGACTGCAGAAAAGGAAGAACTCTGTGAGGGCATACACTTATTCACAGAATTCAAACGCCACTGCAAAGGCCCTGGCTGCATGTGGGGGCACATGAAACCACTGCTCCCTGGTTTGCAATGCTAGTTAAGAATTCCTCATTTCTTCCAACAACAAATGACACCCCGCAGATCATTAAGTATATATTACCAGCTTTAAGATAAATTGTGTCCTTTCCTTTGTGAACTTATAGTAGTAGTAAAATACTCCAACACTACATTATTTCAAAAGAAGAAGATAACATACTAACAGACTGCCACATCACAGGCTTCTCACTGTATTTCCAGGAGAAAGGCAGTATTAACCCCAGCTTCCTGGCCAGAAGCTAGCCCCACTAATTACATTTCAGCCATCAACCTTCTCCTGCAGTTTTGACTGGCTACAGCATTTTATCCCACTTCTTTACTTACACTGCTTTTGTGCTCTGTGCTGTTCAAGAGTGTGCCTGTGTGCGCCGTGAAACAGCTGTTAGGTTCCACCTGAGGAGGAGGACTGCATTCTAATGTGAAACATCGATGTCTTGTGTGTGGTTCTCATGGAGGAGGTTAATAAAAAAGTGTGGAACTGATTGTAACTGTTGATTCTCTTCACTCCATCACACTGGATGTTGTTTATGTTTTCAACTGAGGTCTTACCATCATACCCCCTACTAAATCTTTCCTATGAAGTGGAGAAAGCATACTGACTCTGTGCACACCACATAAAGTTCTTACATTCTTCTGAAATCCCCAGAGATTCAAAAGTATGCTGTGCAACTTAGACACGCTCTGCTGTGGTAACAACTCACACAGCCTATCAAGGCAGACAAAAAGTGCATGTTTCCTTCTGTGCCAGGACAGGTTACTGAGCATTGCTAGGCACCTGCTAGAGAAACCTTTGTCTTGGAACTTATTTGCAAGAGTAAATTCTCAGTCCACTCTCTCTTTGTGCCAGTGCTGCTCATTTTAGCAGCTGGACTTCCAATCTGAAGTCCTAGCATAAGGCAAACTTCACACTAGTCCACCCTACATATTGTAGGCAAATTCAAGTGATGGAAGAGCAATCAGTAGGAAGCTGGACTCTCCAACACAAACAAGGCTTAAGCTCCCCAGTTAGAGCCAGAGGATGACATCAGATCAGTGAATGGTAATGGTGTCAGGAGATATTCATTCTCTTCCCATTATTGCTGCTGACCTTAAGCGAGACCTCGGATTGATTGCTTCACCTCCCTGTGGCTCAATTTCGCTCCTGCTCCTCTGTATCACATTTGCTTATGCTTTTCACTTAATTAGGGCAAGGACTGCCTTTTATAGTGCTCTGCACTTAGCAGACATCTTAACACGACAAACACACACTGACATTAAGCCAGCTCAGGAAATCAGTCTGATCAACATCCATGGCTGAAGACACCAGACAACAGGGGAAGGAGAAAAAGCGAACATTAGTGCACTCTGCTCTCTTATTCTCATCTGGCTAAATATTTATTAGGCTACTGGAATGAAAACTACAATATGTAAATTCTCATTGATACCAAGAGTAGCAGCAGTTCTTTTATATTTCTCCCACCTGAGGGAAATGCGAAGGACTGATAACAGTGGCTAAAGAAATACCCAGCTAAGAAGATCCATTTGCATTTTTGCTGACAACGTCAAAATAGCCACGTATAGTTACCAGTGGAAAGCAATTATTTCTTATAAAATCACAGACATCTCAAATCGAAGTCAAAGATTCAAAGACATGGCCCATTATCCACATGAAGGCTGCTCATGAGGGACCAATTGCACAAAAGGATTTACTGAGAGGCCCTTTACTCCACCAGGAATTCTATCAAAGGCAACAGGACTCCACATTGATAGAACAACTGCAAAAGCTCACCAGGAATGTGACATTTATTTCAGTAATTATAAATTGCCTATGCTGGGTAAGTTAGGCTTCCCCTTTTTTTCTTGCTGAGAACTACAGTGTATTTATCTGGGGTTTTCTACAGCCATGGTCCACAGATGCTCACACAACATGGGGTCAAGTTTATAGCTTGGAAATCAGAAGCTGTGACCTGGCCTAGAAGGAACAGCTTTGGAAAATCAGCTGCCAAGTAAAAAGAGACCTTTCCCGATGCACAGACAAAGACAAGAATTGAGTTTCAAAATAAAATTCTTACTTCTTTCTGTGATTTCATCATCTGTCCCCCTCTATCATCCTAGGTCTGAACTAATTCAAAAGCTACATGTATTAAATGCTTAATAGGTGACCTCTTTCAGATCCAGCTGTAGAGGACGATAGCACATCTCCCTGTTCACTGCCACCAAACACCTACAGATTGCTGAACCCATAATTTGCTAATAGCACAGTTAGAGTGAACACTTACTAAATTGCTTCAGGTAAGTATCAGTTGCATTAGATCGCATATCTAAACCTCTATGTGCTATTTGCCCAAAGCAGGTCAGGGAATGTTCTCACGAACCACTCTGCTACAAAACAGCTGGGGCATCAACCTCTGACAGTGCACACATTTGCACAGCAAATACCTGTTCACAGTCCTTAGATTACTGAATCCTCATGTTAGACTTACTACCCTACAGTTCTGCAAGAACAGTGTCAATCATACCTATAGACATCTTATTTGGTAGCAAATCCAAGTAACAGACAACCAAAGGACATGTCCAAGATTGCCTGAACTAACTCGCACACAGCTATGACATCACTGCCAGCCAAAAGGAAATAGTGCACATCCTCAGCAGCCTGTCAGGGAACTGTCCCCAGATGTTGAAAAGTCTTCCTAAAAAACACAGATAATGGCCAACTCACTCAGTGCAAACTGCTGGCAGAGGCCAGTCAGCTGGCTCTGATCTGGAGCAACCACAGGCCAATTCTTTCCACACTCCCAGATTCCACTGGGAGGCTGTCCCTGGACTACGTAGAGAAAATAGGAAAGCATTTTAAACTTTTGCAAAAAGCCCAAAGGTAACATATGCCCTTCCCCGCAAGCTATTTTTCCAAAACACCCGGCAAGAACTTGAGCCTGCAAACACCACTCACATAAAGCAGTCCCACAGAAGTGAAAATGAACCATCTCCCAAGAGAAATTATACACCTGCGTGTGCGCCTGTGTGTGCGTGCACGCGTGTTAGAACAGATGTCCACATCCGCTATTTCTTATGGAAGAGTTTTTGCTCATTAAAACTAGGTATCTGTCTCAAGATCTTCACAAGCACTTACTGACTTAGATAATTCATCCTAAACACCTAAAAGAGGCACAGTGCTCCAAGAGATGCACAGTTAGCACTTTGTGAAGTCCAAGTTTCTATTAGGAATCTCAAATTTTTCACCCTCCTGCCTCTTCTCCTTCTCCCAAAATCACATTCCATCTCTGGCCCCAAGTCGTACAGCCCACTACTGGTATATACGAACACTTTTGCCCATGTCAGTAATTAAGAAGAATGGGAGGAGATGGGGAAGTCTAGTCTAGAATGGGAGGAGATGGGGAATGCAGAGCAGAGAATTCAAATAACTGTACTTCACAGCATACAAAGTTTGGGTTTGTTTTTCAGTTTGTTTGTTTTTTTTTTTTTTAATAGACTTTGTGTTCCTTCTTTCTTTATTCTGCATGTTCAAATGGCCTTTACAACCTCCTCTTCCTGCATATTACAGTGACTGCACAGCAGTCTAGCCAAAGTAAGAACTGGAATGCAATTTAGATCCATACTGCAAGACAAACAAAGTTCATTTGTGATTTAACTCACAAATGGGAAAGGTCACACTTTTCCATCAAGTGCATCTGACAAATCATGTTATGGTTCTTATTAGAACGCTAATGAAAGGCAAAACACACCAAAATGCACTCACCAGGGCTCCAGCTGTGCCCCAGAGAACAGGTTAACGATTTTTACACAGCTAAGAGGATCTGTTTTCTTAGCAGGATAATCACAATTGACATGCTTTCTTTTCTGAAAGCAAGAAATCTTGCAGACAGTCATCTTCAGTAAAAGTCAGCAAGGTGAGAATTCTTGGCTAGGCCCCAAAACATCTCACGCCTTGCTATCACCTCACCTATGATCTGCTCATCCACGGAATGAAAATATGCAACTGCACCTGCCTGTTGCTTCATGTTCACTCACCTGATCTCTGGCCCCAACAAAAAACATGTGCCACAGACCAAGCACCCCTGTAGATCTAAGCACCAATGACTCAGGAGGAAAAAAAAAAAAAATCCACCATTGAAGCTCTTTTAAATAGGTGAACTTGTTCGAAAGTATTGCTGGCATACTCTCAAAGCTGCAGGTAAGCCAGCAGCCTACTCAAAAGGCTATTCAAGACTGGGTTCCTTAGGCCACAAAGTACCAGTCACAATAACCTGAAGTACAGCATCTGGGTCACAGCAAGGAGAGAACTACTGCTGCTGACACACCAGATCTGCTCATTGCATTTCCGTGCCTGTGCCAATGGGCTTGGAGTACTTGTGTGCAAGTGTTGGGACTAATATGACATCAAAATTACTATGCTTTTCTTAAATAGCATAAAGCTGGATTGCTCATTGTCCTGTAAAAAGTGAAATCTGCTTTTGTAGAAATACATACAGAGCTATTTTATTCAGGGCTTCTAGGTGGCAAGGGAAACTATAACCATGGCATCCAGTCAGGATAATCACCTGCTGGTTAAAGTGCAGAACAGAACCGAAAAACTTCAAAAAGAAACTGTTCATCAGCTCCCCTGGAGTGCAGGCTGATTACAGGATTGTGTAAGTGAATGTGAAAGAAAAGGGAAGGAGATCATAATGTCCAGAGCAAAAAAAGGCAGCTGAAAATAGCTGATTAGGGCCCATGCTGATGCTCAGTATCTTGAACCAGTACATTTGTATGGTGTTTTGTGATTTAATGCACTTGGCCAAAGCTAAAGCAAGAAGAGGAAGTTGGCACACCATGTCCAGCACTGCCTACAGCAAAATTAAAATACTGTGCTAATGAAAAGGGAAGATCTGTACAAACAATAGACTTGATTCTTAGTTAGTGCAAAAATCATAGCAGCTTTATCAATTCAAAGATTGTTATCAACCTCAGATATGAGCCACTGTTTTGGTAGAGAAGTTTGTACAAAGAACTCGCTCTAGAACAAACTGCATTAAGAGAGTTCTAACAACAAACCTCACCAGGATTGCATGGGACAGTGACAAAACATAAATCGCAATAGGGTACAACCCTCCTTTCTCTGAGACCAAATAAATTCAGAAAGCAGCAAGAGGGTCCACGTCACATACATTTGCCTGATGCCTGCAATTTGAGGGGAGGAGGAATTGGGGTGTGGGTGGGGTGTCAGACCTCAAATATGACATTACAATGAGATTTACTTCCCACAATATGTCAAGATCTCAGTTCCTGTCAGTGTGGATGTCAGTTTGTCAGCCCCACTTCCATCGGATGTCAGTTTGTCAGTCCCACTTCCATTCTTGTCCTATGTAAAACAGGCAGGATATAGAGCGTGTTTATGTACATACAGTTACAATAATAAGTAGTAAATGAAGTACTCTGTCAAATAATTAATGTTAGTATCTATGTTGTTGAAAATCCTAAAGGTAAATCAGGCTACCCCCCACTGACACTCTATACATCTCATAAGCAGAAGCCCTCTGTGCTCAAATTATTTAGTCCTTAAAAAAAACAAACAAAAAAACCCCACAAACACACACACAAAATCTAAGATGCAGATGAGAAAAGCAAGCAGGACACAGGAGGGATGGGATGAGGTCCAAATAGCTAATTAGGAACAAGATTCCAATTCAGTCTTAACCTAACTACACTGAGTTCCCAGGACAGCAAAAGTAAGCAACTATTACATACTTGCAGAACCTCCCTTAAACACTTTCTCCTATGGAAATCAGGCCTGCATATGACACTAAGATCAAAGTTCCTGCCTATGACAAATATAAAGATTCAGCTGTTACTAAAAAAGATGAAACTCTCAACTTTCTAAATGTCAGTCATCTTGTAAACATCAAAGTAGTCTCTGCATTAGTCAAGAGGGGAGTGGTGGAGGAGGAGGCAGCCAAGCTATATTGTGTGCACTTGATGTTCCAATTTTAAATATGTTGTCTAGATGTGAAATACACACATATGCACTGCAGTAACTTACAGTGAGAAGGACAATTATCACACATGGTTTGGTGAAAGAATCCAAGCTGTCTGCTACCAGCTGATGCGTATTTTATAACAAGAGAGACAAAGAAGGCTCAAGTCCATCACGTGGAAGCCAAACAAGAAAACGGCCCTGCCAAAACCACAATTTTTCCAAAAGGTAAGGACCAACTCTGCTAGCCCTGAAGTGTATGGATGTAGTTATCAATTCAGTTCCAGTGAACAGGATATTAAGGGATTCCAAACTGAACAATTAATTTACAGTAAGATTTACATAAAACTCCTACAATAATTAGTAGCAAGGAGAAGCAGATAAGCATGACAATTTCATGGGTGTTAGTGCAAAAAAAAGTGATTTGCAACTGATAATGTAGGTCAGGCACAGATGTCTCAGCTGATTGTTCACAACAGTGAACAGGAGTTCTTGTCAACATCATCTGTAAAAAGCATTCTAAATGATCTGTAAGAAGAGAGCTATAAACTGAATCCACACGCGTGGGATATGCATACAAATTTGGAAGCAAGCTGATGGATGGGAAGGAAGGAAAGAGGGAGTCTAAGTCTTTCAAAGAAACATATACATTTATATTACCTGCACAAATCTGCGCTCACTAACTCTTGTTCAACTATTCATGCCTCAGTTGAAATAAATGTTTTTTTTAATGCATTATGGCATTTGCTGCTGAGCAGCAGAGTCTGTGAAGAGCCAACAGAACTCATGAAAGGCTATACAGTACTAATTCTTTGAAACAATCCATTTAAGCCACACATCTAAAATTTGCTTGTAGATCCTTGTAATAGCATCATTCACAGTCTCAGAAACTTTGCTTCGACTCCTTCTATGTTAGATCCTGGGTTGGCATGAAGAACAAAAACCATTTCACTCTGCTTTATCATTGAATTACTTTATTTTACCTAAGAAAGAAAGGTAAGTTGAACTTATATTCTTCCTAAAGAAAAGGAAATGAAAAATGAAGGGAGGGAACATGTTCTGACTTGGGAAAACCAACTGTCTTTCTATTGTCTTTTAAAGGCATATGAGAAACTGCCCTAGTCTCATCACTCCAAAATAGGATAATGCAAGTTTGAGAAATATCAAAAGCTACAGAAAAAAGCAGTGAATTCATTAGCAGAATTACTGAGGTTGGCAGGGACTTCTGGAGGTCAACGAGTCCGTATCTCCTGCTCAAAGCAGGGTCAACTACAGCAAGTTGCTCAGGACCACGTCCAGTCAGGTTTTGAACATCTCCAAGGATAGAGACACCACAACTTCTCTGGGCAATCTGTTCCAGTGTTTGACCACCATCAATGTAAAAATGCTTTTTTAATGTTTAAGTGGAATTTCCTGTATTTCAATTTGTTCCCATTGCCTCTCATCCTATCACTAGGCATCACCAAGCAGAGTCTGGATCCATCTTCTTTACCCCCTCCACTCAGCTATTTATGTAAAGACAAGATCCCCCCTGAGATTTCTGTTCTCCAAGTTAAACAATCCCAGCTTGCTCAGCCACTCCTTGTATAACAGATGCTCCAACTGATTAATCATCTTTGTGGTCCTTCTCTGGATTTGCTGTAGTATGTCCATGCCTCTCCTGTACTTGAGAGCCCAGCACTGGACAAAGCACTCCAGATGCGGCCTCACCAGTGCTGAGCAGAAGGGAAGAATCACCTACCTTGACTTGCTGACAATACTCTCCCTAATGCAGGCCAGGATGCTGTTGGCCTTCTGTGCTGCAAGGGCACGTTGCTGGCTCATGGTCAACTTGCTTTCCACAAAGACACCCCGTTAAAGGTTCAAGATAATCAAATGCTATGTATTTTCTAAAAAGCTACCTTCAAATCAGAGTTGCCCATACAATCATTTTAAAAACTGTCAAGGAGGATGACTTTAAGTCTAAGTAATCAGACTATGGAAGATCTGCCATCAGTTGCAGAAGACTTCCTACGTGGCCTTAGGGGGAAAGAAGAAATTCACACACAGTTTGTGTCTCAGTTCCCACCTATAACGTGGGAGAAACAAATAGTCCTAACACAAAAAGAAAATGAAGGATCGAGTTCTTTGGAGCAGAAACCATGTCTCCCACCATCCACATGTACAGCGCCTGGCACAAGGGAGAAGAAAGGAGAGCAACTATTGATCTTGTTTGAGGTCTCCAAGCAAAATTTGGGGGAAAAAAAAAATAGACAGCAGCAGACCCTATTTCACATAGGAACGGGTGGGACGTTTTGAGATAAGGTATAAATCCTTGGAGCAAGGATTATGTATTCTACATTTGGAAAGCAGCCAGCAATGTTTACTGACATAGGAATCACAATAAATTCACCCTTAAAATGCATTTCAGAAACTGTAATGTTTCTCTGAAATTAGTAACAGTCACCAAACTAAAACACGACACTTAACTCCTCTACATATTATTTTCCTTATTCAGATCTTACTATTCTTTATAAGGAAAATGTAATTATTTCTTTTTTCAGATAAAAAAAAACAGAAAAGGCATACGTTTTCATATTATTTAAGGAACTGGAAAAACGACTCACCTCTCAACTTGAGATCTAATGCCTTATGCCTTGGCTCACACTGGGTTACTGGTTGGGGGAAGGAGGAGGAGGTTGAAGAATTGGGAGATAAAGGAGAATGAAGTAATCCTAGTCCTCTTCATCCTTACTCATGTGGAATACTTTGGGGTTGGGAGTTGTTTTGTTTAAACTCCAAAAGTGTGCTTCCGCTTTCCTACTGATGGCAAGCTGGCTGCTACATTCACCTTATGTTGCAGAACATATTTTTAACGAGAATTAGGGGTTTGCCTATTACTGTCTTCAACAAAAGGTAAATAGGTGAATCTTTTTAGACGTTTAGGCTTATTTTGTGAGGTTTTACAGCATTTATTTCAGAGCGCTCCATCAGATTCAGTACTACTTGGGGGTAGAGAGGAGAGACAACAATGAGAGAGAAAAGAAGACACAAGAAGTTACTAACATTAAAGGCTTCATGCTTAAACATCATTTTCAGCCCTGCACACCTTTGTGGACTTCAGTTTAATTTCTAAAGTAATTATAAAATAACAGGATGTTATAGACAGAATGAAAAACTAAGCCTTTGCTTCCATGTAAATTGAGATGCGATACTTCCAGGCACTTCTGACAATCAGAATCCATGTACCAACTACCCGGCCAGGTTCCCACCACATCAATATATATACAGACAGATACATGAGCCAACATACCCAGGACACCACTCTTCCATTGAAGCATGGTAGCTTTGCATTGTCATCTGAGATTTCTTCCTTTACCACCCTGAAAAATAATAACAATAGGAAGAAAATCAAGCATTTGAAATGACATCGGATCAGAAAGGACAGTGATTTTGTTAAATGGCCCAGGAAAAATACAAATTTTGGCTAAACTGTTGGTATCAGCAAGTCTTCTACGTTTAAAGGATAAGCGACTACTAGAGTAAGGGAAGTAAAGTAAAAATAAAGGGAGGAATAGCACACTTCCAGACAAATCATCCCAAATTGGTAGGCACAACAGGAATTACAAGCATTTTCTCCACTCTGGACTCTTCCACGTCACCATATTTTTTAAAGATCTAATGGTGATTAAAATCTCACTGTTTTATACAGTCTCTGTGTCCAACTGTCCACAAGTTAAGGCCACTTGGTCAGCAAAGAAAGGACAATTATCTCCATTTTCTAGACCAGGTTTGGGGCCAAAACATAGCAGCTTCCCCAAGGTTCTGAAGGATTTGCGGCAATGCTGCATATTGAATGCTGCTCTCCTTTACATCAAACAAGCATCTCAACCACAAAACATCCATTCTTCATTAATTCAAGCACTCTCCCCACTATTGCTATCCACACACCTCTCTCGTTCCCTACATCTCCCTCCTTTCACTCCAAGATGGTTTCAAAATGGTTTGCAAAGCCAAGGCTGCCTCCTGTCAAGGAAAGGGGTGACATGGACAAATACCAAGGTGCAGCTGTGGCTTTGAGTTTCCTCTCCTACACCATTCCCTTTTAAAAAAAAATCTTACACCAGTATTTTATGATCTTAGACACAGGACAAATTAGGTGTTTAACAGCTGCATGGAGCCCTAAGAAGGCTAAAATAAAAACAATAGGAAATCAGGGAGACTGCTAGGCCACAGAGATATTTCTCTTCAAGATTTTATCTGCAGTATGGCCTGACATGAGAACAAAGACAAGAAAACAAGAGTGCCAGACCTGTGGGATCAATATTGCATTTTTTTCCAACTTGCAATTCAGATCCCTTAAGTACAAAAGGGGAATCAGTAGAGCCATACTCCTGCGCCATGCCAGTTATGGCAGAAGGTATATACAATCACTAATGAGAAATTAAGTGTGCTAATTTCATTTGCTACACAATAGACTCTAGTTTGGCTTCCTACAAAGACCACAGTCACAGAATTCAACTGTCTCCTCCCAGTAGCTTCCCTCAAGTAGAAAAACTACAGATTCCACATAGAGTTTATTTGAATGCTGTTTTATTGCCACTTTTATGGCTGCATAGAAAAACAGAAGCAAACATTTGACAAGTACTAACCAAAAGGGTTATCTGACAAGTCTATTTTGTCTTTCCGTAGCTGCCAACATCCATTCTCCCTCCCACCCAAAGATGCACTGCAGAGAGAGAGCATGCTACATTAGCATCAGAGTAGCCTTCTGAAGAGCTACTTGGCAATAGCCTTCCTAGGGAACCCTCTGCAGCGTGAATCCACCCCTATTGCTGCTTTGTATTTGCATATGAGTCTTTCCTAAAGATCATGCCTTTCAAGTACTCATCGGGCAGGGTCCCAGTTAGCCCAACTTGGCTTTCTAAGAAGGGAACATCAAAGCTGGGGCGGTCGGGGGATGGCCATAAGCTTTGTAAATGTAAACACACAAGCACAGAGCTGAAGCATGTAGCACCCTGCTCGCGTGGGTGAGAGCTGTGCATTCCATTAACGTCAAATACTTCTGCAGTTAAAAGAATGGGAACGATTCAAAGCGGTGCCAAACCAGAAGTGAAGTCATACGATTATAAAAAACACAAGAACAGCCAAGCTAGGTCAAGCCAAGGTTAGTTTAGCCCAATATAACAAGCCTGACAAAGGCTAACAGCAGTTGCCCAGGAAACAGACAAATAACAAAAAGGCAGGCATACAGCAATATTGCCCCTGCATACTTTTATAGCATGCAGCTAGGGGTCATTCCAAAGGTTTCCTGGTTAAAAGCTTAATCCAGAACTCAATTTTTTTTACAGATAATGAGAATAAAAACAGGAATCCATTTTACTAGCATAAGGGTTTCAATTCTAGACACTTACTGTGACTAAGTATCTCAGAATTAGCAAGTATTTCAACAGTTTGGGACTGGTCATACTCAGAGGTTGATCCACAAATATAAATGACACAACTACTGAGAAAACAGAAATGCACCCATTTCACTGGGCTTAATTCCAAGCTTCCACTTCAGCAGCAATGGAAGTTACTTCAGGTGTTTCTGTTGTTCAAACTAACATAGTAACCAACATGGCCACCATTTACCAGCCTCATTTTCACTGAAAGTAGCCAATCAATATACTTATAAATATAAAAAGATATACTCAATTCTTCAAACAGTTCAGTGCTCACTTTTCATTTCAGAAAGCAAAATAATCAAACAGGTTTTAAATTAGCAAGGTCTTTGTCAGGTTTGCTGGAGGCAAAAGGAGTCCACAGTTCTCCTTTAACTCCTGGACTAAGTAGCTGGCACAGCTGAACACATTCTAAAAGGCCTCTGTAAGTCCCATCTAGGATTTGAAAACAATGGGACTGTTGGCTACACCACAGTCAATACCTTTGAAATCATCCAGATGAATAGAGCAGGTTCAAAATCAACTAGCGGTTAGGTACTACTGGGAGTAATTAGCGATTGCCTTGAAGCATTCTGTTCACAACAAGCCCCCAGTGAGTCAGCTTCTAACTCCACAAAACAATTACAGATGTCATCTTTCAGCAGGGGACTTTAAACTTTTTTTTCTTTTTTTTCTTTTTTTTTCTTTTTTTTTCTTTTAATGACTGCTGCATTAGGCTGGAGAGTTCCCACTTAGAACAGCAAAGATTAAGATTAAGGAAACCCACATTTGCATCAGCTTTCCTAACAACCTTCCCTCATTCATACAAGGCCATGACCTCTCAGAAAGTCCTTCTTGTCTTTAGAGAAAAAGCAGACATTGATAGTGGCTTCTGAAGAGACCATCAAATGAGAAATTATAAACAAACCACCAGTTCAGAAACGAGTTTGACATGCTTCAGTTTTCAGCTTGCTTTTTATTACTTAATTTAAAATCAGAACCAGTGAATTCAGCTAATTCTGAAATTCAGACTAAAGGATTTGGTAAAACAGCTGGGCTGCTTCACTGTTGCAGTTCAGTGATTTCATTTCCGATGTGCCCTATCGCTGAGAAAATGAGATTGTGACTAGTCACCAGCCCTCAAAAATAACTCAGTTCTGAACCAGTACTATGGTGGATTCTCTCTTGATGATGATGATCCAAAAGACAGAGGACAGAAATGGTCCACAGAATCTATCAAAGCACTTTGGTCTGGCTATCTCTAGTAAAGAGATACAGATGAAATTTAAGGCAGTTAGCTCCCTGCTTGGTTTCTCTGGTTAAGAGAAAGCATAACATCATCCTTCAAAATAGCAACCCACAAAGTCCATTACACAGCACTCTTTTCTTCCCCTCACTCCCCCAATATAGGGCACAAATCACTTCTACCTAGAAAGCAGACCTTAAGGACAAGCTTCTTTGCGTGCCCTTTCTTTGAATCTGCAAATTGGAGCAAATTCTAAACCCAGCATCTGACAAGAGCGAGACAGCTCCAGACAGGGCAGCAAAGAGAATCACACACTACACCACACACCCCCGTGTGCAGCAGTTACTGAAACCTGAAGCCTATGCAAACACCTCTTCGGATGCCACTGCTGCTTTCCTTGTAGCAAGATTCTTCTAATTCCACAAGCAAGGACTCAAGCAGGGCTCAAATGCAAGGATTCAAATGAAGGATTTGCCAAATTTCCCTGTTCTGACCTCTTGTACCGTTGCAGAAATACTTCCAGACAACACAACAAATTTGTAGGGCATTTCAAACCATTTCACTCTCTTATTTCAACAGTTAAGAAGTCTAGAACTGAAAGAGTTTACCTGAATTCATTTAATCTATACTACTATATAAATCAGAGTGTTACAGGAATGAAGTTTGCTAGCCCATGGCTTCCTTCAAGATGCAGAGCTCTCCTTCTCTGTTGCCACCTGGCTCCAAATATAACAGAGCTGTATGACAGCACAGACTGACCAAGTACTTGTAGTAAATCCTGGGAGTCACTTGTCTGAGAAAAGAGAGAGCTTTTCCCTTATCTGAGAAAGGGCCTGTTTTATGACCCCTAAGAGCTAGGCAGCCACCTTTGTACATTTCCCTAAATAAGGGAGAATTGGCCTTTCATTTATTTTTTAATATACAACTTCAGAAAACTGAACTTCCTAACAAAAAAGTCACTTGCCCGTGAAAACACCAGGTTTGCTCCTAAGTATAAAGCTTTACTACAGAATTTTGATTTGGATACTCAAAACATTCTTTTTGTTACTCGAGGCCTCCAGTCAAAATTGGCAACCTTTTGAGCTAGACACAGAGCAGGGACTGTGGAAGGAGAGAATTTATTACCTTATGCTTAAGGTTATTACATTAATGCTAAGTCAAGTAGTACGTCAGTAGCAGAGTTAGATTTCCAGCCTAAAGTCCATATACAGCGGGACAGGGACATCTTGTTTTTGACAATCTCTCAGCTTTAAAAAGGCCAACCTGAAATCTAGTCAAACTCGATTAAAATCTGTGGTTCCATAATCACATTTTCCTTTATTTATGTTTTTCTTGTTGCTGCGTAAAAAAACCACAATAGCCACAAGAAACCTGACTGTGCATGAAACAGAATCATATTAAGAGACCAAAACCAGATAGGAGGGAGGGAAAAGGAGAGAAAAGCAAATGGAGAAAAAGTTTCTCTCCATCTCACTTTTGAAAAATTAGGAATAAATAACACCACAAATACCTGCATTTTCACATTTCAGTCTATTCTTTCAAGAAGAAAAAGAACATTCTCCTCTTTCTCTACATTTATTAGCAGCATTCACAGCTAGGGACACTGTACCTCTTCCCCACTATTACAGGAAAAACATTTTAAAATACTAATTTATTCAGACTTCTACTGCATCTGTCCTCCCTTCATTTTTTGACAACAAGAAACAGATTATGCAGTTTCATTATTGTTTTTAGTCATTCATACTCAGACTCTGAAGAGGCAATTAACTCCATTGTTATCACAATGCGCACAATTTCACCATAGCACTGGTCTCCAGCCCCAGTGCACTGACTCATATTCAGACATGACCTTTTGTGTTTCACAGAGTCCTGGTGAGGACACTCAACAAATATCCAATTGTAGGATCACAGACTAAAGATGCTGCAACAATTTTACGTTGACAGCTGTATGTTTTAAAGGGGGGGGATTGTTTTGTTTTGTTTTTTTTTAAATAAGGAAATGCCAGTTACTGGATCACATGTAAAAGTTTAGCATGAAGTTTTAAGCTACAAGCCAAGGTCAAGGATTCAAAACATACCGATGATTCTCTCCAGAGAAAGGCTTGGGGGTCTTTTTAAAAGCTGACACATACGACACATACAGTGGCAGCCAGGAGTTCCCTGCAATACCACACAGACGGGTTTAGTTGTCCTCTTGGTGGAAACAAGCATACTGAAGTCACCACTTACAAAACAATGCACTGTACTATGGCATTAGCTTTCTGCTGCAGTTGAGGGGAACATCTTCCAAATTTGTTGCAACTTGAACTACTGAGTATAGCCCCAAGCTATGAGGCAACAGAATGACAGACTAATTCCCAGCTTGCTTTGGGTAGCAATGAACAGTGCCAAAAACAAATACTGAAGCAGCAGCCACTACTTTCAAATATCAGTATTTTATAAATCATTATTTGAACTAAAGAGGCAGCCCCTTTCAATACTCACAAAGGGGACACAATGGGGAGAGGGCTGGATAAGAAAATTAATGGATCAACCCATGTGCTTTTGTCTGGGGACTGCTTTGTAATCAAGAAAACTTCTTTTGCTATAGAAGAACTTAGACACATGGCTGAGGGAGAAGAACTTGGACACATGGTCCATTAGGTACTAATATATACCAGCAGCTTAACACCAGAGTGGATAGGGCCCTGAGTAGTAAGTCCACAACCCAGACCCAACGCAAGCTAGCACAGCAAGGAAGAAGAGGTGATAGCCAGATTTTCTCTGCCGAAGACCTCCCACTGAGCAGGTGAGACAAAGTCTTACTGGTTTTGGATGTGGTCCACTGCAGAGATATGACTTCAGTGCTTACACACACACACGCACTCATTAATGGGCTTACTGTTGGACAATAAGAACAAAGACCATCTGATACCAAGAAAGTCCTGTCCTCATGCAGTTAAAGCTTCCCTTGAGAACAGGGGATATCTGTCTCCTACATCACATCCTGCAGCCTGGAAACAGTGGAGCTGGAAGCACTGTGCCTTTACAATTGCTAGCAAGGTTAGATCATATGCGAGCTCTACTCCAGCGCACACAATCTTCTACTTAACTCAGATTATGAGTTAAGGGAAGCACATATCTACCCACAAAGCTATTTACAAAACTACCACTCAATGAATAGCAGGTGGTAACAGACAAGATCGTCATTTCCAAGTAAGTTGGGCTGCAATACTTCTCAGTAGCAGGTCCGCCCCATACTGCCCTGCTGCATTCCAGCTGTACATGATTCTCCTCTGTGAACGGGAGGGAGGAGCGACTGTGCCAGCACACCAACAATTCAGCTAGAGATTTTGCTTCAATATTCAGAGGATCATTAACATTTTCTACCTCACCATACCCCAGAAAAAAATCTTGGTGTGCAAAACAGTATATTTAGTTTGACCTTCAAACTCACCTACCAGGTAAAAGAAAGGTAAAAGGATGAAGAACAGCGGAACAATTCATCCAAGATTACACAGTACACCAATCGCAGATCATGAAAAAAAAACCATGCTCTTGAACCCCACCCACCCACCCCTATTCAGTACTGTCAGCAAACTCCCCACTATCAAATCTCACATGAATACAGACTTCACTTGAGAAAGAGTATGTGCAAAAGAGGGTGTGGGGAAGGAATGGTTCTCAGAAGTTCACATCCTCTGCTTTATTTGACTTAGAGGAGATTTAAGAACTAATTACTAAATGAAACAATCACTGCTGGTAACAGCCCCTCCTTCCTCTCACTTCCTGGAATTGTGTCTGGATCCCCTGACACTGCTAACACTCTACTCTGTAGGAATAGGTATTTGTGCATTTACCAACACCACAGTCTTGTTCACCCTCTGATACCTCACCTGCTTCTCTGATAAGTTTATGCTCCTGGTTACCTTCCTAGTATCCTGCTTTCTCTTCCTCCAATAGAGGATTTTAGCCTTAAGATCAAGAATTGATTAGGCTTAACCTCACTTTCATCCCTCTGCCAAGCCATCTGCTGCCTCAGAATATATGCTGACTCCATATTAAGAATATTAAGCGAACCCCGCAAACCTCTAATGGCTCTCTGATTCATAACCATTTAGGCAATTGAGTTTTAAACACTAGTTTTGATAGCGTTGCATATACTTGCATTTTGATTGCATCATGCACACAACTTAATTTGTGAGCAACTTATTCTCCAGAATTAGCTAGAGGACTTTTTCATTCTACTCAGAAAAAAGACATTAACAAGGAAATGCTTCTTTGCCTGATTGACCAGTTGCACACCCAACCCTCCAAGGGAAAGACAGGGGTGAGGCAGCAGTGTGGCCAATACAGATTCAGAGCTTTCAAAACACAGAAGCTCTGAAGAGTGTTACAAGCCCAAAACAGTGGAGCTCTGCAAAGGAGTCCCATTGCTTTTGCTTCCCTTTACCAGAACTTTTCCATAGAATCACTGTGTCAGTGATCACCCTAGGTTAACACGTACCATGCCACAATCATCTAACAGACCTTATCCGCAAATGAATCCCATCTTGTCACTGTGACCCTAATCAACTCCTTTCTTAACGCTTTCTCATCATCTTTTACTGATGGGAGAAGAGGGAGGGAAGCTTCATTGGTTTTTTTATAACTCATTTTATAACTTGCTTGGAGATTCCTAGAGAGGAAGGGCAAGGTAATTAAGCCATTTGTCCTATATGGATGTTCAATGCCTCAGATCAGCACAAAGGAGGGTAAGAGATTATTCAAGCATCAGTTTTAGTTCATAGAATCATGGAATCATGCAAGCTGGAAAAGAAATCCAAAGGTCATTGAGTCCAGCCTCCTCCTGAAAGCAGGTCCAGCTTGCTCAGGGCCATATCCAGTAGAGTTCTGAATAGCTCCAAGGATGGAGATTCCACATCCTCTCTGGGCAACTTGATTCCACTTATGAAGCAGCATTTTTACAAAGCAGCTGTTCAAATTAGTAGAAACGTAAGTAATCATAAGTCTGCATCTGCAATGTGTTTATAGTAAGGGAAGTTATTCGTAGGAGTCTACTAACTGCTTTGATAGACCTGAATTCTAAGCTCACTCAAAAGCAACTTTTGCTTTGGAAGCTCCCAACTTCTAATCTGGTTTGATACTATTTGCACATAGAACTAGCAGTCAAAAACTGCAGTAGAAATGTTTCACTAGCTATTCACTAGCTGGTGCAAGCTATTTCACTGAAACCGCTGAAGCTCTCCTGGCTTTTGCTAGCCATGAAAATGTATTTTTAAAGCTCTCCAGGAAGTTTCTGAAAAAGACACAAATTTATCAAACTACTCACTTCGTATTTCCTAGCAACATCAGGCCAAACTTCCATTTAGAATATAAACATCTCTGAAGATCAGACTGTTTGCTACAATACAAAATTGAATGTCAGAGGATGGTCATTTTAGGAAAACCTAAATAAAATAAATGAAGATACGCAGTTCCTTTAAGGATGGTGTAGACTGCAGAAAACACACAGCAAACCAGCAGCAAGGAGCTGACACAGACACTTTCTCTGGCTCTTTGGGGGGGGCGGGGGGGGGGAAAGAGACAAACACTCTCACCCTTCTGATCACATGACAACTTGGGACTGGAAACCAATGCTGCAGCTCTAAAAATAGAACCTTTCTGAAGCCAATTAACATTTCAGTTTGAATCTCTAATGTCAGAGTAAAACGTTATGCTTTTTGTAGCTGAGGTTTCAACACAGCCTTTAGTCGCCCTCTCAGCTCAGAGAAATGAATGAAAATAAAGTCACCCCCTGAATTTACAAGTGAGGCTTGGATTGGACATTGTGTTTATTCGAGAAATAAGAAAAAGAGGAAGAGAAGAACAATCTTTTTGCCACGCAGATAAACACCATACTGCACTGCAGCATCAGAAGGGCTCTGTTCAACACAAAAGATCCATAGCCTTCTGTGATGCATAAAAGCCTTAGATCTTGTCTGCACCCCACTGAGCTAGTGAGCAAGAAACTGTGCCGAATTGCAGAAGCTTTCAGAGGCTGATCAGCAGGTGCTTCTCTATGGAAGGCTCATGCCAATCACTCCTCAAAACACCACAGAGCCAGAGTGGAACCAGTGGTCTCCTATCTAGGTTGTTATAAACAACATGGAAAATGCTTTGCATTTCCATGTATGCGCTTTTGTATGCCAGTTCTCACGTGAACCTGTCAAAAAACAATATTCAGCATGCCACCCGCAATCGCTGTATAAATGACACACCCAACTGCAGAAGAAAGCCCTCTTCAAAACACTCTAGAAGCAAAGATATCTACCCTGAATCCATGAGAGCGCTCTCCCAACAAACAGCTTAGCAGTAGATGTGAATGCTCTATGCAGGCTCAGCCAGAAGGATCAATATCCCTTCTGCATAAAGGCATTTACTAAGCAGCCTCTTGTGACTGTGTTCTGCAGCTTGACATTAATCTTCTGTCCTTCTGCCATGCACACTAGATTCATTCTTACAGGAAACTTCAGCAACAAACTGTATGCAACGGGTGTTTAGGAAAACCACCTCTTCCTGCACAGGCAAAGAGTGCATTGAGAAATGTTCTCTTTTTCTTCAGTTATATAATTAGCTTCTACCCTCTGTCTCATGTTCTTCCTAACACATTTAAGAATCTAAACACACAGTCTCAGTGATACTGCCTACAAACAGCAGTTAATGCATTCATTTATCCATACATAGGTTATCCTATGCCGCATCTGATGGTCATCACTACACTGAACATCTTTGCCCACATAACTGTCTCCTCCCTGTTTATCCGCTTGTGTTATTCCTAGAGGCACATCAAGCAATTTAGCATTACAGCTCTCTAGAATGCTAAGGATAACTTATTGTCTTTCAAGAGAACTGCAGGACACTGGAGAAATTTTGGCACTAAGGTCCTATACCAAGTATCAACCTAAACTTAAGGCGTCTCCATGTCAGAAGACTTCTTACATAGGAAGGATGAGGGATAAGATTTAAAGCCTATGTAAGAGTCTGGGTTACACCTGTGCAATGCAGATGTACCACATACAGGTATTCACAGCACATACAGAGCCAGGTGAAATTTAGTGGCTATAGAAAGGTTTGCCCTTCTGCTTTTGCAAAGTATGTCTGTGTAATTGTGGCACTGTTTGAGCTCAGAAAAGGGACTGTGAAAACAAGGGCAATAATAGATATTCATTCCTTAAGACTCAACCCTTAGTGGAACAACATGATTTGGTGAGAGCAGCTGCATGCAACCATAAAATGCATAAGTGAATGTGCGAATGCCAGCACCACAGCAGTACTGCACAGGTGAGTGCCCTCTCACACCCCTGATAAGCAATGCACAAAATTCAAGAATCTGTATGATGATGAATCAGTGGATTCATAATCCATGATTAGATAACCCAACAGACAAATGCTACCCTTAAATATGGAGGGATTTGTACCTACAGATCTCAAAACAGGGGGGAAAAAAGTCAAGAATCTGAGGCATAGAAAGCAACTCACTTGAAAGCATGCCATGAATCATTAGCACAACTTGAAATAAATTCACATATTCTGCTTACAGTTTACCACATCTACCCACTGGACTGGGTCATTAATCTGAGTATTTTTTTAAATCAGTGTTTTTGACCTTAGTTAATACACATTTCAAGAAGTTTTTCATACAATCTTTCAGATAAACATAGTCTCCAACCTTTAAAAAAAAAAATAAGAAAGAAAGAAAAACAAATCACTTACTCTTTACTAAATAATCCTCCACAGCACTGAAAGAACAAAAAGCAACATCCTTCAAGCACATGTAAATTACAACACAACAATTCCTGCAAAGTAGAAAAATGAACCTGGTCACTTTAATTTCACAACATAAAGAAAAAAAATTAAATAGGCATCACAAATTTAGGAACACATATTCCATTTCAAAAACTTCTTCCAGTGTGAATAATAAAAGCAGCTTTGTGAGATGGGAATTTTGACAGCATCACTTGAAATAAAAAACAACATCACACAAAACCCAACGGAGGTGATGTTCCCATTGATTATATATAAAAGTGGCAAGGTGGGGAAAACAGGAGGCATTATGGATGTACTAACAAACAGTGACAGATACTGAACAAAAGAGATGACATTACTCAATACCACACTTGTCAGCCATTGTCTGGTATACTACGCACCATGCCAGACAGAAGTAACTGCAGGAGAGATGATAATACTTAGCAGAGGCTCAGCTTAGGGCCACAAAGATGATAATGCATTGTAAAGGCCTGACTTAGATGAAAGACAGTTTATTTGCATTAGCCAGAAGTGCCTTCAAAGTGGCCAGGCAGAAGTAAAGAAGAGTATTATTTGCACTACTCCCTGTACTTGCTTCAAACCTTCCCTGACAACTGCTTCTCTCTCTTTCACCCATTTTTAGCTTTGCAGCATATTTTATCTCTTGCAAAATACCTGGCAGTCCTAATGACTTGCCATTCACTTCTGCTATTCTTTCTATGCAGATTATGTGGATACAACCTGTTAGATATGCTACTTCTCATTGCTCTGCCTTAGCATTACAAGATGTTGCACTGTGTGGTATTACATCTTTGGTTGAGAACCCCTCACAGAATCCTATAGTTTTTGAGCGCTATTCATACTTTATTCAACACCAACTTTACCTATTGCAATAAAAACAGAAAAGAGACACAAGGGTGTCATGAGCACCATGGCAGGGTTAGAGACTTGTTAGAGATTGCTAGGACAAGTTTGATCAAGTATCATGACCTCATGTGGCTGAAAGGTCCTACAGCTCTGCAGAAAGACAGCACAGATTCTGGAGTTATTTTTGTTGCCCTCTTGCTTCAGATCATCCCTGGCTCAGAAAGCTTGGGTTTTCTTACTGTATCCAGAAGAGTGCTAGGCATAATAGGGTCCTGCGTTTGGTCAGATCTCCAGAACCTCAGAGTAAGTTATAAACTCTTAAATTGAAATAACAAATACAAAAAGATAGCTCTGAAGCAGAAGGTCTAAGAATAAAGGGCAAACTCTCAAAACATGATTCTGGCAGGAAGTGCTAAAGTAGTAGGGCATTTTAGAGACAGTTAAAATTATTAAAACCTAGTGTCACTTTAAAAATATTCCTTATCCTCCAAATATGTTAACTATATATAGATATAAAAAGATATTTAAACAAAGAACATTGTATATTGACGTTTATTGTAAAAGCATATAAATCCAATGACAAATTAAACTGGGGGGGTATAAAAGTCAATTTTCACAAAATGCTTATAATTAAAAAGAGAAAACAACCTCACACTCCTTGAGCCAACTGTTTTGGCAGATCATAAATAAAAGAAAATTTAGTGCAACATCTTTTAAGCCTCAAACGTGACTGCATAATTTACCTTTCACTACTCATTCCGCACCAAAAGAGCTGATCTGAAGGCAGTCAATATAACGAAAAGTGGTACAAAAGATGCCAACAAACACCACCTTCATTGCAATTGAAGTTCTCATTCATCCCGAGGCTGTACTAGGGTTGCCTAGCCTGCAAGCATAGGCAAAAAAAAAGAATCACAGCCTGAAAAAGAAAAAGATTCCATCAGAACACCTCTCTCCCACCAACTGCATTGTACACACACACAAATATAATTAGTTCAGGCTTCACTGATACTGTACTGTGAGAGTATAGTTTCCAATTTTATTTTTTGTGTCACAATCTGACAAAATTTCAAATACCTGTAAGCCAGCACTGCTACAAAAAGCCAGCACACTATCATTAGTTTCGGCCCTCCATGTCCCATGTACTCCTCCCCTTGTACTACAGCAAGTATCTGTAGTCTATGCAAAGGCTGAGGAACCCACTTTGATGTCATGTTAGTTTTCAGCCAGATTGGTTCCCCTGACCCACTCCGCTGTGGAGCCAAACTTCCATGGTGGTACAAAGGAGAGGAAACTAGAAGCTTGGTAGCTACCAGCAGGCAAGACTGCTCCTTTCCACAGCTGCTCAAGCTTGAAGCATTAATGAAATATACATAACACTGCTTGTTTGCTGTCCCAGCTAGTATTGGCCTCACTAGAGGTTTGATCAGAAGCTCATTGATGTTAATGGGTGCTATTTCATAGAAACCTTTGTGGAATCGTATTGCACACTATCCTCCACTCCTGCTGCGGTTCCTACAGAGACTACATACTCAACCATGAAGGCCACACAAGACTCCAGTTTTCTGATGTTGACTTACAGGCAGAGCAGCTTGCACCTCTCATTGTAACCCTTGGTTTCTCCTCCCGCCAAAGTAAAAAGGACTTTCTACCTTCACAGAATGCTTTACAATGGAGGTAAAGAGACCAGATTAACAAAAACTGTGGGCACAGAGAAGTCGGGAAAAAGGTTGGAGTCTTCGCAGTCCTCAGACTCTGCCATTCATTCTCACCAATACTACCTACTCCCTCTGAAAGGATTTGGAATAAAACAGGCCAAACTATCCAAAACAAGCAATCTAGCCACACTGCCAGTCTTCAGTCTTTCCTATTAATTCCCCTCTCCTCTATCCCCCATATTATTTAGTGAATTATTTATGTGACAATACTACCATCTCACAGGTGTTAATGAATCTATTCTTGTAACTGTCCCAAGTGACAGACACATATCGTCATGTCCACTGTAAAGGTAAGAAAGTCACAGTATGAAAGGACAGGTCAGCATAATTATGAATTGAACCCAAATTTCCAAGTCCCAGTCCAATATCTTAATTATAAAACAATAAATATTAAATAGACCCCATAAAATTGAGTAGTTCTTCTCAAAAATGACCTACGAAAACAGGCAGAAAAGAGGACAGGCTACTGCCAGCAGCAAGTTTGTTGTGGAATGCCCATTTGAAACAGCTGGTTCCGATTTTGCTTTCCCCAGGGTGCAAATATCTTCAAAACTCCAGAGCAGCAAACTATCAAAATAGCACTTACAGGCAACAGTCACACAAAGTCAAAGCAGAGAAGCAGCCTGTTGAAAATCTAAGCCTATGCAGGCTGAACTCAGGTCATGACACTTGCACACTGAGAACTACGTACTAATGCACGGAGACACAGCAGCTTGTAATGCACATTCCAAGTGTCATTCTCCAAGACAGTTCTGAAGTGGAGAATTGAAAGACAAGGTTCATGAAGCTTTCTGCAAAACCACCAACAGTTCTCAGCCCTATCACACATCCAAAAATGGTATGCAGATAGTCCCTTATCTCACAGCTCATAGTTACAGCAAACTCTCCTCTATCAGTCAGACAGAGAGCACCTAGTAATACTCTGAAGGATGAGTGACAAAAATGAGATGTGAGCTACAGCCACATGCAGCAGCACAGCAGGTGCATCTAGCATACCTCTGTCACTGCTGATGACTGACTTCAGTAGCCAAATCGAGTGCTTCTTATTAGGTCTTTCCAAGGAATTGCTGCATGAAGTGCCAATAGCTGATGAGGTTACAAAGCGTGCAACTCAAGCTGACACTGAGTAAGGAACAGAAGTCTGAAAAGTCAAGTGGCAAAAAGGACCTGCTCAGAAAAGTAAAATTTCAGAAAGAGATGAAATTATAGGACGTTACATCTGTGCATCCAGTAGTTTATACTTCAGAAACAGTACAACAGATGGGAGTCAGGACACTACAGTCTGCTCAAGAGTCTGATACAATATGATTTTTAGGAAATTATATACTCAAATTCCCAATACTGTAACTTTTGAAGGTAAAAGTCATGCCTAGACCAAAACCAAGCACAAATACTACATTTTACCTGACTCAGTCTTAAATGACGTATCAGCTTCAACACAGGGATGGATCTGATCTGGCCAGAGCTCTAACTGTGATAAAGGAGGATAATTTGAAGGAGAGGGCACAGTAAATGCTTCAGAAGAATTTTATAAAAATATAATGAGTGATAACCAGACCATTGTGCTCTACATCCTCATCCAAAATCCCATAAGGTTAGTGAGCAATGGCCCATATTTCTTTTTCAAAATATTTATCATCAATAAGAACAAACAAAGCCCAGAGGCAGTGGATGTCTCTTATCTTTGTGTATTTGCACATATTTTAAAATGGCCAAGTGCCCAGGCTGTTATTTTTTCCCCCAAGTTAAGACCTTGTTTCATAGCAAGATTAACAATAAAATTTGAAGGTTGTTGAAAGCTTTTCAGGGACTGAATATATTCAGTGGAAAGGCTGATATTTACATACATCAAACCACAACCATAAAAAAAAGGGACCACAAGAACAGCCGCTGTTTCTCTGCAGATAAAAGAACACACAAATACATTGACAATCCCAAAACCATCATATGCATGCATCTATAAAAGCAAGTAAATGAAGCAAGAGTCACAAGTTCTTACACTGCCTGCAGAATTTAACAGCAAAGCTAGCTTCGCAGCTAAAGGCTATTGCCAGCGCCCTGTATTTGGATTACTAGATGTCAAGCAATCCATTTTCAAAGGCACTACCACCAATCATGTATTGTAACCTTAAGAATCCATTTCCTGTCATAAAGACGGGGTGGGAGGGAGGAAAACATGTCAGAACCATACTACTTCAGTCTCACTACAATCTCATTGTTGTCACCAATAACACTGACACGATCACACATAAATCATTTAATTTTCTTCCCACTGTAATTATTCTGGCATCAGTGCAATTTCATAGCATATGATAAAAAGCATGCACAATACTTGCCCTTAAAAAGGTGACATCAGTTTTACTTTAATCATTTTCTTGCCCAAATGCCACTCTAAAGATAACTATATTTTCATCTAAAAACACAGTCTCTAAACATCAATGCGTAAGTATAACAAAGATCCCAGATACAAACGGGTCCTCATTTCAGCAAACAGATAACTGTGTATTTACTTTTTGCAAGAATTTGGATGTCCACCTTTCGCATGCGCCATTTTGAGGAGGTAGGTGTGCATTCTGCTAAAAGAATAGGGAAGGTGATGAGATTTTCCTTTAAGATTATGAAGGGAAGGCGCGGTGTCAAACTAAGGTAATGATGACACTGACTGAGTTGTCCTTCAGGAATCAATTGTAGTGCAATAAACTCCAGGAATGAGTCAAAGGACTATGCCATTGGTCCTAATCCCTCAGATTCTACCAAGACAACCACTTTCAATACGGAATGAAGCACCTATCTAGAGCAAACCACTACATGGAGTGAAATGACTCTGTGAAAGCAAGGCAGAACAAGGAGAATAACCACTTGAAAACGCATCCTACCTCTTTTCTTTTGGGTCTGAATGACGTTCAGCCCTTTACAAAGATAGCAAGAAAAAACAAGTTCAACATAAAGTCTTGAAAAAGTAGAGCATTTTTTCCCTAATAAAATACAAGTTAAGAGAGTGTATTTCTACCATTCTGTGTAACTAGTGGATGTGATAGCAACTCTAAACCTCTTATTAGAAGTACTTAATTCACTTTCAATAAAGGTGTCACACAACCATGATAGATACAGTGTCAGCTCCAAACAACACAAAACAAGAAATGCTGAACATACATGAAAGCAATCAAGATACAACTAAATTCTTATTCATCTCTGAAATGGTTTCTTTATGCTCCCTTAAAAGTATCTCATTAGAATTCTAAAGCTAGGTCAAAAAAATAGCCACAAGTGCTCATCAATACCCCACAGAAAAATATTACTTACAGACAAGTTAAAATAATTGCTAACAGAGATGAATGCCAGTCAACTTACATGAGAAATGTTCACATCCCCCAGAAGTGGCTGCCATACTCCCAGACTCAAGATACTTGAGAGAAAAGAAGCTATTCACGAGTTTATTTAGTATGGTCCCTATGCAGAAACCTCAAATGCTTATTGTAGATGGTATCTCTCTCTCCTTAGGTTATTTGTCTAGACATACTTTAATTAAATGGCATAATTCTGGTCACTGATGTGGTGAAAGTTACTTAGTTTCTTTTAATCAGGTCTGTTGGTCTACCCTACTCTAGCTTCCAGAAGTACAGAAGTATAATTCACAGCACATGACAAGTTAGCAAGCAGTATGTTGTGCTGAATTCATGTGATAGCGCCTTTTTGCCTGCAGACCTACATAATGCACACAGGCACAAAGGTGAAGATTACAATCAGTGTTTACCTCCAAACCACATGCAAAAGGTAATTCTCCCACAGAATTACACTGAAAAATTTTAGAAGACCACATATCCTTTTTTCCTGTGGGAAGCCACTTGAAGCCTTCATTAGTCAGTTTTGTGTATATGCTTAAAGTCTACTGTACCATTCACAGATATCAAGTTAATGCACAATTCCCAACATCTTCATCAAGTCTCCAAGGCAACCAAGAAGGAGATAACACAGGACTATATCTCACAGCTGTTTCAGAAACTGTCCAGGCCATGTTGCTACGGAAAGAGTTTTTTGGAATGCTCATCACAAGATAAAACTGCTCTTGTCCATGCCCTTTCAAAGTCTATTGTCCCATTAGGAACGACATGCTACTAATGTAGGGGAAGCACAAATATAGCCCTCTAACATTTCCCAGGAATAGCAACACTGCAAGACAAACTTCTAATATAACTAAAAGCTGTGTCAGAGCTCTTACATTCAGACCTAGCTCTAAATTTCACCCACTCTTCGACTTCAGAGAATAATTGGGCCTAAAGGTTTGCTTAGGCATTGAAAAATGATATACGGCTTGTCACAAAATCCCTAGCCAGAGACAAATAAAGAAGCAGGTAGTCTTTGGATGCAAGCCCATACAGGATGGTGATCATTCTAACAGATTTTCACCAAGATAAACCAAAAATATTTGTTTTTACCATCACAAACAAGCTCCAGTGGAGAAAGCAGAACACAGAGACAAGCAAAAACGAACCTCAGCACACTACTCTACTTCAGGCTAGACTGCAACACATTTTACAAAAAATTCTATTTCATTTAAAAAAAAATGGCCAAGAGTGACAGCACAATTCACATGGATTCATGCATTTAACATGCATTCAACATTCTTGTAAAACCAGATTAAGACCAGTGTCGCTCTGAGAAAATGGAAGCAATCAAGTAAGACAGCTGTCAGTAGAGTATCAATAAGCCAACCTCCCTCACTCCATGAGTGGTCCCTTCAGTTTATAAAAGGAAGACATTGGCAGAGGCAAGATAAAATCCTATTATGCGCCTCCAGAACTCTAAGCAAGAAGAAAGCTGCAGTGGTCAGGGACCTGATAGTCTTTTGAATTCTTTATAAAGTAATATTTCTTCAAGCTGTTGTTCACTGCATTCTCACGAGAATACTCAGCAATACTGAAGGATGCAGATTTTCCACACATGCAAGTGCAAGACGCTTTGGGTCAATGTGGTGACTGCTCACATATCAATGGAGGACAGAGAGGGGAAAAGGCTTGGGAAAGTTAGGCTCTGTCAATTGCATCAATCTCATCACAGACACTCCACTCTCCCGACCATTCCTGTTTCAACAACAAACAGTACACAGGAAACAGAACTTACATTCAACAGAATTCACATATCTGCTCATGAATAATACTTCAGACAAGGGCTTTTAAATGCCAAATATGGTCAGAGAAAATTAAGGTTGTCTTCTCCTAAATAATATTCATTCTCAAATTAAGCCAGTCAGACAAACTGGGTACACAATCACCCCTTGCAGCTGGTCCCATTCTGCTTCCCTTCCTTGTTTTATTTCTTGTAAATCTTGTTTTTATCATAGGATATATATTAATCAGAACACTGCTACCCTCCAGCTATCATCTGGCAATCTTGTTATTTACTGAGAATGAAACTAGAACTCCTACTATCCTGAGCAGTGAAATACGGATGGGCCCTTTCTATGCCACTTATCTTTGAACAGAGAAGACACTTCACCCATAACTAACTCTGGGGTCTGCCCTTTTCTTCCACAAAAAGATCTTTACTCCTACTTTTCCAGCCATTTAGAATGGGACTGACCATTCCGTGACGTGAAATTTTACTACTGGGCAGGACAGAAAACTCCCCATCCCTCTGAGTCACGCTGCATCAAGGCTTTCAGGCAGTTTAGTTAAGGCAGACTGCAGCTAGACAGCTCTCTGCAGACAACTGGAATATATACAGCTGCAAGCTACATCAAGGATAGCATACAGGCTACAAAGGTCTTGCATAAGGCAGATCATGCCTAGGCCAAAATGTCACAGACTGTTTGCAATCTCACATAGTTTCTAAGTCCACCTTCCCCCAGAGAACGCTCAGCCCATGCAGCAACTCCCCACCATCACCTTCTCAGTACTGGAAAGTACCCTAAATATCCAGAGGGGTATGAACAAGAGCCTGCCTCCATCTGTAAATGGAGAGAATTCACTTTTTAGAGTATTCAGGCCAGCACCACAGTTTGGCATTTCACAGAAAATGAGACAAAGCTTAGCTATGAGTCTATAGTATTGAAGAGTTTTGATTTGGCCCTAGCAGTCAGGCATATAAAACTGCCATCGGAAAGTCAGAGGACTGCTCAAAAGTTGCAATGAGAAGAGCCCACAACACTTTATTCCAGCTTTTCTCCAAGGGCACCACAGCCTTTCCCATCATGTCACCAAATCCTTACGCCTCATTAATGCAGCAGAAAGCATTTGCCAACAGCTCTTAACAGCATCCATTTAAGGAAAACAGAAAAGTCTAAGACACTGAACCATTCTGCTAAGGTACCCCTCAAATGATAGGGAGCAGGCCTGCCAAGAATTGACATTCATTAAGAAATTCTCCAAATATTGCACTTATGTAACTATTACCTAGCAGCTGGTAAAGCACAAAGGCAAAACGTTCTGGGAGGGGCGCCTATTAGCATGTTAGGTACATGCTTTTTGCCTGCCTAGCTCTGCCTGTTTGGTTCCTCACCTCCCACTCTTTGAGAGTCATTTCAGCAGCCTAAGAGGCTGCTTAGAGAAACAGTTCAGATAAAAGCTGTTTAGATTTTAGGCATCACAGGGAGAGAACTGAACCTCTTCTATATGCAAAAGGGACAGAACAAGGAAAATTCAAACCTCTTCCATATGCGAAAGGAACAGAACAAGGAAAATGCAAACCCTTCATTCCAGATCTGTCCAAGCCCAAGTAAATTTGACTTCTAAATAAATACTTGCAGGTTTAAATACAGAACTCAACAGAACCTCTGTCTTAATTTACTAGCTAATAATGCTTTGTGTACTACAACGTGGGAAGAGGCGGTGGGGGGAAACACAGAGCCCAGTTACTTTATTATTATTTAAGCAGCATTTAAAGCCCTCTGAAACTGAAAGCAAGCTCTCATTATCCTGGCACCATACAAAAAGAGATAAGCCTTCTGCAGGGAAAGCTATGGTCTAAAACATAAGATGAAAGACTTATTGCATCCCTTCCAACAGATGGCAAGCTGAGGCAGAGAACTGTGTGGCAGGGTTTACAACTTAACTCAGGTCTTCCAAGTGCTGGGTAATCACCTTAGCCACAGACAGCCTTCCAAAGAGTCTCTACCACTCTTACAAACATGGAATTTCACTAAGAACTAAATGAACAAAAAAAGAAGCCATATCCACCCACAGGAAATTCATATTTTCAGTTTGTAACAAATATTCCCCCTTGCTTCTATAGTCTTAATATTGCAAGCTTCACTCAGAAGATTGCTACAGTAATAGTAAAGTGCATTGTGCCAGCCTCGTGGTTCTTCTGGATTCAGTGATTGTATTTCCCTAATCTAAGGATCTCTGATCCCTAATAAGTATATTAACTGTACTAATTACCTGATTGGATGTTTTATCCATTCTCAAAAGTACTTCTTAAGATAGGTATCATCACAGAATTATGTTATTTTATCTATCCAGACTGGAAGATACACATACATATACCCCTTTGTTTCTATTCAGCTGTCTAATTAGGGACTACTTGTGGTACCTCCTGTGGATGGTACAGCTCTTGAGCGATGTAGCAAGGCTCTGGGTTATTATCTACTTTGGCCAAGCAGTGCATCACAGGGAAATCTGAATCTCCCACTGCTTCTATATCAGCAAATAACACTCTGAATAGCCCAATGTTTTAAAGGAAACATCCTGAACCTTGCATAAAATTTGTAGGTAGGCACACATGACAGTACTCCCCAGAGATGGGCCCACAAAGAACACAATTGATAGCCTTTCTGCTTTACTAACCCAAGGCATGAACTAGCACTTCTTAACTCCCTGGGGAACTATGTGCATAAATACTGGAAAATCACTTACATCTTTTCAGTGCAAAGCACAGCTTCTTCACCACTCCTGTCTAGAATCCATTTTGACTAGCTACATGCACTGTGAAATGAAAGGCAGCATCGCCAGGGAATGTTTGGTGAATTAATTTATCACTATGAAAAGAAGGCTGAGTTTGAAATTAGGAATAAGGTTTAAGTTCTCCCCGCTGCTAGTGTTATTAGTGTCACATCATCCATCTTTCATTAAACTCAGTACTTTCCTGTCTTGGGAACTTCATAAGCCATTGGGCCTCTGACTACAAAAAGTCAGGCACTGGTCCAGCTTGCATAGCTGAGATTTCTAGCCTCTCCCTAGAGAAGAGGCCAAAGTTGTACCATGAGCACCAGGAGCCTTCATTGAAAAGACAGACACTGCCAGACTGTGTGTTTGTACTGGGTTGTCTAACATTCAGCTTGGGCCATTCAGCAGGACTACAACAGATTTCCTCCAAATCATACTAAAAGAATCAAAAGCTGTTTGCCATATCAAGTTTAAAATAATGAGAAAAGCCCAAACTCGTATCACAGGGTTCGCAAGCACCAAAATCACGTATGCCAACTGGACCACAATCCATCAGTCAAAACAGCTGTTCACAAGTCAGATTCTTAATTGATTCAACAGCACCAATGAATATCTGTTAACTCTGGAACAGGTAAACTGTAAAGGTTGATTTTACAACTGCTTTCGTTACAAACACAGTAAAGAGGGTGGCTGAACAGTTCCAACTCAATCGAGCTATACCATAAAACTTGAAAAACTTCCTGAGCTTTTCGATGCCGGGGAGGAGGGCGAGGGGGGACACAGGGGACGACAGGACTAAACTTTCAGTAAAACTGTCCCTGCCAACGACATATCTGTTGTCAGTACCCCTTTCCACATGTACAGAGTGAAATGGACAAGACACCTTTCATAAAAGATGCCCCCCGAAAGGCGTAAACATCCGAGATTTATATACTCATTCCCACCACAGTTCCAAAAGCTGATGGTGAGCCCACCCAACAACTCTTGAGGACTAAGCAAAGTGAAGTAGGCTAGAGCTTCATGGAACCATTTCTCATGGAATAAACATGATAGCAAATAATTACATTCCACTAGTGTCACTGCTAAAGATGAACTGCTCATTATGGCATTAGAAGGGGCTGTACTCATCTTTTGGCAGAAGTGCAAAGTAGTAAACTTCAGGCTTGGTCACTAAAGCTACGATGAGTTTAATTTATGACTCTTCACAAAAAACCAAATTTTGTTAATTGATACCCTAAATTTTCTCTGCAGTTTAACACAGGATTCTTCATTTTTAGACCCAACATGTTGTAGTATGATCACTGCATCATTAAACACTTATCCTTTCTATCCTGTAGAGAAAAAAACAACTGTCAATAATTCATCACGTGCTTTGAGATCCTTTGGAGTAAGATCTCGTAACTCTATTCCATTACCATCATTCAACTTGCCAATTACTAGGTGGAAAACTAAACTTACTGCATATATTAAAACTGTCCATGGTAACTGGATGTACCCCCTGGACTTTTAAACAAACACTTGGGGGCACTGTAGTTTTCTATTCCAATTTCCAGATCTGGTTCAATTTGCTGCAGCCATCACTCAACTAGTGTCTTCACTAGGACATCATTTAAACTGTTTTATTTTGCATACCAATTTAATTAGTTCTGGGAGCCAGTCAGAATAGCTAGAAAGAGTCATTCATGTAACTTATCAAACTATATCATTGTTCTTACAAATATCTTCAGGCTGGCAATTCTGTACAAATATCTCACAATAAAATTCAATTGTGCAGAGCTTCACATAAACCAATACAGTCAAAACTTCTTAACATTTTTCTTCTCTGCATAGCATATTCCCTTTTATTACCAATAAATCTCAAAGTTGTGGGTGCTCACAACTGCTGTACCTTCCATACAGTACCAAGGAACACCTATTAATTAAGTTTCTACAGATCTTTCAGACTACTCCAAAAGAGTTGACGACAGCCCTTTGTGGTTTTATTAAACATCTACCGGGGGCGGGGCGGGGGGAAGGAAATCAATAAAGCAGACCATACAACACAAGCCTTAAAATACAGATGCTGACAATGGTTTCATTTGGCAGTGCTTACTTTAAAGGGAAAATAAGTACTCATTATAAGCTACATTCACTGGTCAAGTGAGGGGCCCAATTCTGCAGTCCTTAGTAGTCCTGCTACTACTATTTCAGTGGGACTTCTCAAAGATAGACCTCCCTGTTCAGGTCACTATTAGGCTAAACTAGACTCAGCTTCTTAAGCTTCCCATTAGTTCTATTCTATACTATTATTACTTCCTTGCCATAGTTATGAAGATTGAAACATGGGCTGGTTGTTTAAATTTGCCTTAAGACATACCAAGTAGCTATCCACAGATACAGGTCTAGCTGTTGCTTTTAAAGCCACTATCCAATAAGCCACCAAAAACCATTTTAAAAGTCACTTTGTCCTACAGGGAAATCAGAACTATACATTAAGCAACCATCTCTTTTACAGACTCTTAAATAGGGCAGGATAATGCTAGTAGTTTAAGACAACTTGACAATACCTCAGTTACAGAGTTTTAACACAAACATTACCTTCTGACCATGCCGTAAGTCACTATTTTCAAAAGGAAATCTGTCCATAAGGAAACACAGCAACCAAAGGAGGTACTGCCAGATGTACAAAAACCATAGCTGCTTTACTGTACCCTGGCAGACACTGTTGTCTAGCTGCACTGTGCCTCTGCCCCTACAGATGCAGCTTCTTTTGATGCCACAGGTTTAATAAAGGTTCAGCTTTTGTATGCTGCCTCCACAGAACACTTTTTGGAATGCTGTCTGACATTTGCACTTACGTTTTAACTCAGGTGTGTGAATCATATTAGGAAAGAAATTATACATTTTTCAAGGGCAGCTTTAGTTAGGCATTTACATTTTTATGCTTACTATCCTTAGAGCAAGGAGTGTTTTAAAATTTCACAAACTGACAGATATGCAGGTCTTCATTATTTTTATTTGCTTCATTTGGCAGTTATCAGTCAGAAGAAAACACTTCATAGAATTTTTATACATGGATGTGAGAAATGAGCAGTCTTGGCAAGGAAACATCAAGGTAGTCCTACAACTATTTAAAATAGATTTTTAAGAGTTGATTCAATTCTTAAGAGTCAAGTTTCCACCAGCAGCTAGATAGAGGTGGCAACATTGTTAGTGCTGCGCCTTCAACAGAGTAAAGGTCTCAAAAGATTACTTGTCAGCACTGCAGTAGACTTCACAAGTGTCTATAACTTACATCCTAACACTTACGATTTAAAGACCGAAAAAATTAAGCAAATATTTGAAGCAAACTCTTAGAATAAATACTGAAACATCTGTTCAACAGCATTCAGCATTGGACACATCTCTCTCATACATCTCCTCTTTACACGCACAGGACCACTGAGTTGAGGGCAATGCAACTTCCCATGTCCTAAGAGGTCAAAACAGCAAAAAGGCATCAACTGGAGTGAATGAGAGGACCACCAACTCAAACAGAGAAAGTTTAAGCAAACTCCTAACACTGGAGAATGAAACCTTCCATTCATCCAACAAGCAAGTACAGATGATACACTTCAATCCTGACTCAGGAGAAACCTCTAATTGCAAATAAATTTGTTCTCAGAGAAAGATTCAACCTTTCACCCATCTGTTGAGGCTATCGACAAAGAGGCAAAGAACAATGGTGGCCTCTCTACTACTAAGTTCTCAGGCATTAGAAGTTAAACCAATTGCTCAAACAATCCAATATGCACTGCATAATTTTCAAACCTAGATGCCCACACTAAAGCCACCGCCACTTAACCTTACCAGATCCTTAAGGTCATGAGAGTTCACAAGAACATTCCATTTGTATTCAGAATTACAAAGCCATTTCCTGATTTACATGGCATTACTCCAAAGAAATCAAGTAGAATGAATATCATAACTAGAAGCGCTATCTGCTGCTGAGAGTTCACAGTGCTCCAGTTATTAACTGATATATTGTAATGCTTCTTGCCATCCTCTTGGAATCTAGATCTAGAGACAAATCACCACTGTTTATACTCCTACAAACCATCAGGGGAAAGGGGAAAGGAACAAAAAAACCCAGAGTTTCTAGTACTAAAGAAAAAGAGGAAAGGTCTTATAATTTGATCATCTTATATTGCTCATCTCATCTTATATTGCTTTCTCTTTCATTTTATTTACAGAGCAAAAGACGATTTTTTTCTTAAAAAGGAGATACCTTTTCTGTCTTGATGAATTTCTCCCATTTCTGATATTTTGACATCTATGTAGTGTGTGGGGGGGGGTGCACGCGCACACACACACAAATGTTGAAATACTATTTCAACTTAGCAGACCAAGGTTTAGCCAGATTTAAAAACTTTAAAATTGCAGAGAGATCACTGGGATATGATCCAGAACTAGTACAATAGACTCATCCTGCCATTGCTCCTAAGTACGTCAGACTGCACTTGGGTCATGATTCTCTAGACTACCCTCATCCAGCTGAAAAAGTTTTACCAGTGCTCAGTAGTTATCAATGGAAACAATGGCACAATGGAACCTCTTTACCCACTAGATGGGAAAGCCACAGTGTTTACTTCATCTGTTTCATTACACACACATACCTATCACATCTGTGTCACCGTGATAACTATGGAAGTGTGAAGAAGCATTTAGTAAATAGGAACCAAATAACTGCAAGGCACAGGGAACAAGTTCTACCTAACACTTCCCCTTCTCTTTGGCTATCAGGAGCAGGAACACAAGCAAAGTACAACCACAGAACAGCTGAGTCTGTACAGCTCACAATTCGATAGCTCAGGAGAGGTCAATTCAGAGAACTTAATATAATAATAGGCCAACCTTTCTCTCTTCCTTTCTCTCTGCATGTGTAAGACACATGCTGCTAAGACCTCTACACCAAGAATGAGGTATAGAACATTATGGATCCAAATAGCAATTATTGCCCTTCTAACAGAAGGTTTTACAGGGTATAATCAAAATACAAACAATATTACATAGCTGGAAGAACTGCTAGAAGAAGTGGTAACACTCATGGAGCACACTCTGGCCGCCTCATTAGTGGAGTGAGAAGTGAAGCTCATGTTATGCCAGTAAGATTACAGGAATACTCACTTTTTTAAATTTTCTCTCTCTCTCCTGAGGAAGAGAGAGATCTTTTTTGTGCCTACAAGATCTTCAAGTGTGGAGATCAAACCTGTCTCAACAAGTTTTACTTTAAGCCCATTATTTACTGTCCCATGATCCTCTCACTCCAAAAAAAACATACAAAAAAATGAACAACTGCACTTAAATGCCTTTTAGGCTATTAGACATTGAATAAATAAATCAATCAGTCACCTGGGAAAACTCTCCAGCAGTTAAAACACAAGACTAGAAATCGGGATATCAGACTTTTAGTCCCAATTCTGCCCACAAGCTATTAGGTGAACTTGGGCAAACCACTTCCCTCCTCCAACCTTCAATGCCTCCTATCCTTACGTTTGTCTTTTTTGCTTAGCAGCAATGGAAGCTCCTCAACGTACGGATGATATTTTTACTAGGAGCTTACATTATACCTCACAGAACATGATGCCTATCTTCACAAGGATTCCTCACAGCACAGACAACAATAAACGACCATGCTGTTTTCGTCTCTGCTCTCTGTTCAAATGTAAAGAGTAAGTGCAGTTCATGCAGCAACTCACAGGCAAAGGCCAAGGCAGACCAGCTACAGATGTTCTCATAAAAGGAACCTGTCAAGGAGATGCCTCCTAAAGCTCAGTCACTACCACTGAACACCCATGAGCCCCTCCTGGAAGGGACGAAAATCCCCATTCTTTATGCACTGACTGATTTTAGTCACACAAACTAAAGTCAGCTTGGCACTAAAAATACAAAGCTGCCCTGCAGCAAAGGATAAT
Source organism: Dromaius novaehollandiae (assembly GCF_036370855.1). NCBI lineage: Eukaryota > Metazoa > Chordata > Aves > Casuariiformes > Dromaiidae > Dromaius > Dromaius novaehollandiae. The sequence goes on along the minus strand of NC_088121.1, from coordinate 3,685,497 downwards.
TCACAGTAGCATTAGCTTCAATTCACTGGCTTACAACTAATTTGGACTGGGGGGGGGGGGGGGGGGGTTGAGTATTAACAAAGACAAAAATAAGCAGATGACAAATTTGCTTATTAACCACATTGAGTAAGAGATGTATTAAAAAGATGTAGGGAGAGAGGTGGGGGATAAAAAGCAGGATGTGAAAGAAGCAGGAGCTGGAACAGCATGGCTAATGTCAACCATGTAATGCAACCCCTGCTGAGATGATCTGAAAGACAGAAGAGGCAGGCATTTGAACATTAACTATTTGATTGCTCTACTTCAGATGCATCTATATAATATCACTGTATGAAAAGGATTTCCATTTACCCTATAGCTTATTCTTACAAGATTAAGGCCTGCATAATAGCACTGAGAGCAACATATAAATTGTGCATTGAAGACTTCTTATCTTGACTCAAGGTTGATCAAAACACCTTGTGCAAGAAGCACTGGGATACAAGTTAGTAATATACCAGAGTCCTTAACAATGGTCCAGCTACACAGTCACACTAGCTGCAGTGCCATCCTTCAGTCTACCTTTATTCCAAATACTCAAAGCTCTTCAAAGGCACATTCTCTACAATTTCAGGATTAGCTTCTAATTCCACTAAAGCCAGTGAGAATTTTTGTGTAGACTGAAATAAGGAACTTGTCGAGTATGTCTGCAAGCACTGGGCTTGCTCAACAGTCTATAATGACTAACTATCCTCACGTGTTTCCCCATGACATCAGAAAACCAACCTCTCCCTTGAATCCAACAGCCTTGCACCCCTACTTAGAATCAACATGGCTGGTACAGAGATTCCTAAATATTCATGTCTTCTGCAGCATTCAAATCTTGCCATCACCACTGTGCAGCTTTTTTCCCTCAGTAAGAAGAAAGGTAATTAGCATCAGATGCTACTTTATATATTCTTTTTCTAATAAAGATAAATTTTGTCATGCATCTTCATTCCCTCCTCAGCCAGGTACTGGGTAAATCTCTGGGCTTGATCAGCTTTGTTCAATTTACTGTATCTTTTCTTCAATTGGGTCTATAACTAAAATAGTACATAAATTACAACTAGAAATCAGCATATATAAAAGTAGCCCCCAAAAGTCATGAGAACCTATTATTTTAGTAGTTCTGTTCTTCCTGAATTGGCAGATTATTTATATATTTTAAAAATTCAAGTAAATTCAATGGAAATATTTCCCAGGTACAAACAGAACAATCCCTGAAGCTCACCATTGCTGGGAACTTCTGTTACAATGGCTGCCAAAAAGCAATGGGTGGGGACAGGGGAGAATGAGCCTCTCTGTCATCAAAGAAAACAAAAGGAAAGAAAAATATGATAAGCTACTGTGGATTTGTACTTGTATCCTTCTGTAAAGGCAAATGGTCAATGTTTATATTAGATTGCTGGAAACCAAAATTTACTCTGGTTTAAAGGTTTTTACAAATGGGGAACTGAAACCCAAAAGATAAAAACTCATATTTACAAGTTACCTAGGCACTGAATGTGTTCATAGTCTCCTCCAAAGGGACAACTCATGCATGTAAATTAAGCTAGGCACAAGTTTAACTGGTTGTTGTATCAGGCACTAGATCACTTGCTCAAGGTCAAATAGGGCGTAGAAGAGAGAGGCAAAAATGGAATTCAGACCTTAAGTCCCAAACCAGTGCCCTAGCCCATACGGTCATTCTACTCTTCACATTCCATAAAAGGAGGAGGAGAGAAGTCATTTAAAGATTGCAGGCTTCAATGTAGGTTTTTTAAAGAATAAAACTCTTATTTTGAGGTAATTTTCAAATCTATGAGTTCCTCTTCAACTTCTACACATCAGAACCTGGAAATGCAGAAAAAAACACTCAGAAAAAAAAACACGCAGAAGAAAACCAAGAGCTTGTGAGAATTTCAGGAGAAGCCAGACTGACTGGCTGGCAGTTCTGCATGCAACCATTTTATTACCTGGAGTACCCAAAGGCTTTAACCAGATATATTTTTGTACAGTCCCCCCCCCCCCCCCCCAAAAAAAAAAAAAAAAAAAAAAAAAAAAAAAAAAAAAAAAGAAGAGATGGATCACAGTCCAGGTATAGCAAGAAGAAAGGAATGGACCAGTTAAAAATCATCTAGATATTTTTGAAACTGCTGTCTTAATGTAAAGAGTTGCACAAGAAGAGGCTGATAAATTGCCGTACTGAAAAAACTCTGCAGCTACACTGCAAAGACTCAAAGCTATTTTTGAAGGGAGATTCCCAACTGTCAAACAAACTGACAGCTTGTTAGTGTTGCTAAAATAGAAAAAAATCCACAAGGCCTGTTTCCCACTGTATTCACATTTTAGCTCAGGTTGAATTCATTCTAAGATTAGGATTACTGTGGTATGATGAGTCTGATACAAGAGCCTTCTGAGTCTTCGATCTCCTTCTTAATCCCATAGAGCATATAAAGAAAGCAAATAAACTAATCTTTGGTTAGAAACGCTGGTATTATTACATAGGGAAGCAAGCACTGAAAGGCATCCTGGGCTAAATGAATTGAAGCCCTCCAGTCTCAACCTGGTACGCAAGGTTGCACAGATTCTCACTTCTACTCACCGGTCATAACTGCCATTCATGCTAATACAAGAAGATACTATACTACGGTCTCTAAAAATGCTCAGCAAATGCCATCTGTACTTGGAGGAACTTTCATGGAAACTCATTAAGTGACACGTGGTGCTCTCATCCAAGAGAATTCCCACTGCTCCACCAGCCACAAAGGGAATGTGATGAACATCTATGTTTTGCCGTAGGGGGCTTTCAGAGTATAAAATTCCCCCCCCCCCCTTTGCTGGGGGCTTTCAGAGTATAAAATTCCATAGGCTGTAATGCAGTTGGCTTGCTCTATTCATGCAGAGCAGATGGTAGTCCTCAGACATACAACTCTGGCATCTACACCAGAGTCTAAGGCTCAAAGACGCCAGCATCCATAGATCACATAATTGACATAAAGAGGGCTGGGACACCAATTTAGAACAACAGAGATTCAGAGATCATCAATGTTACATCATGTCTCTACATGCTACACATGCACCTGGGAGATACTGAACTTGGACATTATCTCCATGCAACCCCCCAGCGCAGAGACTTACTCAAACTACTGCAGTCACATGGCTGCATAGTTTCAAAGTAATCAGCAGGAAGAGAAATGAGGGCTTTCTACTATGAAAACCTTGAGCCTCTGATTGACCCTTGGAGAATCCCCCGCTAAGTTTCTCTTCCACCACTGTGCATATTGTTCAATAACAGCATGTTTTCTTCCTCTTCCTTTTCTAATTATCTGTATAATTACTACTGAAATTAACAGGAAATATTCAAGGGACACACAGAATCAAAATATTTTTATTCATTCCATACCCTTTTAAAGATAGCTGCAAAGCTTCATTATAATCAAGAAATTACTGTACCATCCCTTTATGATCCTCTCCTGCACATGGCAGCAGGGACACCAACAGTGAAATGGCCTTTTGTGCTTTAACAGCAAACCTTAGCAACTATTTCTGGGTTTTTCGCAAAGAGCCTCATCTCAACTGAACAGTAAGGATCAGTGAGGACAAACAGATACTTTCCCTTTGCAAATATTCTTGTAACCAATTTAACATCCCAAACATCTAGCTATGATACTTTTTCATTCTGCGGGCAAGGACTGCCGTAGGATACTTGCTAAGACGGAGGAAGCCTGTTTATTTTGCTATCATGGAGGAATGCTATAATTTCAGTAAGGTATCTAGTAACAGTCTATATTTTCATTATGAATAACATATTTCCACAGGTACACTACACCATCAGCAACAAAACATATATAGTTAGTTAGATAGACCCAACAAAAGCAAAGGGGAAGAGGAGGCAGAAGGAAGCTTCATTTCCACCCCTCCAACCCTACACACACACATGAAATAGACCCAGTCAGACTAGATACACTTTGCATTGCAAATTGCCTTTCAGTGTGAGATTAGCTGTAGCCAAATTATGTTATCCTGGGTACCCACGATACAAACTACAGAGGCAATCCACATTATCAAGAATTACCCTGACCAATGAGCCTTCATAGGTAATTTACATTAAATAACAAATACTATACTGTAGTCTATTTGCAAAATGTAAATTCCCCAGAAGCCTCCACTTACAGAAAACCAGGGTAGACACTATAACCCACTGAACTTGACTCAATATAATCTGTGAACACACTGGAGGTTACACTCTTTAGATGAATGTATTTTCTTCCCTGGCACATATATTTAACAACTTCCTTCCTTCTGCTAAATCCATTGATGTGTTTGGATACTCTGAGCTTAAAGCCTGTGGGGTGGGGTGAAATCAATTGGAGTTTACAACAAAAAAGTATTCGAATGACAGTCATTCCAAGTTGAAAATACTGGAACAGTGGGGAAAAAAAAGCCAATATGCATTAGTATAAAGCAAATAGTCAAGGCAAAACAAGGAAAACCTTTGTTCAGGCAAAACAACTTATCACAAGCATTTGTTACCATTTCCTTTGTAATCTTCTAGTTTGGAGATCTATCAACACGATAAACTAGAAACTACTTTCACTTTATGTATGCCAAAGGTCATTTACAATTAATGAGGAAAAAAAAGGCATTTTGACCACATGCTCCAACAAAACCTAAGTTTAAATACTGAACCAACCTCCTACACCTCTGAAGACTTCTTCTGTCCTGTTCTCCAGGAAAAGAAATTATCAAAGTTTAACGAATTGGGTATTGGCCTGGAAGCCAAGACTTCTGTAGTCCATTCCTATCTTCCCCTGAACTCACATCATATCGAAACTGTTCAGGAAGACTTGTTAGATTTTGCATAAATCTAGGGAAACTGAATTGCCATAATACTTTAGCACAAGCACTGGTAATTTCTCCAATTCTGTAACTGGAAAATCCCAATCATATGCTAAAGATGCTTCAATTAAAAGTGCTACATAAGAGGTATTTTACGAAAACCATGCTTCACAAATATTTTTAGGCAGATAGGAGGATTGACACACCAAGTTAAGCAACTGTTCAGTATCGTACAGTCAATGAAAAGCCAACAACAGAACTGATGAGCCTCAGCTTTCTTTTTTCTGCTGAACTACGAAACCACACACGAGAAACTCCAGCCACATATCATACAACTGTAAAAACTGTTATCTAAAACATTATTTGACTACTCACTCTACGATACTAAATTACTTTATGCCAATACAAGATATTGTAACTTGCTCAAGATATTCTGTAACATATATTCAGCCCAGAGAATACATCTCTAATAATATAAACTGCTCTTTCACAGTACTCTACGTCAAATGGTAGTTTTCAGTTTTATTGCAATTATAACTATCAAGCTCCATCATTTCCTGTATGCCATTTTTTTTGTATGATTTCTGACAGATTAAGAGGCACTGGTACAATAGCTGACCAAAGTTCTGTCTCCTCTGAGGCAGACTCCAAGTGCTAAATTATCAGCAGAAAAAAAATAACTATGCATTCCAGCAGGAAGCTGAGACTTTCTGAAACAGAAGCTTTTATGTGCATTCTCTAATTTGCACCCCTAAATGTAAACAGATCCTGAGAGTAGCTGGTCCCCTCACAAATGAAGTTTGGCATAGGCACAAACAGTGAAGATCTTAATTATTTTAGACATATACTTGCCCTTAAATCTTATAGACTCCTCTGGAAAACAGTTTCATCTTGCAGCATTTTCGTAACAACATTCACTAACACTGCAGCTATGAAGTGGATTTAATGGCAGCCACACAGTAGCTCTTTCAAGATTTCTCTCTGAACTGATTCGCTTCAACGGAACATGGCACAGCCAACTCTATGTTTACTTCCTCCCCAACCAAGCCCACTTTTCTACCTAGCTGGGCACCCTTCCCATCCTCCCCCATTTTTTTTTTTGAGGGCAGAGACGTTAATAGCTGCCAACCAGAAGCCATTTACCCCACCACCAACCTCAACTATTTCCTTAAACCTAAAAAGGATTAGTACTATTCCCACCATTACCTTCTAATTGAAGATCAATTAAAAAGACCAAATGGCTGCTAAAAAACAGCTAGCCTGCCCTGAGGATAGAAGACAGAGAGCAACCCTTTGCTACAGACAATAAGAAGAGACGACAGCTATATTGTCTTCACCTCTTGGGTAAAGATTTCCATCTCTAAATAAGTGCAAAAATACATTAACCTCATTAAATAAACAGAAACACCGTAGCACAGAGAGGTTAAAGGATATATCCCAGGAGACACAGCAAGACAGTAGTAGGGAGGGACAAAAACTTCTAGCTCCCCATTCTTTCAAAGATGCATGCAAACAGTTCATATGAGGACACCATATTGTTGTGGACGCATCTGTATAGGCAAAGCTGGATTAAAATTGACTCCTCAACTGAGAATTTCTGAAAGCATTAATATCTCAAATCCTGTAATTCAGTAATGAGATTTTTAAGAGGAATATATCCTCAATCTTAGCAAAACTTTTTTTAGCTTGGAAAAAATGTGCTAAAAATCCACCTTTCAAATGAAAGCAAAGTCCAAGTTCCACATGCTTTCCTGAAAACACGAGCAGGCAACTTCTGCCCCCTTTCCATCTGCACTGCAGCATCTAGCCAGCCTGTCTGGTGTTTGCTATACACCAAGGCATAGTGTGCTCTCACAATTCAAAGCTTGTAAGTGCAAAGCAATAGAAGTTAATGGCAGCAAGAGTCTCATTCAATCACTTTTCCTCTAAGATGATGCTGCCTGGGCTGTCAGAATTGTTGTGACAAGACCGTAGCACAGAAAAGCCCTCTATTCAGTTTGCACAAAGACCTGAAAAAACACAGCTTTGACAAAAATGCACTCTGTTAATACATGGTACAGTATGAAGGAAGATTAAGTCAGCAGCCTTACAGACCAAAACACTACCACTACATGGCTGAAAACTAAGTTGTTTTGAAAGTACCACCCTTAACTTTGACTTGAGGAACCTCAGTATTTAACTCCCACATCACCAACAGCCCTATCAAGTCACCAGTTGGTCACATTCCAGTTAGCAAATGACTAGCTGATTCACCTCTCACATCACTGTAACCCTCTGCCTGCAGCAGATGCACCCTCTTACATACAAATCAGACTTTCCAGTGTTCTGGTTTTGCTGTTACTAAAAATTAATAGCGTTTCTCCCACTAATGCCACAACTTCAGCCCTAAAATTCTCACACTGATTAGGCACGGTCTTCAGCAACTATATTATTGTCGAACAAAGCCATGAATGTTGGCCCTTACTGTGCTTAATTGATAAGAATAAGCCAGAATACTTTTCAAAAGGGAGATGTTATGGCCTTCACAAACGATGAGACAAAGGTAAAAGTAAACCCAATAGCCAAATGCTACAAAGCAAATCAATGGTGTAACTAAGTTCTATCAGCCTCAAGCGTTTCATCTCCAACAGCTGAAACACTGGACTTTTCCTGTTCTTAATGTTATATCACGTTTTGTATGCGTTGAGTGTCCTCCCAAGGGATTTTCATCATCCTTTATCTTATGAAGGCCACAGAAATAACTGTAAATGATTATTTCCTCAAATTAATTTCCTTTCAACTACTCATATTTATCAGGGAGATATGCCACAACAGAGAACTACAGGGCAAATACTTAGGTCATTCCTTCCTTGAGCACTGTAAATTCCTCTGTATTTGCTCAGCAGCTTGTCTCAATTTATTAATCTCTACAGCAGAAATTGGAGAACAAGCCTCCAGTAATCTCCTCCAAAAACCGGGATGCCAAAGCAGCATTTCACCATTATCACTAGAGACATCCTCTCTCTTCCCCAACATGCTCATTAAACCTTGAGTTGATGCTTAATTAACTTATAAAATGGCATTCTAGTGTCAGCCACTCCAAATGTCCTTTGCTAAAGGGCAAGCAGTAATCAGAGAGAAAAGGCACAGCCTAAACACCAAAGCTTTTCCACCCACACATAGGACAGGCACCTAAAATCTTTTCTTGACTCTTGCACTGAAACAGAGTTGAAGGTCAGCGGAAGATCCAGAGAACTGTATGCCCATACCATATCCCCACTGCACTCTACCTCAACAATGATATTCATTGTGGAAGAACTTATCCATGCACGTTACTGGAGCTGACAGGAGAATGCTGGCTCAAGCACTGGCATATTTTTGCTTAAGTCAGCACAGCAGGAAGACTATACTTCTGCAGCAGCTTTAGTTTTTTCAGCACCCAGCTCGCTGATCTCTGTTGATTCTAAAACTCAGCTCCAAAGAGCCAGCTGGGTTGAACTGCCCATGCTCAACCATTACTCCCTGAAACACGCATACATTCTCAACATTCTTCCTTTGTTGCCAGGCATTTTCTTTATGCAAATGAAATCTTACAAAATTAAGGTTATATATTCACTGTACCCACTTGCAATCCCATAAAGGGAAATTATGGAAACAGCTTCTGGTATCCAACAAAACCTGGACAATCAGAAGAGTCTGTCCCAAAGCCCATTAAATCTATGGGCAGTATTTCTAGTTACCTTTAAGGGGTTTGAATCAGGCCCCTACTGAGAATTATGAACATGTCAAACAGTTATGAGCACCTGTGTAATCACATTACTAAATATGGATGTATTTGTTCCTGAGATTTAAGTTAAATGACAAACACTTAAGTGTTTGACTAAATTAGGGCTTAAGAGCTCTGTGTGTTATCAGTTCCCATGTGCTATAAACTGATACTTAGATATCGCTGCAATGGGGCCTTAGGAACACTCTCCCTCTCACTCTGCCAGAGAGATTTACATTGAGTTCCATGAAGAACACCTCCTGAAGAACACCTAAATATTTGTTATTACTCACAGAGAAACAACAAATGAAGCAGCAGCAGTAAAATAAACAGACACCTGAAGTACTAGATACCTTAGAAAGAAAGGTCCAAGATGACAAACCAGCCCACCTCCATGATCTCTGCTTACAACTTCCATCCAAGAATGTACTAATTACGCAGCTTACCAGTGAGTGAAAGTACATCAATTCCCACCCTCTTATTTCCCCACATAGCATAATGGCAACGTATAATGATGTTACCACATCTAAGGCTCAGGCACTATAGTCAAGATCAAGATTCTGGACTCTGGATAATAACTGCTTTTGGAAGTAAGGCACAAGTCTCCCATTACTCACTCCCATACTATCAGTCTCTCTTCTTACATGCATAAAATGTGCTGCTGTTTCCCCCTGCACAAATACTTTTTAACATACTAGAAAGTTTTTCACATACACAGCACAGTATTAAGTGAAGATTCTCTGATTTCTGCCACCGCTTTTAAAGTTTCATCATCAAAGTCAGAGCAGTTTTTCATATTTAAAGAAAGGAGGATTATATAACTATAATTACATATATAATTATATATCTCCCTGAACCCTCCTTCCAGAAACACAGAGGACAGAAGGCCAGACACGTACCAGGACACATTTTGCCAGAATACAGTATCCTGACGAGAGAGCGAGAGCGCGAGAGAAAGATGGAGTGTTTTATCGCATGGAGTGTTGTGTTTTATTGCATGGAGTGTTGTGTTTTATCGCATGGAGACAAAAAGATGCACATCAGTATGGGGGGGGGGGAAGAGACAAGAAATGACACAAACTGTTTTTGGCACTTTATAGACAGCTTGCAGAAGGTTTTCAATTAGGCTACAGGAGCTGAAATTAGGTACAAGCCACTATGTACAGGACACAGTCCTCCTCTTACAGATGTCCTGAGATGTCTGTAGATTTTGGAATGTCTATAAAGATAGAGTGAACAGAATGAATTCACTCTGAGAATGCAGAGAGGGAACCAGCCACCTCTGACTAGAACGCTGGAAATTCTGTATTTTTCATCTTAGAAGGGAGCATATTTTTACTATACTATGTTCTCCCATACACACACACAGACATGTAGGGCATAAAGCAACCAGAACAAAATATTCTGCAAATATAAAGATGGGTACAGATATCCTGTTCTTCCCTGTTGAAGCAAGGATGACTAACAGATGGCTCACGTATTCTCATACGACACTATTTCCACTAGAAAAGACAGTTATCTGTCCACAGTCTGATTCAAGTTTAGCTCTGAGTGGTATCTTTCACCTTGAGGTCACAGTCATGTTTGGAAAAACAGGCAAACAAAATTTAATATCTAAGAAGGTCTTCTCAAGAGACAGCTGGGTGCAGCTCTTGGGTTAGCAAGTTATCCAGACAGTAGACTTGACTTCATTTTTTCCTCCAGAACAGGTTCATCTGTCTGCCAATTTCTGGAGGATGGGTAAGGAGAGAGGAATTTTCTTTCTTGTATGCTGTCAAAGTAAAAGAGGATCAGAAAACAGTGGGAGCTGCCATGAACAGAGATAAAAAAAATTAAGATTTTACCATCAACAGATGTTCCTTCCTTGAGGACATCCCTCATGAATTTGCCCTTCTTAACACATTGATTTTTCTGGCCAACTGAAAAACAGCTTCCAAAATAATTTAACTAGCTAGTGATGCACTATGTCTAACACAGTCCTGTGCCATGTAGAAGATTTCAGCATGTTTGAAGCTCATCTAAGCTAAGTATATGTACCATAGTGTAATAGCATGCAGAGGTAAAGGTTTAGGCCCTGCAAGCCTTTATTATCACACTGGCATGGGGCTGAACATTGTTCAGTTCTGCTCTTTCAAGGGGTCTACTCTATCAGGAAAAGAACCACACTACACCAATTCCAGAGAGGGCTTACCTAGCACCACTTCAAGTCGGTCTCCATGAGGCTGCTTTGTACAGTATATAGATAAGTGCTTAGAGAACTGAAGACCAAGACTGAACTGCTCTATTGGGAAAGGAAATTTTTACAGCTTCCATATATTTTATTACTAGCAACAGGCTCTTAAACAGCCATTTCGATTCAATTACTATTAGGCTTCCAACCATATTACTAGCTTTCTGAGTTGAACTAACAATGCACAGCAATTTAAAAGCAATATTGCCTGCATTCACTACTAAATCTTTGAACAAAAGACAAAAAAAGGCAAAAATAAACCTGTCTTGGAACTTTTGAAAAGGCAAGGCAGGACTCCATTTCTGATTTGGTAAGATTTTCAGGAAAGGCTTTCTTGTAACTTCACCAGGAGCAGAGTTAGACCTACTTCAGATGACTACAAAAGAATGAAGCATTTTGCTGGGACAGGAAATGCAGACAAGTTAAACCATCTGTCCAGATATACCATCCGAGCCAAGTAAATAACAGCAAACAAGATTAAATAAGCCGTAAAACTGATATTTAATATTGTCAAGAATACTTTACTCTCCCTCTGAACCTTCCTAATCCATCCCACCTACCCATCATATCTTGTCTGAAAACAGTCAGTTCTTTGGAACTTGGCTTGCATATACTATGTCTTGCAAAATTCTTAATAAATAGCTGTGCTTAAACCAAACTTAAGGATGTTTTTCCCATTAGCTACACCTAGAGGGATTTCTAAATGCTGGCTACAGAGGGCTACAATCTTCTGACATTTACTCAGGACCACCAGAGAAGAGAATACACTTAGATATCACTCAAGTGTCCCTCCTTGCAGGAGAACTAACTCAAGTACCCATCCCGATGATATTCTGTAATCACTATTTGAGCATGTAATGCAGACAGCTGGCAAAAAAGGAGACATATGTTTTCCTTATAAATAACATAGCCAAAGAAAAGATGCAGTGAGGAATATCATATGTAACTAGTCATTAAACAGCATGGGAAAAGATGATTTGTGCTCCGTACATTATAGTGGTTTTTCAGACTTCAGCTTTAGTAAATTACAAGGAGCTCTTTACATAAACTGAATGCGAATAATGGAATACATAGAGAGTAACCATGAGACAAGCTAGCTTTAAGGAAAAAAAAAAAAAACCTGTAAGACCAAGTAATATTAATCTATTCTGATTCAGTGCCCTGTCCATTTTTATAGGAGGCCATTCACCTCCTCTCCATTATTCAGTAGTATTAAACTACCCAAATCATTCAAACAAGGTGTTGGAAACAGCACAGCTTGCTCTACGTACAGCAGGTCGAGTCCTCACAATACAAGGACCAAGCTAGATTTCAAGAAGCAAAGGATAAATTTAGTCTATCTGTAGCCATCAGTCATTGAAAGGACAAAGGATCATTTCTTTGTGCTTTCTTCTCAAGATCTCCTTGGCTGTTTCACATGTCTGGTGTTTAGCACTGCTTTGGCTAACGCAGGCATCAAAGCAATGGAAATGCTCAGAACTTACTCGCTCACCTCAGGACTATCAGTTGCAAACCAAAACAACAAAGGCTGACTTTACTTCCAGTACTCACAAAATAGATGGTCAAGACACACAAAAATACTGAACCATCATCTTTTTCCCACGTAGATAGAAAATGGGGATGAAACTCATCCACATACTGACTTCATTCAGTAAATTTAATACTTGCCACTTAGCCTCCTCTCTATTATTTTTCTCCCAAATAAAATCCAGAAATCTCAGCATTTTAGACAACCAGAAAGCCAGACTGAATAAACTACAATAATGCATATGTAAAGGGTTGTACTGGGTGAGCCACCACCATTAGTTGGAAAGATCAGTTGATTCTACTGGTTTTGCCCTCTCATACTACAGGGAACATTAAGACAGGTATATCCTTGACAAGAAAGCAGATCAGGGTTCAAGGCTTTTAATACAGTTGCCTTTGATCTTAACCATTTTTACATAAGACTGAACTGCAACACCTCTCGCACTGCTGAAAGTTTCCGGGATAACACTGCTCTCTTTTAGCTTACCATAAACACGCAACTGTCCTGCCTGCTTGAGAGAAAAATCTGCCTCTGTGCTGCAGAAATTTTAAGTAAATTTAAGACAAAAAAGCTTGCAACTTTGCAAATATCAATGGATATCCCTGAGCTATTTAACACAAAAGGAGATTGAATAGAAACTTCAACCTTCCTCATTTCAAAGACAGATGACTAGGCTGTAAACACAGCCTATTACTGTAATTGCAAGTAACCATCCTACACATTTACCCTGGAGATGTTAAAGTTGGACCAAGCAGCAATAAAGACGAGAGACTAGATATTTAATCAAGAGAAACATTAACAAGTTGGGCCCTTAGATAGAAATTCTAACAGCGCATCAGAAATCCCTACTAATCAAAAGGCGGTCAAGACTGCAAGCTGTAAGTTAATTGAGGTCTAGTACATCCTTAAGACAAACACCAGCTCCATAAAGGCACTGATGGATACCCTTTCTCCATGTCCATTTATGATGAAGGAATTATGGCATTACAGAAAAGAGTGAGAACTAGCCAAAACTTCAGGGGGAAAAAAAATCACCATTTAAAAGACAATTTTGTATGAAGATGAGGGCAAAAAAAAGCTACTGCTGATCATATCAAGCACAACAGCCTACCTAATCCAGCTACAAGTATTCAGAAACCCCAACTGCTGTGCAAAACAGGAGAGAAAGGAAGTAACTTTATCAAGACATCCATATCAAAACAGTTGGCATGACTCCTAAAGAAGATACAGATGGGAAGAAGAGGGAGGGAATTCTAGCAGTGTTGACCAGATAGAGAAAAATCACCAAATTTCATAAACACCACCTTGTCAACCTTTTCACTTAATACCATAGCACAACAGCAGAAATAAATGCTCGGTGCCCCTGGACAATGTCCTCTAAATTAGTATTTAGCCATCAAGTCACATATAAGCTAACCATAACTTATGCATTCAAGGGGAAGGGAATGTAATTTCATGGTCAACCAATACCTCTCAGTTCTGAGATTCCGATTCGCTGAATGTACTAATCAGAATGATAATCAACCAAGTTGCACAAGTCATGGTAACACCCATCAGACTGCATTTAAAGTGGAATCTCAAAGGTGAGCTGTTTTCAAAAGTGCCAGACACGTGCTGGAAGTCAAGCAGAATCCAAGTGAAAGCAGCCTGCTGTGCTAATCTCAAATACAGCATGGCAATCTTTACAGGTTTTAATACTGCATGTAAATGAATTACTTAACTCAAAATTTAATCCATCTCCTTGCTATTTATGGTTGATTTCAAAGTGCTGGATGAGGATCTCCTCCTGGTGCATCTTTTTTTGCCTGTTCACTCTCCTGCAGCAGGCTAGAAGGGCGATAAACTTTTGAAAATTATTTTTTCATAAATCCCAGATAAAACACAGATATGCTGCTGAACTTAAATCCTGCAGAGACAGCTAATGTTTTTAACAGCTGTACAGTCTGTGTGTGTATGCTTAAGCCAAAACAAGGTTACCTGGGCACTGGAAAGAAAACTGTGCATACACTATGGCAAGGCGTTCATTAAATGAACGGTAGTAAACTTGTTTTTCTAACTTGTCTCACTGCAAATCACTAGCTACAGGAAGCAGACCAAACCTGATGTATCCCTTCAGCATGTTTTCATAGCATTAGCTTTTAATAAATATAACATACTCCATCCTCAGAGCAGGGCAGTCCTCAGGTTCCAGCAGAAAAAGTGTTTGTTTTAAGTATTTATATTACATGAAAGTTGGGTCTTTAAAATAAGCAGTGACTTGTACTGCATGCAGTTATCAGAATTAGCTTGGCAAAATATGCATAAGCTTACTTAGTGTGGTTACAGAAATATGGACTTTGGGTCTATGAACCTGGTGTTCTTATACATATTTTTATTATTTGTATTACAATAGTGCCTTCTGATGTCAGCAAAAAGTAAAGCACCACAGTGCTAGGTGCTGTATAAACATAAGCAGTAAGACACAATTTCTAAAAAAATCTCCACAGATTTCAGCAGAGAAAACAGGAAGAACCTAGGGGAAAGACAGACTGTTCTTACTGGGCAAGCGGCTAAAACAGGCCTCAATTCAGCACTACACTTCAGTATGTCCAAGTACTTTGCTGAGTCAAAGCCTAAGACTGTGGCTGAAAGCAAATTCTTCTTTCCATACCCCAAGTCTCAATTCAGTGCTTTAACTATGTAACTAACCATCTTCTTCCACTAGGTAACAGTACTTCGACCTTCTACAGGCATTACTGAAATCTCCCTTCCTGTCTTAAGGACTGCCCTTCCTCCTGAAGGCCTCTGTGCATTTGCTATTGATCCAGGTATTCAGGCCTAGGTCCTACCCTTACTATTTTCAAAATTATTCCAGATTTAATTGATTGAACTAAGCTGAAACTTGGTCTTCAGTTTTGAGCTCCTCTGCCAAGAGCAGATCAAGAGTGCTGCAAAGTTTACAGCATTTAGGTGTGCAACAGACCATGCTGAGTGGAATGAAAGCTGGAAGGAACCATGACCTACCCTCTGAACTGTTAAGTCAGAGTCACCGTATTCTGTCTTATTAGCCATCTCAAAGAACTAATAAAAATCCCAGCATCAAACTGCTAAAAAGCTTTGGAGAATAAATTTAACACTCTCATCTCAACCTACTTAACCACTGTTTTAAGCATAATTTTGAGGAAAGCCCTTTTTAATAAGTATTCTGCTCCCCCTCCACCCACAACAAGTTTCACATTCAAACCAGTATTGCTCGTGTGACAGAACAGTTCCATTGAGAATTAGCTCAAAAGCCAGTGGAATCAGGAGAAAGACTTAGGGACTTCACCAGGCTTTGGATCAGTCCCAAAGAGCACCTCATAGCTACTATGTAACCTGCTATATCCTCCCCAGGCAAAGCAAAGCTGGCAGCAGCAGCAGATGAGGGCTGTAAAACTTAGCGACAGACCATAATATTCAGCCTTGCACAGGCCATGCATTCATTTTCTTGGTCAGCCATGCTTGTTTACATCACATGGAAGAGCTGCCTGTGTGACCTTAAGACAACTTTGACTACTATGCAACCATTCCTTTCTAGCTTACAGACAGACAAGCATGGCCAAAAAGAGCACAGAAGAAAAAGCTTTAAAAGGAACCCATTTGTTACTTCATCTGTTCAAACTCACATGCCATCAGAAAGATGTTTTCAGTAAACATGCTATAGGCATTTACAAAGATATATATAGTAAATTAAGTGACTGCATTACCAGTTGAGGCCCCAATCCTTCTTACCCCTGTGTCTAAGTAAACTGACTATCTGCTAACTGACCAAGGAGTCTGAGATAAGGAATGAGGCAGAAAATAGGGTGAGTTAACACAGAAAGGGCACAAATCTTCAGGAAACCTAGTTTAGTTAGTTCCACCCCAAGGGAACAACTTATTTGTTCAATCCCCCTCTTGAAAACATCTTCTTTGCTCAGTAACACTGAGGGTAAATGGGACTAGACAAGTAGCAGACAGAGGTGCACATGGAAAAACAAACACACAGAAGTGGATTCTACATCACTGCTTTGTGAATATAACCTTGCATACATTTTAGTGTTGCAAGTTACTTGGCACACAACTTCTTAACACTTCATCTACTTGCTTGTCACTCAGGTCAGTAACCTGGATATCATCTTGAATTCTGACTGCTCTGTAGACACATCCAACCTACATTTAAGTCTTGCAGACACTCTCTGTGTAGTATTTCTGAAACTCTCCATTTATAAAGCTAAAATTCTTGTCAAAGTTTTGATCACAGTCAAAACTCAGCATCCCCTTTGTCTAGGTCTGACCCATACAGACTTGCTCTGTGGGTATCCACCCTTCTACCACAGGGTGGCAAGGAGCATGTATTCTTATTACATGCCCTCTCTGCACATTATTCCACCAGCTCCATTTTTTCTAATGCAAACGTGAACCACTTCATTTTATTCTGTTTCAAAAAAAAAGAAACTCCTACCTGTAACTGACCTACGATATCAGCCTCTTTCACCTGCTTGTTCAGTTTTCAAATAAGTATGGAGGTATGCTTCCTTTCATGCTGCCTGTAGTCTTGGGAGGTCTCCTTAAAAATACCAGCAAAAAATACCTCATTAAAATCTTCGTTGCAACAACTACCTGCCCCCCTCACCCTTCCCCCACACACAACAAAAAAGTCTATGCCCTAACTACTACCTGGCACAACAGAGTCCACCTAAAAGGCAGAATCCTACCTGCAAGCCACTTTTGTCCAGTCTGCTGCCTTATCCCTGGATGAGAACAGGAACAGTTTTCCAAGCACAGAGCTCTGCCCAAAAGCTTTCTCTTGAGTTTGGCTAGCTCAGAGTCTAGAACTGCCACAGCATCTGCTTGACAGAAAATAGGCAGAAATAAGGCTTCCATGTTTTTGTCCAATGTTCCTCTGTTTGCGGGATTTTTACAACCACTTTTGTGGTTACATTCAATGAGTGCAGAATTCTGTGTATAAAACATGTTAACTTTCTGTTTTCTAGGTGATATATGCCTAATGTCCAAATGGCACTTAAAGCATCAATCTTTTAAGCCTCATTTACAAATAGACGAGTCCTATTTTTATTTCGCCCTATAAAAAAAAAGACAAAATTTGTTTTTAAATTTCTTTCCTCTAAAGCTTAGCCAGTGATGAAGTTGTTCTAGATCTCCACAGCTAGACATTTTTCCAGTTAGAACTTATTTTAGGACAAGTGTAAAAACACAGCATGCACATTGTCTCCATGAGAAAAAAACAAAACAGTGTGTCTCATATTGTTCTTCCATTTAAAAATTGCTCATTCAGCTCATAATCCCAAGCTTTAAATCACAACTGCTTGCTAGTTTTCAACACAGCAGGTACCGAGAAAAGCAATTTCTGCACAAGAAACAGCTGCTCCTAGAACTGTAGTTTAATAGGAAGTTCTGTTACTGATACCAAAGGAATGTCTAAAAAGCCACTCCTCAAATACTCCCTAAAGAAGTATAATCAAAAGAGTATTAGTTTACACAATGGAAAGAATGAGGACTTGAACCTCATCCAGAAGGATAGCAGAACAGACATACTCTGGTATTTGATGGATGAAGATTACAGAGTGCAGGACAGGCTTGCTCTTCTTATCCTGCAGTACTGAAAGACATTATCAGTAGTTCCTGCTCTACTCACACCTTGATTAAACAGCACAAAGGAAACCAGAGCAACACTCTATGGAATATATTTATCTGTATGATCTTTTGCACAGAGGACTTGGCCCAGGCCATGTATTTGAGATGCGACAGTTCTTCCTCTGAATCTCTCACAATTATATCACAGTATAGCGTCCTATACTAACAAGCGGTAAAACAGTAGAATGGAATCTCAAAGTAGGTTATTTTATAGCAAAATTAAAACAGGTAACCGATGGGAATGCCTGGATCGTATGCATTTATAGCTTTGTACTTTGGAAGTTACTTATAGGGTTTTATAATACAATATAGAAAAGCTCTGGAAACACCTAACATTTAAGAGGAGACAGGTAGGAATTCTTAATATGGGATCAGTCATGTAGATTCATTATGAATCACTTGAATCCTACACAGTTTATGCAGCTGTCAGAGTTTTGATGATGAGAGCCTAAGCATCACAAGCTATAGCTTTATTTTTAGTTGCATTCATTATTTGTCATTTTTTAATCATCAAAGAATCAACAAAATTGCATTACACAGATTATTACAAGGATGCGTGGCTGTAACCTTATAACCAACAATTCCAGAGATAGGAAGTGACCTCTAAGCTCTTCCCCTGAGAGAAGAGAATCAGTTGCTATAAGCAACTACATCAGCTGATGACAATCCCCCTTCTCTCTAAGGCATATATCACAAATAGCACCTTCTCTAAATTGGCAGATACTACCACATTATGGAATGTGATCTTGTAATGTCCCATCTTGATCTGCTACTGACTAGAAGAAAAATAGATGCTACAAACCACTGCCAGGAGTTGAGTCTTTCAGTTAGAACAAACACAGTTAAACAACTTGCCTCTTAAAGACAACACTTCATACCCACATAAATTCAGTAGGAAAGCCTGTGTATTCCGAAGAAAAACAGGTCTATACTATCAAGAGTTAGTCACCATCAAAAAGGAAATGGCACAGAAAAAAGTATTTTTATATCAAAGTAACACTGTCAGGAAAAGCAAGATAAAGGTCCACATTATATCTATTTTCTACAGCTTTACTGATAGTATAACATCAGCGCTGCAAGGCACAGTACTAAATTAAAATGCAACTGAAATTCATAAAGAAATACACCACTCCTGCCACATTCTCCTCCTGCACTTTCCAAGAAACAAAGCTGAATGCAGGCTAGTCAGTCAGCACAGGTATACAAAATATGCAACTGCTTCACTTTTGAATCACAACCTGGTATGGTTCTGTGCCCCAAGTCCAGCTCCACTCCAATTCTAAGGAACTCTGATCTTTCACAGTTGGAAACAATTCAATGCATACACTGTTTCTGAACAGAATTATTTATTACATTATTTCAGGATCTAGGAAAGGCTGTGCCTTTATTACAGTATCATGTGCAGTATTGCAAAGTCAGTTCCTCATCACCGGCTTCTCAAGGAGGCTTCACTTGTGTTAGGAAAGCAAATGCTTTCCTAACACAAGAACTACTTTTCACTCCATATTGGGATTTACAAACCGCCCTGCCAAGCAGCAGTCAACATGCCAAATTATAGTTCTGCATAGCCAGTAAGTAGCAATGTGAGGAACAGAAGACTAAAACTACAGAACACTACATTTAAAACCAAAATGTTACTGTAGTTTAGGTCTAAGTACCACTTACAGAAGACACAGAAAAAACCTTCTTTGAAGGACATTTTCAGGCACGTAAGGGAGAAATTAGATATACAGTTTTGTTATGGTTAGTGGCAACTGCAGCTATAATTCCCTATTTGCAACAACAACAACAAAAATATGTAAGTTTGAAGACAAGATTATTAACGCCACCCCATATTTACTATTAACACTTACTAAGACAGCCAAGATTCATATTAGTTTTCTTCTGATTCCCTAATTTTCACAAGAAATTATGGTTATCAGAGAGGAACAAAAAAAATGGTGTGATGGCTAGGCAAATCTGATTGATAGGCGTCACTAGCTATAAAGTTTTTTCTAGCTGTCTCAAGACAACGAATTCCCACCCCAATGCATTCAGTAGTACAACCTTTCAGAATACTCTGTGTAACTATGTCAGCTACCATAGTTACAGAATTAAGTAACAGGGCAGAGAGAGAGAGAGAGAGAGAGAGAGAGAGAGAGAGAGAGAGAGAGAGAGAGAGAGAACAGACACAAACAAAAAAGATGAAGTACTGAGGTTGGCAAGATTTGATATAAAGGGAATGAGCCCGCAAAGTGGACGAAGCAAGGCAGGCTGTACACATCAGAGGAGATACAGAGAAAGTCCTCATATCAACACTGCCTAAGTTAATAAGAGGCCAGAATGAAGAGATGGGCAATACTAACAGAATAGGGAGGGAGACAAATTAAGAATTGAAATGAGGTTGTTTTAATCTGTCATTTCATCTTTTTTCCTCAAGAGGCAAGCTGCATCATCTCTAGAATTACTCCATGTAAGATGACATGTTCAGAGTAGTGCAATTATTCTCTGACATGCCATCAAGTAAATATGTCCTTCACAAGAAGGCCTTCAGCATACAGCAGACACCATATTTACACAGAAGACATTGGGCCCAAATTTATAGTCACCTCTGAGTTAAGTTCAGAAGAAAAGTCTGCAAGATAGCATTGTCCATATGGGTTGTTTTGAAAATCAGGCATACCCACTCTAACCTGGACTGTGCTATAACCTTATTTTATTATTTATATTAAAAAAACTCATAAAGATACCCTCATGATAGCCCTGGTCATAAATCACACCTTCAGTCTGAACACAGCTATTTTTCATGGGAATTAAAGAGATGAGCCTGTCACAGGAAGATGGCATACTGCAAAAGTAGAAGAGCCCATAAAGAACAAAAGGGGAGAGAGTGACAGCACTCCTGGGTCTATGATATCTCAAGCCCTGATTACATCCAACAGTCATGGAAGGAAAAAGAACTGTGATGTGACTGTGTTATTGTTAGAAGTGTTTAATGGTGCATCAGCTTTTTTATTACAAATGCAATTTTATGGTGTTTCACAACTCAACTGAAAAAAAAAAAGTGAGTAGAAATGTCATTTATTTTTACATATAGGCCCCAATCCTAAAACTCAATCTGCATGAATGAGCATGTCTACCACCATTGAGCCAATGGGTAAGTTCCTGTGTCGTTAGACTTTTGGAGGCTTTTAGCAAAGGGTTTAAAAGACAAACTTAGTATTTTCATCCCTGAAAATATTTCACAGAGCTTTTTAACAAAACACTCATGCAAACTAGCTCAAAAGAAGAGAGGGGAGAGGGCAGAGCAGACATCAGCAGTATCGTCAGCAGTAGGTGCTCTCGCCCCTCAGCTTGCAATCAGATGATTAACAGAAAAGAAAACAAACAAGCAAATATCTGTGCTCTGAAGCCAAAATAAATGCTCAGGGAGAAAAAGTAGGGCTTTGTTTATTTTTATAGTTTAGAGGAAAATTTTTAGATAATATAGGGTCCCACACTGAAGCCAATTTTCTTTTCACGCTTGTACTCCTATGGTGGGCCATGAAATACAGCACAAATCTTGCAAATCGAAGTTATATATATTTACATACAGGCATTTAACAGCATGTCAGGTGAGGTACGTAAGCAACATTGGAGTCAAGCTTCTGTTACTTAGGATTAAGCATAAGGCAGGATCACAATCCTCCTTAGCTTTTATTTTACCAGATGTAGCTTTTCATAGCTTTTAATGACAAGAGGGACCTACTGTCTACTATAGGCACTGGAATCCCTTCCAGTGACCCCTTTTTTAAGGCCAGTAATAATGTGCTTTTGATCAAAGCATGCCTTTCATAACAGCCCCCAATGCTATTGTAAAAATAAATAAATAAAATTTTTGGTTCAGATAATCAGTTTCTTCCATCCTGTGGTATTACTAACGCATGCAACCTTTTCCAAATGTTACTGTTACGCTGAGGGGATGGACATAAAAACTAGGAAGCTCTATATGACCAGGTAAGTTTGGCATGAATTTACAGCCCATCGTCTTCCACAGCTTTATAGTAACCGCTCAGTTGTATGCATCTTCAAGTGAACGTGAAGCAGAACCCCCTTTTCATCAAC
This sequence comes from Dromaius novaehollandiae, assembly GCF_036370855.1. Classification (NCBI taxonomy): domain Eukaryota; kingdom Metazoa; phylum Chordata; class Aves; order Casuariiformes; family Dromaiidae; genus Dromaius; species Dromaius novaehollandiae. The sequence continues at coordinate 3,663,414 of NC_088121.1, read as the reverse complement.
AGGTAACTACTTACGTTTGCTGGAACTGTACTGTGGCATAAAGAATAAACACAACCGATTACCACAAAGCAACCAGCTAGCTGCAAATTTGTATTTTCACATATCCCACAGTTACTTGTTCATCTGCCAACACCCTAGGAAGTTTTCTCCAGAGTTTGTCCTCTTTTAGGCAGATAGTTACACACCTCTATTTGCTACTGATTCAGTTCACATCCAATTCCATGTTATTTGACTGCATCACAAACTCAAGCACAGTCATCCTCCTCACAGACAAGGCTCTAAATACCAGAAATGTTGCACAGTCATATTTAAGGCTGCTGTATAAATAAGGAAAAGAGAATTTACAGACCCTAAGTCTAATCACCCATTTGCAACTCTTCATTTTCCATCATCTCTATTTCCATGATAAGGCAAGAAGAACAGATAGTTTTTACTCTGGTTTTGAGACTAACAAGAAAATCCACTGAAGGATTTGTGATACTGACCTTGTTCCCTAGTGAAAGACCAAAAAAAAACCAAAATGGGTTGGATATACCCCCGTTATACTTCAACATGCCTCAGAAGAGTTTATGTTCTCTCCAGTTTTCTCTAGTGGTGGCAGCGAATGTATATGCTGTCTCAGTAAATCCAACATCCTTTACTGAGGTAGCTCCACAAAAACTGAGAGCTGGCATTTTAAGACTACTGTAAGGCATGTGCCGCTGTCACTTGAGGGTACAGGAGAAAAATTTATGAATAGACAATTTCAAAGACCTTATTTTGAAAAAAAGCAGTTCCTATAGTTATTTGTTTCTCCCAAAATGTTTCCACAATCCACTAAAACAAGTCAATGCACGAACATTCCTGCGATAACATGGCAATGCTAACAACTTGCCATTTAAGAAATACATGTCGACAAAACAATATCCATATTCCATCATGTATAAAAGAACAATTAACAATTAAAGGCTTCAGGTCTCATGCCTGAAGTAAGAGAAAAGAAAAAGTCTATGCAATATGTAAAAGGACACTCAGGAGAATATATTTCAAACATTACATTCATACCTTAATCGTAGTGTTATTTTATCATCAGGTCCATATTACTTTTCCCAAACCTGCTCTTTTTTTTCCTGGCAAGGCACTTAAAATGCAAGATTGTCTTGCCCATGACAGATGTGAGTACAAAGAGAAGTGACTTACTACAAAGGGATAAATATGTTTTGAAAGTTACTTTCTGGCAAACTGTCAAATGGATTTTTATTGCTTTATTTTACTACAAGTGTAAATAAGCCTAGTGGCATGAAACCCACATTTGTGTATGTAAACTAGAATGATGCCAAGTGTCTCCTAACTCCAGTCAGAAATGGGGCCTAAATGATCACAAAGGGCATTTTAAAGTCCGGCCCCCTGTCTTCTGCATTCCTAATAAGCAGGATATGTTATCTGTGGTGAATGAAGAGCACACCCTTTAAAGAAGTTATTTCAATAATTGCTTATTTCACACTGCTACTATGATCAACGACATATGAATGTGGATCCAGAAAAGCCACTAAATTTTCAGGCAAGCATTTCTTCACTTACAAAAGGCTTAATCTTTCAGTACATCTTCAGCCTGATTCTCCTTAGCTCTTCAAAAAACCCCTGCCCCGGTGAAGCATTTCTTCAGTAAGAGTCAAAGCCTTGCCCCAACACGGTGATAGTTACAACTAGAGGCTGCCAACAACTCCGTGCCAGATTTTATGCTCCTACACGGCACAAACCGGGAAGGGAAGGGTGGGAAGGGAGCGGCTGGAGGAACCCAGCCTTCTCTATTAATCACCCATCTTGCCAGGCAGGCTGGAATTTGAGGAGTTATGGAAAAACAAGTTGAGATGCCTTACCACGGTGGGGGTGAGGGGGGGGGATCCAGCTGGAGAGCAGTCAGCTCCCGGGGGCGCGCACCGGCCTCCGCTCCACACCCCAAGAGCTGCTCCTTTGTGCCCGCCCGAGCTCCACGCCGCCGGGGACCGGCCTCCCGGGTTGCCGCTGGCCCACGGCCGCAGCCCCGCGAGCCCCGGCGGGCCGCAGGGGTCCTGCCTCCCTCGGCGCCGGTTGAGGGGCAAAGGGAGGCACTGGCCTGAGCGCCAAGCGCAGCGGGGGGCCGCCCCCACCGGGACAAGGGCGCTGCCCAGCGTCCGTCCGGCGACGCCGTCCCCCTGAGCTCGCCGCTCCCCAGGCCGGGCCGGGCCGCCATTTTATTGGCGGCTCCCACCGCTCCCCCCGGCGTCAGCGGCGGCAGCCGCGGCCTAGTGCGGAGTGGGCGCCGCAGCGGACGGCGCGAGGGCGGCTGGGCCGCGCCCGCCCCACGGGCCCCACGCCACCCTGGCTCCCCGTCCCCAGGCACGGCCTCGGGCCGCGCCGCCGAGCGCCCCGGCACGGCCCGCGCGACCCCCCCCCCCCCACGCGCACACACGCGGGGGTTTAAAGTTGAAAACCAGGACAAACGGCAGCCGCCTGCTGCCATCAAAGCAGGTGCTCTTCTATTTGGGGGCAGAGGGAGGCTTAAAGACCTCCCCTCGGTGGTCACCGGGAAGGGGTGAAGGGAGGAGAGGCAGAAGGGAGGGACGCAAATCCCCTTCCCGCACGGCATTCCTGAGACACGGAGACCAACCGCCCCCCCACACACACCCGCGAGCCTTCACCTCTGAGGCAACTCACCCGAAATCCTGGTCCATGGATTTAAAGAAGAACTTGTAGCTGTGCACAGGTCGGTTGCTGAGGACATTTTTAAAATCAGCCAAAGTGACTTTTTCCGGAGGGACGGGCAATTTCACCAGATAAGGGGTTTCCTCTTCGTCTATGTGGTAGATTATTTTAGTCTCCGCCATGGGCGAGGGGAGGAGGGGAGAGGCGAGGAGCAACCTGCGGGGGAGCGGAGGGGAGACGGGTCCGAGTCTCCGCCGCCTCTCGGCTCCTTTCACAGCCTGCAGCCCAGAGCCACCCGAGACAGGAAGGGAGCTCCCAGCGCCCGGCCACCGCCGCGCAGGGGCTTCTCGGCCGGGATTTCGCTCCCTGCACTGCTCTCTAGCTGCCCGACCCGGGAACGGCAGCCCGCCGCCCGCCCCGCACACAGCCTCCCGCCGCTCGCCGCCACCCGCCGCCCCCCGGCGCACTCGGCGGCGGGCGCGGGGCACACGCGCCGCCGCGGCGCCCCATCGCCTGGGGCGGCGGCAGGAGCAGGGCTGCAGGGCGAGCCAGCGGGCGGCCCTCCTGCCTGCCGCGGCCGCGCCGCGCTCACCGCGGGGCCAGACCGGCTCTCGCACGCTGCGCCTCGCCGGCGCAGCGGCGTTACAGTGATACCGCTCCCCCAGCCCCCGCCGGCTCCGCGCCGCCGCGGGACAGCAAACCCCGCCCCAGCCAGCTGCGGCATGACCTCTGGGAGCGCCGGCCAGAGCCGGTTGCGGCCTCCCCCCAAGGGGTCGTGGCGCATCTCCCCCGCTCGCTGCCGAGCGGGAGGCGCCGCCGCCCCCGCGCTCCCCCACGCACGGTCGCTGCGGGGCCGCCCCCGCTCCGGGCGGGCCACGGCCTCTGCGCCAGCCCGGCTGCAACTGCTCTCTACCTTCAGCTCCCGCTCGACGATAAATCAGCCGGATGAACGCGTTTCGCGATTTACGGTTGCCATGTTTGGAAGCCTGCGATTAGCAGGCTAATAGGCAGTAATCACACTGCACGACTTAGGAAGACAGGGCTGATTTTAGCAACTGATCGCACCAGCCTGTCTATTCTAAGGCAACAATTAATAAGAGCAAAGGTGCTACACCCTTGCTCCTTCAAGCAAACAGGTTTTCAATTCAAACCACTTACATGCACAAATACTGTTTCGGGTACTTCCGATGTTGGCAGTGCTTTACCTGAGTGTGACACACAAGAGATGCTCTGTTTGCATAAGCACCGCAGGCTTCGGCTTGATTAAAAACCACTTAGTGCCCCAGTACGTGTTCCCAAATGGTTATATAAAAGTTATTAGTGCCTTTACAGCTCTTTCCTTTATTATTTTCTGTTTCTAGGAATTAGTAAACACTTTCCAGGTAAAGACTCCTAGCCACTGCACAAATCTGGTCAGTATCATTATTCACATTACAAAGTGGGAAAAATTAAGTACATTAAAATATGTATACTCAATCAGTAAAGTTTTATATTCTAATTCAGTGACCCTTACAAGACTCAGTAAGCTCCCTTCCAATGTATTATGAGAGACATGGGCAGAGCATAAAGCTAACATTACTTCTGAACTGTAATGATAGGCGGATTATTGTACTTCAAAAATCTGGACTCCCTGTGCCCAGCAGACCTATGGTGCCACTAATGCCCCTTTGTATTTCAAGAGAATTAAGGTGGAGTCTGTTTGAGCAATTAACTCACGGAATCTCTACAGATCATGAAATTTGTCACAGGACAGTTGATGCTAACAAGACAGCAGTGACATATTTGTGGCTCAGAAATAATTTCCCTTAATAGTTGCTTCAGTAGAAGCCCACTGGGCACAGATCCCATTGAGGTGCTAGGCATGGAGCAAACTTTAGACCTATCATCTTTTGAATTTCACAGAACAGCAGAAGAGTCACTGTCCCATGCTCAGGTGAGACAGTTGTTCTTCGGAGCACTCAGTCCAGAGAAAAATCTTTAAAGGGACATGTTTTGCAATTGATGAAAGCAAGACGATGCAGATTTCCGAACAATATGCTTAGGTCCCAAGGAATCTGCTGTTCATTAAAAAGAGTAAATCACAGCTCAGTGATTGAATTACCTATGGCACTGGAATGATTTTTCTACCAGCATGAAAAAAAGGAGCCAATTGTGTTAGCTGCTGCCAAAAGGTTTGTTAACATTATTGCTATTTATTATTTTCAAGTTTCTGAAAGTTTAATCATTATCAGTTCCCAGCTCCACATGTCTGGTTGCCTTAAACTCTGTTGCAAATGCCACCCCATATCTCACATTACACCAGTCATTCTGTGGTGTTTTAAAAGGAAAGGGCCCAATCTGGAAGTGCAAGAATAAAAAGATTGCTATTTGAACATTCTTTTCTCCCTCTGCAGCAAGTGCAGATGGGTCAGGCCTTATTTACACAATTGTAGGTACTGAAATGCAGCTACCACTGGGCTGATAGAGAACCAACAGCAGAGGGCACAAGAGTAATCAAAAATAAAAGATATTTACTTGTTCTTTGGATGTATAATTTATTCCTCAACGTACTTGTCAAAAACATGTTGATGCTCTTAAAGACTTGGAGATCAGCAAATTATTGACTACCCAAACTAATGGGGGATACCGAAATAATCCAGATAAAGCAAATCCAGAGTTCATATAAACCATTTGTAAATGAAGCTATAAGAACATACCATAAGTATATAAAGGGGGAAAAAAAAAACAGGTTGATGACACTGTTGACTGTCTACACAAAAATCACTTCACAAACAGTGACCAGAAATGATAGATCCATATTGCACACTGCCACATGAATGCTGCTTTACTACTTCCAGAACCAAATTATCCCAAGCAGAGACAGATCTTGGTACAGGCCTACCAATGGCATGGTTAATCCACCATTCAATGCAACAAGATTTGACAATATCGAGAAAGCAAAATAACAACATCAGGTACCTGCTGTCATTTCTGGTATAGTGAAGCAATTAAAAAATCACATTCATTGCAGTTCTCCAGCTCTAGTGATTTGTCTATCTGTTGAAATTCATACCAATCATTGTTGCCGTACCTGAATGCTTATATAATCATTTAACGAGATACAATATACCGCAAAGTAAAGATATGGCCTTAATCTTCATCATGTAACTAGTGGTAGGGTACTGTCTTAAACTGTGAATGACCAATTTAGTACCCTTCAAAGAGTATTTTCCAGGAGTGGCTGAGTGTTCACCTGATACTTTTTTCTACTTCAGCATCCCAAGGTTAAGCAACTGATGCTTAGCCATTTCTCACTGCTTCAATTTTGGAATTTTGATAGAGTGAGGCAAAAGGTACTGAAGATTTCTGTAAAATTATGCATTCAAATTTCTGTCCCCAATACGTGCACAGACACGCTGTGGTTCTGCTAGCACTTGAGAATATTCTTAATATAGAAAATATGTCATGAATCCAGCAATATTACCACACACATTAATCTCTGAGCAAGATGGAGAAGGCCCCACTTGGCAGGACTATAAGATAACTTTAGTACAAGCTATATTTTCCTGAGATACTGAGTTTTATGTAGTCTTTTCAATAGGAAACCCAGGCAAAGTATTAACATCCAACCCTATGGTCTCTTCAGTTGGCACTGAATGACCTCCTGAATTCTTCAGAGACCCAGGTGGTAGCTGCACCACCAAGTGCAGACCAAGTCTGCAAAGAAGTCAGTTCTTGCCCTACTAGCTTTGCTTTCACTTTTGACAACTGAAAATATAATGAGTTGTATAATTGTCAGATGACTACCTCAGAACAGGCATGATGAGGCTGGATCTATGACTCACAAAAAGATTTCTGTCTCTCCATGAAAAAGGACGTAACCCACTTTCATGTTACAGTCAAACCACAAGCTAATCCAATGCAGAAGGAATGCAGAATTTGCCACCTTAGCAAATCACTGATCCATCAGGGCTAACATCTTTCTTCTTGCAGAGTTCAGTGCTTAACACTGTAGTAGAAAATAAAAATAAGGTGTAAAATCTCTAGCTATTAGTGCAGTACTCTCTATGATGGAGAAAATAGTCTTGCTGACCCCTGCAGGGGGTAGATAATGTCCTGAGGCATAAAAGCTGCTCACCCCTTTCTTCATTTATAAAGCAATGCACTTCATTACCAGACAGAGAATAACCAAGCCTTTTTAAAAACTTGTAATGATGGTTGTCTGTGTATTCAAAAAGCTCATTGTATTCTGGGTGCTTAGCAAGTAAGCATTTGCTTTAGAGATGGGACAAAAAGAAAACCAAAGCTCTGAGCACTCTGACATTCACCAGAGCTGTAACTTGGACCCACTCTGAGATTTCATGGATATTTTTTAACCACTTGCAAGAAAGTATTTGTGAAAGAACAAAATCATCTTTCACATGGAGCATCATTTCTTCTCAAGGGTCAGTCACTGGCAGCTTTGCCACTCATATCAATGAAATCAGGTTTGACTATGAGTACTTGCATTTGGATGGCCCAGCCCTGGGAAACTGACTGGTTTTCATTTGTTTCAGCAACCCAGCAGGATCACTGTGGCTAGCATCAATGCAAGCTTCCATCATTCCACTGCCAGCTGTCTTTGCCACTTGTAGGGCTGATGGTACAAACAAGGAGGCCATAATATAGATTAGTAGCATTAAAAACAAAACTAAGGCCACCAATTAGCCAGGGAAGATTCCTTGCAGCTTGGAGTCACAGTAATGATCTAAAGACACAAATTTCAAGTTGCCAAAGTATTGAGTCCCATCAGTAGGACTGATCTTTGTATTCCCTCTTTTTTTCCTCCAAAGTTATCATTGTTCAAAAATAACAGGGGAAATGGATTCTAGACTTTTATCTTTAGAGATTTATCAGAAGTTGGTACCTGAATGAACCACAAAGGAATTGTTAGCCAACCTATTCCCTCTCTTCAGAGATCACGAGTTTCCCTGTGTAAACACTGGGCCCTGCACAAAGACTTTCAGCACACTCAAAACGCAAGTTATGCAGCTAGTGCTGGCCCTCATCTCTGAAGGCAGACACAGGTTTCCATCTCACTGCACCCATTCACATAGAAAAGATTAGCTCCAATGCAGAATGAGAACTAAACATGGAAATGATCCTAAAAGAGAAAGACAAGTAGAAAGATGTAACTACAACCAGTTTTGATGTACTTAAGATGCTGTAGGCTGGCTCCTAAGCTGTTATATATCAGCAGGATACAATGCAAGTCAGTTTACACTGCTTATGGATCTGGTCTAAGAGGTCTGCATGTTTTTTCCTCTTAAACTCCCTTTCTCCACAGTGGACCTTGGGCACATTCAGGTCATGGCAGAACTCAGTCCTGATCAGCTTACAAGAAAATAAAGACATAACCACTAGAGGGAAGCAAAAGCCTTGCAGTTCAGCATGCCAGCTCTCCAGCCTCCTTGGCAAAGCTCCCCAGGGCTTTCGTTGCCACTGGATTCAAATATAAACCAGGGGGGAAATGATGGTGGGTATTTTCAGTGGCATTTCTGAGAACTTCCTTAATTGAGCAATATGTGTTTTATGCATGGATATTATTCTACAGATCTGTAGAAATGAGGCACTGTGTAGTTCATAAGGGAAAGGAAAGGAGAAGAATAAAGGACAACATTCATGTTGGTGCTCCACAGGGACTGCTGAAAAGAAATGAGAAGATTGTAATTGAAAACATTAACAAACAATGTCAGCAGATGCACGCAACTCTCCGGATTCAGAGGAATGAAGAGTATCTCCTCTGATTTCAGTCTTCGTTTTCCGTTGTTCAGTTACTGCTACCGAAAGTTTGATGCATCTCAGTCCTGTTATAGGGACCCGTAGTGATGGAGGAATTAGCAGACACTGAATGAATTATGTTCCTGTCCTTCCTGTATCTCTCAGCAACAGCAAACCTCAAGCAAAAATCAGGTTCTCACACAGAATGGCATCAATTTAAGAACACTCTCCCTACTCTCACTGCCAAAATGCTGCTCCTTCTGTTTTGGAACACAACCATACTTTAATAATCTAAAGCAACAATCAAAACAGTAGAGGTGAGTCTGCAAAGAAGTAAAATGTTGCAAAGGGTAACATAAGTTGTCAGAACAAAATAGCATGAAAGTTGGTGCAAGTCCTAGCTATGAGTTCTAATGTAAAGATGCATCTCTTGGAACAGGTGTTACAGGATCTTTAATGATCTCATGAGCGAAAGTGCTCTAAGCACCACTTAATCATCTAATCTGTTCCTGTGCAGCATTTCTGAAAGTTTTGCAGTGTTTCTGCTACATTCATCACTCTCCAAAATGGCCACTTCCAGCCAGAGAACCATCTGAACCATGATATCTGAATTGGAAAGGTACATTTTGGGTTTTAGAAGCCAGAAGAACTGGAAGCACTGTCAGCAGCAGGAAAAAGAAAACCCAACCCAATCAGTTTACTGTTCATATGCCAGGGAGGCAGTTCTTCTGCAGAAAAAAAAACATCTCCTTTTGAAGTTATTGTAATTTTTGCTTGGGAAGGCTCTCCTGAACACAGCTCTGAAGCAGTCCATCAAATCATTGAGTGATATCAAGCTGTTTTTGATTAAATACCTTTTTCTCCATCATGCGTTTGCTGTAGGTTGAGTCTTCAAAAAGAACTTTCCATGAGACCCTCTGGTGAAGGGAAGAAGTGACATCTTCTAGACAAGACCTCATCTGTTGCTGAACCACATACACAAGACATTGTGGGTTAGAATGCCAGTACACCCAGTCTGAAAACTCAGTGCTCCTACACTTTTTCTGAAGTCCTCCTAGCGGTAAGCATGGAGAATCAGTCACTACTGCACACGTACATTTTCGGCAGAGCCAAGCACTTCCAAATATTTTTGTGAGATGCACGTCTCACCAATGAGTTTAGTGGGTCCATCCCAGCTCCAACTCATCATGACTCAATCTATTTTCTTTCCATGGCCACTTTCTGGTTCTCCTACCTCTTCTTACTACCCGCAGCACTTGCTTAAATGGAGAGAGCCACGCTTAGAAAACTTCCCTATGGCAATTGTTTTCCAAACAGCCGATCTGCAAACTTCATGGGCCACATACGTGTTTAGAAACTTGACCTCAAGGAAACAGTGGGTTTTTGCTAAGGAATGTCTATTCGGATCTTTATCTGACTTCTACCAGGATCCCACTGTTTCTTCTTCTCCTCAGAAATTTCTTCTGCTTCTTCTAGCAACTCTCCCTCCACTGGCAAGACTCTCTTCCCAGATTGGGAGGCAGAAAGAGAACAGGAACAATCTGGACTTCATTTCAGACAAGTTGAAGGCAATGAAAATATTTAATTTCAGAGGGCTGTGGAGCAGGATCTGTGGTTGCTAAATTAGCTTTTCCTTGTTCCCAGCTGCTTTCCTTGAACATCAGACCCATTGCCGACAGAGACAGAGAGAAGTGACAAGAGGCCCCAGTACCAAATAATCAACAGTGCCTGGTCCGGAGGCTGCCAGGAGAGACCCACTGTACCAGCAGAAATGAACAGGGCTTAAAGCATTAATGACCCCTGGGACTGGCCAAGGCTGTGCTATTATCTCTTCAAGGCTAAGGCTCTTATCTCTTCAAGATAATCGCATAATTGCAGATATCCTTTTTGCAGGCTTTCTCACCTGTGTAGGAAAAAAAAAAAATGCCACGCTGGGTTCAAGAAGGAACTGGGCATTTTTGTATGTGCATAGTGCCAGATGAGTAGAAATATGCAGGCCTGCGAACACTGTATTTGTATATTTTTAGCTTACAGAACACTACCCTTGAGCTCCATATTTCCCCAACAATGAACAAATATAGAAATACTATCCAACACGTGTCATCTGAGTCCAGCAAAATGCTGGCATCTCTGGTTCCCAGCATCAACAGTGTAATTTGAAGAAATTTTCTGTGGCATGGTGCTGTACTTTGCCTGTGGCTTTTAAGAAAAAAAATAAGGTAAATTTAAATCTTGGAAAAATGCTGTTGAGTTAGATGTTCCCAATGGAGTTGGCACCAATCGCAGGGTGATCTCACCTGCCCAAAGTATCTCTTTTTCAGTAGTTCTCATTTGGCTTCCCCTCACAGTGAAGAATCTGACTTACAGGTTATAACCATGACTGACCAGGTAAATCAATAAAGACCTTGGATAAGATCTTGGATAAGATCTTTATTGCATATGGCCCGACTCCAACTGTTCAAGAGTTCTTATCATTCATTCTCTGGACACCAGGAGAGCCCAAGCAGAAGGAACTACTCCCCATCTTTGTCCCCTCCCCCTTCTTCTATTTTTCTGGTCTGCTGAGAGAGTACAAGGAACCATCCCAGGATGAATCACCCCATTGAAGAGGTGGTATGAAATGGCAGGAGGCCAGCTGTAATATGATTTCCAACCAGGTGAGAGAGAAGGTAATACTTTCACTAGAATCAGGCAGGCTGGTCAATAATATTAGTTTGGTAAATGCGCTTCTTTGCCACTTTTTGGTTTCATATCCTGCTTTGATCCCTAAAGTTCTTGCACCTGCACCCCGCACTGTCCATCCAAGCAGCACTACAAACTGTTTCCATCAATGTCCCTGGAAGAACTCTGTCATGCCAGCTGGGATACTACTCAGTAAGTGGCAGCCCTCCAAGAGCAGGATGTGCAGCAGAAGCTTTGTGAGGTGTTAGTTCTGCAAGGAGAGGAGGAATTTGGACTGGGAGCAAAGTGAATAACTGTGCAGTTAACTATTCCAGCAGGATATGTTATCTTCCCTGCTGATCCTGCAGAACTCTGTGTTATGAAGGAGCTGCCACCCTTCTCTGTGATAGATAGTTTGAACTCCATGTACAGCTCTATGTTCATTATGCAACCTTTTCAGAGAGCTAAAATTTGTCTATGGGCCCCATGACCAAGTCAGATGATAATGTCCCATGTGGAAACTACTGAAATTACTGCAATAACTAACTACATCAGGTCTGCACTTTGTCAAGCACTTTAGGATGCTCTGAGATGAAACATGCTGCACAGCTACTGGGAAGAATGAGCTAATGCTGGATAATAGCTTAGACAGCATCTCAAAAGAGCAAGAAATAAAATCAACCTGAACTTGAAACTCCATTATATTCTCCTTTATTTCTTAAATGTTAGGAGAGTTACACAACTGATTGATAAATGGTAACAGTTAAGTAGCAATAATAATGAAAATTAATTCAGTTACAGTAAAGAGTAAAACAAGTTTTATGGAGCCAGTCCTCCTCTCAGCCTTGAGAGGAAGCAGAATGTGCACAGAGCTGAAAAGAGGGGACCTAGTTCTAGTCTGAGTTATGACAGTGGCCTGCTGTGTCTCTTTTGGCAAACCAATATTGCATTGAGTAGCTCTGTATCCTCAGTTCTGCTCTACCTTGCTTGTAAGTCTTGGGCTCTGTATCATCACCAAATAGCAGAAATATAAGATTGCACTGGGGCTTTGTTTATTTGTGTCAGCCAAAGTGGCTCTCCTTTGCTTTGCATTCTAAGTTGACATTAGCCTCCAGACAACAAGTCTCCAGGCTGAAATTGAAGAGTTCACCTGCAGCAGCACCTCAGATCAGAAACATGCTTTAGAGCAAATCTTGTGACTGTTCCCACATAGCACACTTTGGTTTGCATTTTGAAGCAATCTTAACGTACACAAGCTGAATTCATTTCAGAGGAAACTAACTAAAAAAGCATGCTCCAGCTACTAATAGTTTCGGACCGAAGACCAGACTGATGCAAATCAAAAGTAAGCTCCCCCTCCCAAAACACATAGGGCGTGGGTGTCAGGTTCTCAGAACCACTGCTCCACTCTCAGATTTGTTTGTATGGGGCTGCATGACTTGCTAATGTAAGTAGAGCCTAACACAGACAATGACTGGGACTGCAGTGGAGGAAATGCCACCTACTTCACTCTTCACTCTGTGAAGTCATATACTATACAGCTGCAGCCACCTTGGAAATCACACCTATCACAGTCTCACCTATAGGGTAGACCACAGCACTTGGAAGGTTCTAATTTGCAAAAACATCCCCCCTTTAAAGCACCATTTTCAAGTACTATGAGGCAGCTGTGTAGTTTAGCATTAAAAAAGAAGATCAACTTACTATTTATATAATCCCTATTCCTTTAGCATTTGTGTAAGGATTGTTCATCTGTATAACTGCGTAAGCTCAATAACTCTTCAGTTAAGACCTCATCAGCTTATGGAAAGATAATTTTTCCCCAGATTCTTTGAAATAGATTCTCCCCTCTTCTCCTTTTTCCAAGTCACTGATCCCACACAGGTGCCTTAGTCTTTCATCTGTATTTACTTTCCTTTCTGTAGATGAGTTTTCCTTCTATTTATGTCCAATTAAGATCATGACAATGTCTTGATCTTCATTCATCTAAGCCTAGAATTTGTGTATATACACTCTCTCCCCTGAAAATTGTCATGCAATAATAACAAGAAAGAAAGAAGCAAACAGCCCGAGGAGGAGCAAGGCCAAATTAAACAGGAACACAGGTGAAATAAAAAAAAAAAAGTATGGTAGTTTTCCAATCAAGATAAAGTAAATCATGAGAAAAGGATAACATTTTCATTACTCCAAACACAAGGACTAAAAAATATCAACTCCAGGAATTGTAATACAAACTAAAATAAAGAATCCTTTTCTTTATGAAGAAAGCTTTTGGAAATTTCTTGCTTCCAAAGAACTAAGCCAATCTGAGTCCAGCTGGCATGTAGCATAACCCCTTTTAAGGTCAATTCTGTATCCTTGTTCAGCAGCAAGAGCTTACAGTCCAAAAAATTTGAATTACCCTATGAGGTACATTCAATTCTCTGCTTTCTTCTACTCACAGAGAAGTATTTGGTATAAAAATATTAGGGTTTACTGTTATTTTAACTAACCGAACATAAAATGCATGTCTCAGGAAACTGAGAAGATTATAATGGGGCAAAGCCTGCCAAGAGCCTATGAAGTGACAGGTAAAGAAGTCTACTGAGATGCAGCATTCCATTGTTAGAGCAGTAACAGTCCTTTAAACAACTCAGACAAAGCACATTTAGCATTCTCAAAGTGCTGTGCAAATGTCAAAACATTGTTTCTCCATGAGAGGCAAGCTAGCATCCCATATGAGAGAGAGAAAGGCTGAAACCGGAGATGGGAGAAAGAGAGAGAAAACTAATCCATCTAGGATCACACTGAACCTCTAGCAGAGTGGGAACAGAACCCAGTGCTACTGCCCCCCATGTAGTGACTTAATTGCAAGTCCAGCCTTCTTCCAATTTTCATGTACAAAATCAGCGACATACACTTCATGCCAATGCTAAAGACCAAAAGAATACAAAGGACATACATAAGGGACATAAATGGCTTCTCATGAGTATTTGAGGGCAAACAGCCCTTTGATGATTCCTCTGCATTAAACAGAAAAAGACCTTCTTCAGTTCATTGTTCATTTTCTTTCTTTTTTTCAATAGTTGGAAAATATGGCCAGTTATCCAGCAGTCTTGCCTGGATCTCTTTTTGCCAGAATTTTAACTTGCTAAATTACATACTGGATGTGGCAGGCTGCTTTTGAAAACCACTGTCCTGATCTTCAGTCTAATCACATACACATATCCCTCTCCTGAAGCAAAAGGGGGTATAATCCCAATTTGGTCTCCCATCTGAATCAATCTAGGAAATGTCTGACCATTATTCAAATTCAAGCTGATGATCAAAGCAGGGAGGAGCAACTCATAAAGCTCTTTCTAGTGCCTGTTTCAGAGAACATATTAATTTCTTTCCCCTTAAGCTATTTTGCAGCCTGGAAATCAAATAAAATATTTAAATGCCTCTGGAGTTTATGAGTAAACCCATTTTGAGCTGGTGTCTATATGAGCTGTGCTAAGCAATTTGAACTGGCAAGTAAAGATCTCCAACCTTTGACTCACAGACATGAAAGGGAGGGAGAAAGACATTAATGGTGATTACTTGAGACTGTGCTGCCCTGATGTAATAACCAGTGCAGTCTTAAGCAGCTGCAGGAATGTGGCTTGGGTTTCAATCAGGTCCAGCCAAAGGCAATCTCAGAATGGCTATCCACTTTTGGGGAAGGACAGAAAAATAGGAGCCTGGGCCCAATCCAGGCCCTTCTCCCAACTAGCCATGGGTCTGTCCAACCTAAGCACTTTTATAGGGGTGAATCCTAAGTGAGGATAAAGGCAGCTAATCAGAAATCACAGAAACTGTCTAGACAGTAGCGGAAGGGCTAAGCAAACTAAAAGATAAGGATCTGCCTGGCTGTAGCATAGGAAGGCTCATCTCCATTCCACCATTTTTCTACTACTATTTTTAATATTTGAAGTCATTAAAAATGAGGCTCCTCAACAAATAATTCTCCTTTGCCAAAGTCCTCACCAGCATGTTGTGGTCCATTTTCCACTCTTATGGAAAGTGTACATTGAAGGACTCACATCCTGGCTTCTGAATAGATGATACAGATTTTCTGGTAGATAGGAGGCCTCACCCACCACTCTTCTGGCAGAGCTAGGGAGCTGAGCTCAGCTTCAATGTGAATGGCTACAACTCAGCATTCATCACACTCACTGCAGTACAGCCCTGAGATGCTGAGTCTTACTGAGCCCTGCCACACAACAGTGGAGATCAGTGTTGTTTGTGGGAGGAGGGAGAGGGGGTCTGACAATACTGACACCAATAAAACAAGACAGCCAGGTTGGTAGGTGTGGAAAGAAATGGGACAGATATGGGATTTGACATAGATTCCAACTCTACTGAGGCCCATAGAGCTGGACAGTACTCAAACCAGCCCTGGGCTCTTGTAGTATGTGTACTTGGGCAGTGGGCACCTTCAGTGAACCATGACAACATCTCTTTCCAGTTTGGCCAAGAAACTTGTGCCCCTATTAGGCAGCACCGATATGTTCCCAGATAAGTGGTGAGGCTGCTTAGAACAATGGCTGAGACACGTCGTATTGGGCAGCAGGTCATGTTCCCAACTGTTTAGCTGGTAGACTGAAATACTTTCCGTGAACTGCAACTACTTTATTGTCAGCAAAGACCTCAAGATTCTCCAGCCGAAGGAAGAAATCCATGCTGAGATACCAGCTGCAAGCAGAGCATTGCTCAAAGACCAAAACTGCACTATCACCCTCACCTCCTCTCTCACCTTCACAGTAGTTCCACACAAGCTCTTCTTCACACTTCCATCATTTGCAACACCCTGGAATTCCTACCCCAGTTCCATTCAGTCACCAGGTTCACATGCAATCCCTCCTCTATTCAGACCACCAAAGACAAAACTAGCAATCTTTGGCACCTTCACCCTTACACAAGAACACAATAAGAACACAAGCCACTGTCATCATGCTCACAATAGGAAAGGCCTTCCTTTCTTCCATGTCCCAAGGACCATGTGTGTGCCTTAGTTTGGGAATGGTGCCACAGCATATCACAAGTAGTCAGAGGAGCTGTGCAGAACCCTTATTTTCTGTAAATTTTCTATATTTTCTGGCTTTCCTGATACTTTAACTTGCTTGGATTGCAACACTGAATTCTCATTTTTCAAATTTTTGGACATCTCCAGCTGACCCACTGCTCATTTGTATAACTCCCCTTCAGCCCACAGCCCCCTATCTCAGGCATCTGCTCCCCAAAACAATGCCAAAACCTACAAGAATAGTCTCATCTCTTTCCTCAGCTGTCCTTCCGGGAGCCTGGCCAGTGAAAATGCCTGATGAGCTATTTGGTGGAGTGTGTTGTTACTCTTGTTTCTCATGGTCTGCCCTTGGGAAGTTATTTCCTTTAACAATCTGTCTACCTGTGCTGTAATCATACCTTTGTTCTGATGTGCACACACACACTGTGTGAGCAGGATCCACGCAAGGACTGCAGGAAAATCATACTCCAGATTCCACAGAGGAGTTTAGCCCTCTCCATAATGAGATTTTTGGTTCTGATCTAACTGACACTGGTATTACAGCACTGTAACTCCATCAACTTCAGCTGAAAGTGTCTGCTCATGCCAAATACGGTTTGGTCTGCCATGAAACAAAAACAAATCAACAGACAAGCTTAAAGTGAGAAATACAGGGTTATACTTCAAGACCTCTTTGGAGCTAATCCCAACACTACCATATGATGGTGGCAAGTAGCCAGATTTGTGTGCCTCCCTTTCCCCTGCAAAATAAGGCTATTTACATTTCCCCATTTGTAAAATGAGGATATTTACATTGTCCTTTGTGAAGGGGTGAGTTAGAGACTGTTTATACTTTACCTGGATTATTTAAAGTGCTGAGTGACAGTAGAGTTCCTCCTGATTTACGCCAGCGTATGGGAGATCATAGTCAGGCCTTGCTATTATTTTTCTGATGAATATACTATGTGGAAAAATGCCTGATATAATGATGGCTCAGGATTGTGGTGCAGGTTTGGTTTATTTAAAAGCAAAATGTCTGCTGATTCAGCTCATAAAAATCATTGATGCGTAAGAACAACAATAATATCAGAAAGAAAAGTGTGTGTGTGTGTGTGTGTGTGTGTGTGCGCGCGCATGTGTGTGTCAGGAGAGAACAAAAGAAGAAAAGGCCACCAAAACCCATCCTAAGTACATATAAGACAGATGGTCTAACTCTTTCAGGAAGCATTTGCAAATACCCTGGTGCTCAGTGGGGACAAAGTCTACATGAAAACTCTAAGGTAACTGGAAGGACATAGTAATAAGAAAAGGCATCTCTTTTGCATTTATCTCTCTTTGACTGCAGCTTCTGGTCCAGCCAGCAGCTTGGGAATGTCTTCATTTACAATATTCCTTCCTGAAATCTGAAAGCAAAGTGGAATGGAGGTTAGCACCTGGAGAGAGATTTCAAATCATCCAAAGAAGCACACTGAGACATGGACTTAGCTATATAGTGACAAGCAATCATTTGCAGTCAACCATGTTTCCAAAATTCTCTTCATAAAGCCCACAGTGAGTGGTGTATAAATTATTGCCCAGATCATTTCTGCAGAATTTAGATAAGTTAGGAGAGCTCCAGCAAGAACAGCAGATCTAAGGGAAAACTTGAACTCTCTAGACCATCCCCTTTTCTATTCTAAATTCATATGACAGGAGACGTGGAACCAAATTCTCTTCTTACAGGCATTGGCTTTTCATAAGTGCAACCCTGCAAACTGTGGGGTTTTGGAAACTGTGGATTAATACTGGATAAACAATAGGAGACAGCTCCTCGGAAGGGAGACCTGTTTGCTTCTGTTGAATGAGTTAAGTGACTGCCCATTGCCCATAAATGAATTCAGCCCAAAACATTCCCCTCCACACACTGTTTTCTTCCCAAACTCCACGGCAGTACACTTTTGAGATAAATCCCTCTCTGAGGTTGTACAACAGGGTGCACTATTCCAGCCCTGCTAAGCACTCTTTTTCCAATAAAAAAAAATTCTACTTGTGCCCTGCCAAAAGCTTTTAAAAGCCTAATCACTACTTACATCTTGTGGCTTCATGATGAAAGGACAGGAAGGGAATTGGCTTCTCATTCCTGCTACCATCTGTCAAGATGTTTATACATTCCTCATTCGACTGTGGCTTGGTCGGCTCACTGCTAATTTGTGTTCTCCCCTCCTCCCTCCTTCCCATAACCCATAGGAAGGTTTCTACAACCACCAGTTAGGGTGGAGCAGGTCATTATTACCTTTGTCTAAGTCAATGTTCTTTGCTGGGAAGCTTCTGGCTTGTTCAACCTTCTCCTTCAGGATATTGTTTTTGTAATCTGTGTAAGTGCAATTCAGACAGCCATCAGAACATTAAAAGAAAACAAAGCTTTACTGGCAAAAGGGACATCTGATCAGTCCTTCCCTGAGGGGCTCTAGGCCTGGCATCTCCAGATCTCTAGGAGTAACTCATGGAGTTACTCAGCCACTCAGCAGGAAAAGTGCCACAACTTAAGTTTTCCCCTGGCACCAGTCAGGTATGCATACTTTAGTTTCCTGCTTCTCATAGCTACCACAGATTCTTCCAGTATGTAATAAAAAGCTCTGGATTATCTGGGTGAAGGTCATCTGAAAGACTTTTATTGATGCAGTTACTTAAGGAATTTGCTCACAGGGGAATTCTCCTGAGACACACACACAGAAGAATTTGTCCTTGCTGCTGTCCTGATGCTGCTGTCCTGGTCTGCAACCTATCCTCTGCAACCCCTTTGTTCTTTACTTTAGCGTTTTGTATCTAGCTCTTGTTTTTCTGAGGCCCTTACTATAATTCTGTAGCTTTGTCTTTAAAGGTTATACCTTTAGTCAGCAGGCACAGAGAAAAAAAGGGACAGTGTCAGTTGTTTCCTGGTTTATCAACATGTCTGCTGACATATGGCAAGCTGTAGCAGGTGTGAGCTTGGCATTATGATGCCTTTCAGAATCTCAGGATAGGGCAGACAAAGAACAATTTTGCTCTACAGACAATACACTCCAAAGTCCAAGAAAGAAGACACCTGATTAATTATTGACACAATAAACTCAAGGCTGCAGTTTCAAGCTCTAGTAAGGAGCAGCATCCATCTTCAGGAATTTTGTAAGATTCCTCAGTTAGTCCTATATATCCCAACAATAATACTTTCATAGACCACTGCTGAGATTAGCTTCCTTCCCTTCTCTTCAGTATGTTTTACGTTACCATGAATTCCAGTGCAGAGATTTTCCCTCTTTTCTATTCTAGGAACTTAGCTGCAAATTTTCTTCCTATGATGCTCTCCAGGCTTATTTGCCCAAATTGCTATCACAGGTCCTGGCAGAAGGCCCAGTTAATTCACTGAATGGTTTGACATCCAGGGAGAATGAGACTGAAGAAAGTTAAACTAAACTGGCTTCAATTGAAGGTGAGGGCAATGAACTCAGTTAACTCTTGACCTCTCTTTTTCCCTGTTTCAGTCAACTACAGTTCATGCCCACTTCCAAGAGAGGTGGCAAGGCCAGTAATTAGTATTAGATACTGTTGATCTAATTTTTCTCCAAATGATTCATTGAGTCTGACTTAGCTTTTATGTACTATAGGATGATGACATTCATATTGATGAATGCTTTGAGTTTCTTGGACAGGAGATTCTAGAGAACTGTCTTGTAGTTCCTCTTCCCTACACAAACTGCTTAAATTGGAGGGCTCTTCTTCCCTACATGCAATCTTGATCTCATTCCACATCACTTTGCACTCACTTGAATTTGGCTTTGAGTTGCATGTCAAAGAACTCCAAAAACTCCAGGCAAAACCAAAGAAGCTGTGCCTTGTTACTGATCAATCTCATCAGTCAGCCTCTAGGTTAACCCAAAACTCAGGATTGCCCTCTCCAACTGCAGTCCCCCTGCTTGCACTGACTTGCGGGTTGAGATTCTCAAAGCTACGATTTAAAATCAGGAAGCTACATCACTTCAAACTAGGCATCTAAATGCCATTAGGAAATCCTCAGTTATAATGAGTTTTGACCTGGCTTGGAGAATAGTTGCTAGCTGATGCATACCCAGCCTGATGTCTTCGCTTTTGTATTGAGTCAGATCTGTTGTGTCGACTGTAAATTCTTTAAGATTTACGTCCTTCCTGTAAAAGGAATAATGGAGAAAAATGGTATGGTCACATCCTTTAATATCTGGCTCCTTTCACACTTTTTCATAATAGCTTTTCTAGTGCTACTTTAGAGAACGTAATTTACATTCTTTATTTGCTATACATGTGGAGGATGGTTGAAAAAAATCCATAGAAGATTTCATTCTCTATTAAGTACTGGCAAATTTCATAGTAATTCCTGTAGGATCCTTTCCAGTTTCTACAAGGCTTCCCTGGAGAGAGCATGACAGATAGGTAACAGCACTTATCCCCAGTACAGATGGATACTTTTCTTGAGTTTGCCTCTAACCTATCAGACGGATTTCAGAAGGTCACACTGCTTATTAATGAATTTGGTTCTCCTCTCTTGCTTTTACTGTGCTTTCTATTATCACGGTGAGAACAGCGAGTTGGCTGTTTTTCCCATGGGTTTGCCCAGAGCCACTTTAATACATGTAATAAAACGTAAGGGAACCCAGATAGAGGATGTTGGACTAGGTCCAGCTCACAGTAGGGTTTACAGTGGACTTGTGCATTAGTCCTTTACTATTAACTCCTAATGACATCTCACAGAAATGTGACCTGTGAATCAGTTCCTAAAGTATAACCAGAGGAAATGCAATTGCCAGATCAGACATACAAACCATTCTCTCCTTCCATGCTTTGACAGAAATTTAGTTATTCCCTGATATGCAATCATTATGCAAGTGTATAGCCTTGGGAACATTACACTAATAATGACTTAAGGGTAAAGCTACAAAGGAATGCTGGCTGCATTCTGACTGCAAAGCAATGAATAAACTCTGTGAAACAGCATCTGTTTTACATGGCTGTACTCTAGAACAGAATGGCAGTTGAGGCTTGGGGCCCATAAGCTCACTTTTTTTAAGTATTCTGGTCATAGATAATAGATCCTGTAATTATACTTACTCTCCGTATTTCTTCACATTGTATTCATAACCTAGACAGGGAGAAGAAACAGAATGAGCAGTTGTATCCAGTCCACTTAACCCCCTGCCCTGAGACAAGCAGTGATAACAACACCTAGTACTTATTCAACAGTTTTCTTCATCATAGTGCTTACAGTGAGCACTTTCACAGTCCCCTTTCAACATACAAGAATTCACATGTGTTCCACTACCACGCAGAGCTCCCCCTTCCTCTACTACTACCAGTCTTCTGGTGAGTAAGCCCCTTCCTACACCTCCTCCTTCCAGATCTATGAATGACCAGGCATGAAAAACTACCACCATCACCATATTTCATTTCTTTCCACCTCCCATTTATTACTAAAATATTTAGCACATCTGTCATCTCCTCTGTGCTGATGCTGCACTTGCCCATCCCCAGCCCATTGTTTAGGCCTGCATCCATCATGTGCTTCAGGTGTCAGGTCCCATAACCCTTCTACATGCCAGGTATCTGGTCTTACTCCACCCAGCAAGGAGTCATGATTGCCAGCTCCTTTTCCATAGCAAGATCAGGGCCAGGAGTCTGTCCTCTTTGTGATTGCAAAGCAACTCCACTTAAGTCAGCGGAGCTGCTGCAGATATGGAGACAGTCCCATTTGGTGTTGGTCTAGTCCCCTGACATGTAAATAAGGATGGATGCAGTAATACAAAAGAACTCAACAGAAGACAGGCATTCCCCACTATTTGCTTTCTTTTGGTATCCAAAGCTATTTGTGTGCAAGTCACCAAAAGATCTCAGCATCCACTTATCTCATTGTAAGCAGAGAGCCTCACCCCAGCGCAGAGGGGCCAGCAATGACCTATACCTCTTAGTCCCTAAGGGATGCACGTGGGCCTTCTCCTTAGGTGAATTCCACTTGCAAAGAGCAACTATCCAGTGGTTCTAATCTTTTCCTCCCTTATACCAGAACAATTCAGCAAATCAAGGCCTGGAAATCTTTACAACATACTAATGAAGAATCTCTCTTCAGATCAACTTCTGCAAAGACTCCCCCGCTTTGAAGGTTGCTGGTTTTACAGAAGAGGATCACTACCTTCAACATTGTGCTTTGCAGTAATTATTTGCAGGATCAGCTCTCCCGTGCTGAGGACATTCCTATTACTACTACGAGGCTGGTCTTTTCCAGTGCTTACCTCTCTGCCGGCGCTTGCGGGTGATGAGGACAACAATGATGAGGAGGACAATGAAGAGCAGCAGAGTCGCCACGATATAGCCCAGCTGCTGGAAGAAGTGTATCCGACTTTCAGGGATGATGACGTTTATCACGTTGTGGCCTCTGACAACATTTGGATCTGATTGCAAAGGGAAAGAAAAACAGGCTGACAATTGTAACTGTCATCCAAAGCAAAGCAGGGTCCCTAGTGCGCTCATCTGTGGAACCTAAAAGTATGCTCAGTTAAAGATTCTTCTGAGCAGCACAGGGTAAAGAATAAATGGCTGCCTAATTTACAACATACAGACCATTCCCCTTCTCAGGCGTATGAAGTATAACAATGACCACTTCATATTCCCTTGCCGCTGCCTGGCTATCAGTGTGCTGTTCTTGTTTACTGTGGAGGGGAAGTCCAGACAGAATCCTCACTAGACAGCCCCAAGTCTTTCTGCAGGGTAACACAACCCTCCTCTGAGTCCCTTACGACACATGTACCATGTTGCTTCGGCTCCAGACAGCTCAAGTATGAAGCAGCCCCTCCCTGCCAAGGGGTATAATTTACAGAGCAGGAGGAATTTTCAATGCCAAAGAATGAATTTCCTTTTAAATAAAGTAAAAAGCAATAAAATAAATAAAATCAAAACTCACAAAGAAAAGCCAAGACTGCATTCCATTTGTGGGTGTAGCAGCATTTCAGTTCCTCAGCACAGGGAATGGTAACTCAAAACTTTTATGTGGAACATTTTTGTAGATCTCAAATAAATAGGTCAATGTTTTACACATACAAAGAAGAAGTAAATTCTCTGCTTGCAGCAGTGAGAGCACTGGACAAGTCTAGCCCAGGCACAGACAGCAAATCCATAAGACGTACTGTGCTGTGGTAAATTTTTCTGTTCAAAACAGAGTTGAAAGTGATACCTTCTCCCCCTAACAGGGAACATTCATAGAGCATCAGCAAGCACCAGTAAGCAGTTCTGGCCTGACCATTTTCTTGGGAGCTTAATTCCAATGAATTAGTCAGAGGAAATAAGGGAAAAAGATGGGGACAAATACCTAGAGCCACAGTATGATTTAGTAGATGTGTCCTAAAGACAGGAGTGAGGAGCCTGGAATCCTGGGTTCCAGCCTCCAAATCACCCGGATTCAAAGCAAATAATCTGAGCTCTGTTTCTCAGTATCTACCATACATGTTTAATTATAAGCACTAGCCAAATGTTGCTCGTTGTTATTCCATGGTGATTGGGGGACATTCCCTGGCAAACTACGGACTGATATCAGCAGAAGCGAGAGCAGATTCCTTTTCCTGTTTTATTTGTTAGTAAGGTTTGATGCTTGCAAGAGCAACAGTGGCCAAAACCAAGATAAGGTCAGAGCTCTGCTGACACCTTTCTACACACTCTCTGGCACCTCCATGACACTGTTCAAGAAAGGCCTTCTCTTTATCAATCCATCGCTTCGTCCTGAGCCCATCTCAAGCAAAGACTATGCCAACAATAAGCACTGATTTTGTCATGGGAACCAAGTAGTCATGGGAGTGAGAGTCAGACAGCCAGTCTTGTTTCTTATTGAACATCCTTTTGAACCCAGTTAATTGTCTGTATTTCAGCATGGCCAGATCTCTCCAGGAGTTTTTTGGTGTTCCTCTTTAAGTGAAGTGACACCTTCAGCACTAATTAAGCACAGAGCTAATCAGCAGAAGTGAGAATGTCACAGTTGAGCTAAGCCAACAAGTTCATTATGATTTCAACAGCTGGTTTTGCTTTTGAGGCCCTTTGGGAATGTTAGAAACTGCTCACTTCCATCAGCACAGTATCACCAACACAGCTGAGTCCAGAAACTCAATATCCCCCCCAAGAAACTCAGCACTAAGAATACTGATCTTGTCTCACCTTGCCTTCAGTAACATCAGGGCAAGTAAAAAGCTCATTAAGCTAATAACTAATCCCTTAAACACTTGAGCAATCCAGGGCCTCTGGGTATGGGAAAATGCTTAAGTATAAACTAGAATTAAGACAATAGGTCCAGAGCAGTTAAGACTTAGGAAGCTTATCGTTGTCTCTGGATCAGCTCTGGCGCTGGAAAAAGCAGGGAGTAGGTAAGAGAGCACCTACTCCCCAACCACTCCAAGAAAGTCAATTGAAACTTTGTTTTCAGTATTCAAAAACACCAACCCACCAACAATAAAATCAAACAAGATGATGGTGGATTGAAATAAACACTTTGAAACCAGAGATGATTCTTTGCTAATATTAACAGCAGTCCTAGAAAATCAGGTTTTATCCTGTACTCTATCCATTTGGGTAGCCCAGCCTTTCATGCCAGCAACACTCCCCTTTTTACTGACACTGCTAGATGCTGTGTGTTTGTTTGTTGGCTCTGGCGCTGAAAACTGGCATGTGTTTTATAACAACAGCTAAGCTAAAAAAATACCAATCCAAAAAAACTATTTGCAAAGCTGTAAACAGCATACATAGCAGTTCCACTTTACCAAATCCTGGCTCATAAAGGGCTTCAGCAGCTGCCATACAGTAATGGTAGCCACTGGAGCAGCAGCTGAGTCAGAAGTCAGCAGACCTAAATGCATGCTGTTCCTGAGCTTTTGCCTTCCCACAATACTTCAAGATAGGATGGGAGCTGGGTTAAACTTCAGTCAACATAGGAGAGATCACTAAAACAACAAAAAATAGAGACAAATATTCAGTAACTTTGGGCCTCCCTGGCTTACTCAATGAAGTAATACTAAGAATACTTACCATATTGTTTTTTTGACAAGGCACCACCAGTGGACTTCAAAGTTCATTATCAGGTGGGCAGTGGAATATATCCCATTTTATAGTTGGGAAAACTGAGGCACAGAGTAACAGTTGACTCACTATCACCCCAGTAGAAGAATGGCAGAGCCTAGAATAGTATCACCAAAATAATACAGATTTTCCTCCCCATCCTTGTGTTACATCAGAATTTAAACTGAGGTTATGCAGTTTTATTCTGCAGCTGAGAACTGATCTTTTAATTTCTCAAAATGGCATGCCCATCTTCCTCCACTTACTGCTCTGAAGTTTCCCAGAATATTCTGCACTGTTTACCAACCAGTTGAAAGAGCTGATACTGTTCTCTCTCCTGCTTGCAAATCAAACTTTCAAAACTGAATTCATACATGAAAACCCCAGATCTCAGTGTTGGATCTATACTAATGACATCAGCATGGTGTACCCTGGAAGTCAAAAGGAGTGGGTGAAACAAAGAGTCTGTATTAAAAAGAAGACCACTGTGGTGATCTCTGTCTATTGTGCTACCAGATAGAACACCACCAAGGCATCAGCTAAACTAAGTGATCTCACTGCAGAAATGATGGAAGGAAAGGCAAAACAGAGCTGCTTTCAGTAATTACATCACCAGACTAACAGCACACAATCTTTGGGCTCTGTTCTAGAAACACATAGTATTACACATGACCTAGCAAACATGTTTATTATCCTATAGCCATAACTTATACACAGGGTGTTGCAGCTGGCACTATCCATTGCTCAGGAGTTGGGTCTAATGAGAACGGCTTCTCTAGTCCAATTTTGCACTTGTTCTCTGACTGAAGTGTATGTAGCTCCCTTAACATAGACCAGGATTTCTGAGAGTTACCAGATGTCAGCTGGCTGTTCTGCACCTCAGCTAGTCAAACTGTGAAATAGGAATACTTGTATCTACTCCCAACCAAGAATGGGGGGCTTTAGCGAATTAAATCTAGTAAATGCCTCAATAGTCTTGGATACAAACAGATCACTGAGGTGCCCAGTAAGAAATCAATTTCAAAGACACGTTATTTGTTTTAACTACTTGAAAGTTCTAATGGCAAGGAAGAAAAATAGTACAGATCTGCCTTTAGATTACTCTACCAAAATGCTAAGGGTCAGATCCTTCTGCTGGGAAAAATGGAGAGCTCCCCCAAGAGAGCTCACAATAAGGATCTGGTCCATTTTTTTTTCAAGGTTGGGAAAGGATTGAGAATAGTTCAGAAATAAGCAAGAGATAGAATGGATGTCCTTTTTCAATCACTTACTTCAAAGAAAATACAGGTAAAACAACCTAGATTAGTAGACTTACACCACATCTATACTGCTGGGACTGAGAGCAGAATCGAGTTCATGTTTATAGTTCAAAACAGGATGAAGTTTCCTGTCTGGAAATGGCTCTGAGCCTTGGAGCTATGCCTGGAACTAAGGCTGCTTGCTGAAAAAGCTCATTGCTTTGCTTTGTTATCTCCTTATGTTTCATTTTGGTTTTATGTTATTTCCCCAGAAGAGTTCTATACAGCTTTTCAGGGAGTGGGGCAGTATCTCAGCCTTTCCCACTACACACAAATAAGGCCTACCCCAGCAGGCTGCTCATCAGCAATGGGTTTGAAATAGGCAATCCGTATGTCTCGGCTTCTTTCACATTCCCATCGACTCAGCACATTTTTGTGTGTGATGCTCCCAGACCAGCTGAGCGTTCAGGGCCCCTTGGGGAAAAGCTTTTCTAAAGCTGTTCTGTTTGGCAATGGAAACTACTCACTTTGCTTCAACCACGGCCTGTGGATCCAAACTGTACTATCAAAAGTGGTCTTCACACCAGGCCTCAGGATGACAAAGTCTGATCAGACACCCAGTTGATGCGAGCATGATGTAAAGCTTCTGAGAAACTTCCATTTCACATTTCCCTCACACTGTACAGGAAAAAAGGCTGATTCTTGGTCAGATCTTTCTTCTATTGCAATCCCCGGGAATTCTGTCATTTATTTCAGAGGGAACAGAACTGATCTTATTTTTCTACTGGTGACCATAAGAGACCAATGTGACCTACCTAAAGGAAGGTGCCCCCTGACTACATTGAACTGAAGAAGAATCTTTTTAGCTAGTACTGGAACATACCTCTGCAATGAGACCAGCAGCCATCTGACACCACACAGCAACATTAAGCAACAGTAGGGAATATGGCAAAGAGAATACAGACCACTGAAATGGAGAGAGGAAAGTAAACAGGCAGAGTTTGACCCTCTGCAATCAGATGAGTAATAATACACTACAGGAATTTTAGTAGTGGAGCACTAATGTGGGATTAAGATAGCTTTGTCTGGATTAAATTACTTGTAGGTTCTGTCCAACACCCGCGCAAGTAGATAACTAGTAAGCAACAAATCAGATAACTGCTAGGAAAAGCAAAAATAGATTCCTGGATGGGCAACTCTGAAAACAAGATGTAGTTTCCATCTGCACAATGTGATCTGAATAAGGCTCATGGGCAGCAAAATAGCCCCTGGTAGGGAGACTGATATTTGTATGTCCTGGCCTCTCTGTGGAGGTGGAGCAGCCGTGTGAGAGGAGCAGCCACCTCTCCCCAGTACTGCCTGGGTTTTCTGGACACCCATCCCAATCTCAGCAGGGAGGTTTAGGTTTCCGTGACTTGAAAAAGCCAATTGCTAGAGCACAATAGACCTATTTAAAAATGTATGAAGCATGTCAAAATTCTGCAGGAAGCAGCCAGTAAATATTAAACCACAGTGAATATTTTAAAATGTTAATAAGGAACAATACCCAAAAGGCTAAAACATTATTAAACCGAGGATTTTTATTTTCGTTTTCTGCCTGAGCTAAGCATGATGGTTTGGGGTTTGGACAGGCTGTCAGATGGCAACTCACTGCAGTGGAAAATGTGAAAATCAGTTAAAAAAAAGAAGGAAAAAAGCTGAAGGGTGGAGAATAATTCCTGGTACTTGATTCTGCACAGTGGTACCTTGTGTTGCCTAGACCCTCCAGTGGTGCCTAGACCCCAGACTAACAATCTCTGCACTGGTGAGAACAGTGGCATGATGTAACAGCAAAGGCAGAGCAGAATCAACTCCCACCTCCACCCCGCACCCTCTCCAGTTCCGTACAAGCAATCAGAAAAGTAAGTCTATTAGAAAAACAGTTTGTTTGCCTTAGGGCATGTCAGCATCACAGAGCAGAGCAGGCTGCAGAGTTGCTGTGCAGCAGAGCAAATAGAAGCAGGATATGATGTCTCTGCAGCACTCCAGACAGGGCAATTAGACCTGATGGGTGGGACACTCCACTTCTGGTGGGGCAAAGTGTTAACGCCACGCTATAGTATCCTTACTGGTATCTCTAGATCTACAGCTCCAAGCATATCAGCGTAATGGAAACAGCCCGGAAACAACCAAGCCCATATACTAGGGCCATACACTAGTAGTGAGGGAGGCAAGGTGTCATCTACTCCTCCAACACTATGGACAAGAATAGCCTCTGGCTCAAACTTGGGAAACCTTCATCGAGGAAACCTCAGTGTTGCTCTAAATGACACCTTCACTTCAGTGGTCTCTATGGGACTTCTGCAGGGCATAGGTCTGCCATGATCCTCTTGCTGGCCCTAAGTGATCCCTGCAGACCACTGCAGAGGGACTGAAAAGGCAAAGCCATTTTGGCACTTGGGGCAAAGGACTCCTGAGGTGGAGATGGGGAGTCATAGGTTATGTTCCTGCCCCATGATTTACCTGAGCTCTTGTACTGGAGCTCAAAGGTGCAACCACCGATACTCATCTCTTCCTCAGACAGGAGAACCACTTCAAAGGCCACTTACCTATGGCTGGGGCAGTGTTGTGAGTGGTGAGGTTCACCACCTTCTTCTCTCTCACTGGTTCTGTCACAAAGACTTGGTAGATCCTGCGTTCATGCAGGCCACAGTAGTGATGGTGCAGGTGACAGGAGTAGGTGCCTTCATCTGCGCTCTCCAGCTCTGAAATCCACAGGGAGAAGTCACCCACAGCAAAGGCTGTGTCAGTGATGTTCATCTTCTGACGAATGAAGAGAGGTCCATAAGAGCGGCGCTCGCCAGAGGCGTACAGATCAATGAGGCGGTCAGCTCGGTCATGAGGAACCCCTGGGGGCTGCCTGTCCCAGTGGACCACTTGCTGCTCCTCTTCACTGTGCCTTTCAGTCCAGATGTGGTTCCGGTTCACACAAGGGAGCATCACAGTGCTGCCTTCCAGGGCAACAATCACAGCCTTCTCCCCATCCCAGTACTGCTTTGCTTCCTTAGCTGTGGATATGACAAAAGTGGTACACCTTGGTACATGCATCCTTATACACTTGTCTTATGCTTAGGACACCGAGACACACCTAAGGTTGCTCTCAAACCCTGCACTCCTATAACACATCCCCTCCAAAGATCTTCAAGTGCCACAGGCGGAATGTGCTCTGTTCACACTCAATTCAGCAGTTAGTATAGAAACAAACACACATAGATCTTCCACATCCTAGGGCAGTGCATTAAACAAGACCATCTTCCCTTCCTTATAACTCACAGTTCATCTCTAGCTCCAGAAAGCAGGAAGTGTGTTTTCTCTCCAGACTAAGAATGGAATGAGAATAACAGATTTCATCTTCAGTATGCTGTGCCCCAGTTCTCCAAACAGCTTATGCAGGCTCCATACGGGAAATGCTTTTCTGCCCACAAATGCTCTAATTGTCAGAGGAGTTCAGAAGCAGTGTTCTGCATTTTGTTCTTACAGAGGATTAATAAAAGAACCAAAACACAAATGAGCAGATTGGAGCTCAGGGGCCAGGCTGGGTGTTTTTATTGCAGCGAAGCTGTCAGAACAGCAACACAAGAAATACACTTCTGGTCTGCCTCATCACTTTCTTAGACAACTCAGCCCTTCACCAGCTTCCCAGCAAAATCAGTCCCAGTAGCCTCACTTGTGCATTATATGAAGGTTGATTTAAATGAGATGGCAGTGACGTCTGTGCAGTGTAGGTGGCACACACTATGGTTGCCAATGGCCCGTAAAAGCTTGCTACTAGAGCTGGAGCCAAGGTGTAGTCACTTGAAGATGTTTTCTTAACTACAGATGCCTCCCAGGACTAAGTTCACTGACCCATGTACAAGGCAGATCTCTGTGGCTAACCCCACTGATGATGGATGTTGCAAGAGATGTTTTACTGCTGGAGCAATGACAGGACAGTTAGCTAACTAGGCTGCCTAGTGTAAACACTTAAATTAATGGGTTCTTTGCATTGTTTGGCACAGGCCAAGAAAGAGAGGTTCATAGATACATATGTTGAATAAAACTTCTGAAATTCAGTGAGTCTGATCACAAACAGCTGCACAGTGAGCACCACTGTTTCCTGACACATCACAAGACTCTTGAAGCACCTGGGCCCTGAACCTGCAACTGAGAAGGCTTGAGCAGAACCCTGCATCCACACTGCTCTTCTTGGACACTGACAGCATGCAAGGCCTGCCCAAATCAGTAGTCAAGTCTCCTTGTGAATTCAACACAGTCCTGATGGCTACTGGACTCCAATTGCGAGACCAGGTCCCATGCAGAAAGGGGCAGCAAGCTGCCTGCCACACCTACCTTTTTTGGTGATATCTAGTTGGATTTTCACAGTTTCATATAAGTGGCAGTAGTGATGGTGAAGATTACAGGAATATGTGCCTTCATCACTCTCTGCAACATCTAGTACAACAGGGAAGAGAGGGGAAGTTGAATGTTTCATGCTTAGGCAATGATTACATTTGTCA
The DNA here is from genome assembly GCF_036370855.1 of Dromaius novaehollandiae. Lineage (NCBI taxonomy): Eukaryota > Metazoa > Chordata > Aves > Casuariiformes > Dromaiidae > Dromaius > Dromaius novaehollandiae. The sequence goes on along the minus strand of NC_088121.1, from coordinate 3,632,497 downwards.
TTTATGCTGAAGCCCAAATGCTTAAGTGGATACAAAAGGGCAGAGAAGAATCTGACCTAATATAATAATTTCTTCAGTTTACTTGCTCTTGCTTGGTACATATTTATATTAACAGAAGGAAGGAGAAAGCTGATTTAAGTTTAGCTAAGAGCAGGTAAAAGGCAGAATGGTAATCTTGAGTTCACAGTTCAGGCACAGACACTAAAAGGTCCATGAGGAGCCCGAGTGACTTTCAGGCAATGAATTGTTATCAGTTTCTTTTTCAAAATGTGATTATTTCAAAGGGGAATACAACACTGTTGCCAGTGCTGCAGAGAACCTCATTAGACTGATACTTTGGAGAAAAATGCTCTGTAAAATAGCCACTTGCACTGGAAAACACAAAGTTAATTCAGTCATGAAGCTTCCTCTCTACAGAAAGTAAGACAAGAAAGGATGCTGTTTAGTACCTCTGATAACCAGTGAGAAGTTGCCATCTGTAAATGCATTCTGGGGCATAAATATCCTCCCCCGGTTGTATGAGCTGTAGACACGCTGGTCTCCAGCTGAGTACATGTCACACAGCCTTTCCATCTTGTTATCTCCATAGTAGTTGCTGTATACGTCCCAGTGGACTACACGCTGGCGGTCATTCAGACGATCCTGGGTCCACACCATGCGGTAACTCTTGCAGGGCAAGACAGCCTGTGACCCCAGTGTAGCACTGATATTTAATACGGACACTACAACACTGTCTGGGTTTGAGGCATCAGCTGGGACTGAGAGCCAGGAAGAAGGAAAGAAAAACAGAGTTATCAAATTAATGGCATGTGAAGAAGGCACTAGAGCAGGACTCAGTCCTTTTCTAGAATCTCTGCACATCTTTCAACCAAAAGAAAGTAACTGTCAAGACCAACACAGATCTCTGTCATGGAGAAGTACAGTAGAAAGTCAATAAAAACACTAATTTCATTCAGTGAAAGCAATGTCTCTGACATCTGTTATCAAGATCCTAAATTTGACCTGTCCTACCTACCCTTCCTAATCCTACCCCCCTGTCATATCAAAGTTTAGAGACACTTGTTCATGGTACACTTGGTCCATGACTATTAAAGTCAGCCCTGAAACCCCCACTGCATGTCATGGAAGCAGGGTCCCTCTCATTTCTTCTTGTAATCACAAAAAACAAGCAGATTACAAAGATGTCACTCACCTGAATATAAGTTAACAACAGAACCTGTCAAAGGAGATAAAAAGAATATTACAACAAAAGTAAGGAAAATATAAATATACCCATAGCCAGCAGCCATCTCCTCTGTTATTATTGCATCCTCCCTTCTCTATTAATATTCTTATTTAACAAACATATTGTGGTAAAGCCCAGAGGCTCAGACCTTGGTTGCCTCATGCTGCAGAAGACACTGTACACCTACAGCAGAGGACAGTGCCTCACCCAACAAACTCATGCTTAAGAGCACTGTGGGAAATGTTTATCCTGCAACTGAATTTCACATTACCCATGTTTTTATTCCATATCATCTAAAGCCACAGGATTTTTTCCACCATGCTATTCAAAAATAACACCAAAGGTATGTGTCAATGTATCACGTACCAGAACTGTATGAAAGGTCTGTTCTGCCCCAGAGGATAACTATTTAACACAAGTTGTGTAAGATGAAAACAAGAACCCAAGGAGCTAGGAGTGGGCAAGGAGAAGGGAGGCACAGACATCATAGCATCTGCTTGATCCCGCGTAAATAACATGGCACCAGTGGAAACAGGGCAGGAACAGTTCAACTTGCTCTTATCAAACCACATCACTGAGGTATACATTCCCACATTCTTTCTACCCCTTTTTGCTCATTTCACTTATCCTAGACTGGACCTTATTCAGACTAAGGGAATATAGAAAAAATTATTCACTAGCTTTTGTTGAAGCACTTGCCATGCAGTTGTCCCAAGGCAGTCGTGGCAGTGTTTACCATGCTTTTCCATTCACATACCCTTTGCCAGTGGTAGATTTGTATTGAGACAGCATCCATCTCTAGCTCAGAGTTGTAATTAGGTCTGGGAATACACTTTCTGGGCTCATCTCCTGGGCTCACACCACTGAGAGGTGAGACACGGGAAAGGGGGTCTTCTCTTCGATGGTCTTCCTCCCCCTCAAACGTCTACCAGTGGGACTGTTCCCCGCCAGCAAAAGCAGTGAGAAGAATGCTGACTTTGCATGTTGCTGCTGACATTTCATTTAACTCATCACACAGACTTGCTCTGTTCCAGGATAGATAGAATAGCATTTTGCACTCCAACAGGAAACTATAAGATATGATGGAACAAGTCGATAGACCCAAATGCTCTTGCCAAGACCAAATATTCATATTCCAGTTCTTGTCTGGCTATTGTCTTCATTCCAGCAATTTCTAGCCAGCACACCATAACTAATATGAGCTTTACTTATTGCTAGTGTATAGTCAGCAAGGATATAGCTCTCCCTCTATTTCCTTTTGGAAGAGAGGAGTCCCTGGTTTGAACAGGACGTACATATTTGCCTGGGAGTGGGAGCCTTCTAATATGGAAAAGACGTGTTCTGCTCTTCCACAAAGCCCAGTCAATCAGGAGGAGGGACAAGAAACAACAGTAACCCTGGACTGGGTTCAGCTCATCTTTCATTACTATCCCCGTGGCAACATAGCTTGCCCACAGAATGAAACAGCAGGCAGACACTGGGTGCCTTAAAGAACTAGCTAGATGTCACCAGTTAAAACCTTGCTCATTTTGTGCTGTTTAACCTTTGGGGAATTAATGTGATAGTCCCATTCCTCTCTCTGCCTTAGCAGACACCCACATCTCAGTCAACTCTCTCTGCCAAGACAAAGGCCTTAACGGACCTGGAGACTGAGCATTTCTCTCATTCCCTGGTGGTCAGAGCTGACAGGGTGGAGGGGAGAGGATCCACACTGCTGATCCACTAGATGGAGGACTAAAAGATGACTTTCATCTCAGAGACTCCAAATAAAACTCCTATACAACTGATGCTGGGATTAATGCATTTAAGGGAATTCTACAGCTCTGCAGGATGCTGAGCCTACCTGTCAAATCAGGAATGATGTGACTTGGCTGATTCACTTTACACTTGTGACACACACTGTTGTCAGCACTTTGCTGAGCAGAAACCTGCTTGCTTTGGGAGCATGCCCGGTGGAGTGTCTTCCCCTCACATTTGTTGTCTGCACTGCTAACACTGTAACGTTCCGGAAGCAACTGCAACTTTCTCCAACCCACCTGACTCAGATCTATGTAGGAAGAACTTTGCAAGAAATTAACTAATGCCTTTGTTTTTGCATTTCAGTGGCCCAGTCCCTCCTGCCTTTTGTGTAGGATGGGCCTGGGAGGTCTTCTGGCATCATCCACTGAAAGGCCAATTCAGAGTCCCAACACAATGACATCATTCATCTCCCTAACCAGTCAAGCCCAAATGGGTTCCAGCAAGATAATTAGATGTTTTGTCCTGCTAATGTCATAGGCACAATGCCCTCCCAACAAAGAGTGTATTTTCTCCAGCCTTGGAATTTATTCATTTCAAAAGGGAATAAATTAACTCCAGACTGGGGCTACTTTAACCACACCCTCAGAGCATGGGCTGAGAATAAACTCTCCTTCCTTTCTTTTTCCTATCACAAAACACAAGGCAGTGAAAACAGAGAATAAAAATGAGCAGTACTGTCTGTTGAACTGCCCTGTTTAAAGACATTCCAAATGTAAGTCATTTTTTCTACATTTACAATCTCAGCATCACAAAAAGAAAAAAAAATCCTGGGACAAAACCTGTACTGCCCTGGATATAAGAAAGAGACATCATACTCAGACATTACATTCCCATCATTTCATGGTCTTTCTTAATAAGCTGCAAAAAAAACGATGGTAGATTATGATAAGCTGCCAGCCTTTGCCTCTGGGAGCCAGGGCTTAGATTTAGTTTAGGACAACAACAAAGCTGGTATCCAAAGTGTTTTATAGACTTCAGCAAAGTAAGTCTCACAACGCTCTTGTGATGGGACAGCCAGCCCTCAGTATAATAGCATCAGCTTGTAACAGAGTGACACAGCAATGCTTGTGTGTCTGATCTGGTGTTGTTTGTACTGTGACAAGGGAATGCGGTATCACAACATGAATAGTGATTTGCATGCTAGTGAGTGATGCCTGTGAGTTGGCTGGCTATACAGCCCGTGCTTCCAGAGCCTTGCTTTACTGCAGATTGATTTGGTGCTACAGAAATGTCCTTTCCTGGCTGTGCAACAGGAATGCATTTACTTTTCTCCTTTCCTCTTGCAAGTTAATGTAAAAAATATGGATGCCAAATGCGGCATCACAAATCTAACTGACAAAGGTATCCACCCAAGCCTTCCAATACGCACTCCTCAGCAGCCTGCCCCAGTCCTGAACTAACAATAGCACTGATCCCCAGTTTTGGATTTTTGTGCTGGGCCTACTGGCATGGTAACAACCACCCAGCTCCTAGCTCTTTATCCCACCAAAAGGGGCCCTTTGCCAAGCTAGGCTGCTGAAGCCCTGTCAGCCAGCCACATGCATTTCTCCAGCACTCTTCCAAACACAACTCTGTAAAACAAGGCAGCAGTGAAGTTGTCTGTAACGTACCAGCTTTAGGTGAGAAAAGCTGTCTGTGGGTTGTGACAGCTTTTCTTTCATTTGGCTATTAAAGCTTTTGCTAGCAGCTCCATAAGAAGGAGAGCAGCAGTCCTGCTTCTTGCTTACTTGACAATTACATTCCAGAACTCCTGGGTCCTTTTAGCTCTATCCTTCATGCCCATGAGATTTCACAGGTTACAGTGACATCATGCACTAGAACAAAACCCATCCAAAGTGCAGGCCTAATTAAGTAGTATGTCTGAGCTCAGCACAGAGATGAGATGTGGGAGAAAAAGGAGTTTTCACAACATATCTGTGTGCTCTCTCGCGCTCTCTCTCTCACACACACACACACACGCATACACACTCTGGACAGAAGCTTTGGGCCTGAAGTCTGCCCTGCGGTATTTATAATCTCAAAGGGGTAGGTGGGAATATCAAAGTAATAATGAAACAGCAGCCAAAAGCCAAAGTTTTAGAGGGGAAAGAAGAGAAAAGGCATACTGCAGTGTTTACAGGAAACATGGGAAACCCACAAGGCAAAGAAGGAAGAACTGATTGTGCTGATTCCCCAGCTGTGCTGGAAATCTGCACACATACACCACACCATGGATGAGACTCAAACTTATTTGAGATGGCTGTAAATGAAATCACTTAGATAGCTAAGGAATCTGGAATGTCTCTGGTCCCTTGTATGGCTGGAGGAAATACAAGTTAAAACAACTGACTTTCAATAACCTGGACATAGAACAGTAGTTAAATATGGAATGAGCCCTTTTTTCTTTTCAGAGTCTCCTGCCTCTGCTATATGATCTTGCTCTGCTATGTGAGTCCCCACCTGCATCCAGCAAATGAGACAAGTCCCCCAGTCATACTTTCTAAAGTTATCATTTGTATAACACAGTAGATACTAAAGAAAGGCAGGGATAAGTCCATGACCCTGCAAAGTATACAGCTTATGAACTACAGGAGTGGGGTCAACTGGAAAAAGCTATTTTGGTGAGTCACACTTCCCAACCTGCAACTGTAAGCTTAAGGAGTATTTATGCTTCTATTAAAAGACTGGAGTCTTTTGTAATCACAGGACTCCATGACCTGGAGCTTCAAAACAACCAAACACCTTGATAGTTGAAAACACAGAACTCACTCTAGTTTTCATTTTAAGATTTCAAATCCCATGTGGAGGATAATCACTTTGACCTATCTCTGTGTAATGCACGCACTTATAAAACAGCAGAAAGCAGTCTATATACTGTCCCCTGACATGTTCTGTACAATTCAGCATGCCTCTCAGCAGGATCCTGGAAGTACTGTACTGGTCCCACAATATAGAAAGAGAAAAGCTGCCTGCAACAGTCTCCTAATCCCTAATAAAATACACAGCCAGGTCTTACTTCTTGAGTCTCATCCACTTTTCAAATAAATAATTAGGCCAAGAAAACAGCAAACAACGTAGAAGTAAAAGCCCCAGGTTCTGAAAAACATCTCACCTCCTCATAACTCTCTAGGCAGTGCCCTTGGAGCAGTTCAAATGGAAAACTGCCCCTCAAGCCTTGCCTGAACAATACTGTCACTTATCTCCTCAGCGGAAACAGCTGCTGACAGAGGGACTGCTTCACAACTAGAAGTGTGTGTTACTCAAATCACTAAGCTCCTGTCTGATGCTGGAGAATGAAAGCCTGTACCAGAACAAAAGAAGAAACTCTGCAAAAACGTCATAACTGGTAGCCTGACTGCCAAGTGGAGCATACGCTCCACAGGACATGATACCACCAGCTTTAACTGCAGTGCTTCTGCTGAACTCAGGAAGAACCTTGCCATTGATTTTAGCAGACCCAGGATAAGCTGCCTGGAACAGCACCTTACAAGATAATAAGCATCACTGAAGTCCAAACTGTAGTGGTGGGCAGGAAAGAAAACCAAACAAAAAATCCCGGGAGAAATGAATGTCACATCCCACCAGGCATGTGGGTTGAAAGGATAATCTCTGAGGTTGACACTCTGATTGCCTAAGTAAGCTCTGCTCACAGGCCCCCTGCACACCTTCTCTAGTGCCTCTTGATCTGTCTCAGTCTCTTTTTTCTTTTTAAAAGGGAAGCAACATCACCTTTACATTAGGGGTACTGAGGGATGATCTAGTCCTGGAGACAGGACTTGTTATTCAGGAAATGTCTAACTGTCAGATTCCTTATCTTTCTGACTGCAACTCTTATGCAGGGGATTTAATGGCCCCTTAGAGCCATTATACAATTAGTACAAAAACAGAAGCTTCTACTACTGAGCTATCTCCAACTATTTTTGAAGAATGGCAGCAGCTCTGTCCTGGTTCCTTGGGGAGCTGACACAGCATCTAAGGGGCCATAATGGCTCACAACATGGTAATGTGAAGGCAAAAGCAACACAAATGAGCTCAGCTCTATTCTGGTAGCAGTTTCTCTTGACCTGCTGAACAGTGACCAGGAATAACGTCTGGGCTCATCTCAAACAGCCAGAGGAGGGAGAGAGCAAGCAACACAGTTCCATGCTTAGACATCTTCCATTCACCATCTGCCCCTGCTGGTCCAGGACTGCAAGACCAAGATTTTCAGCAAAATAAGGTTCCTTTTACAAAGCCATCTGATGGTCAAGACAGGCCTTGAACTGGGATTTTTTAAAAGTCTTTATATTTCTTTATTTCTAAAGTCTTGCTGGGCCAAATTTCTCAGCAGCAGGGTTTTTTGCTTTCAGAAAGGATGTCAGGACTGGAGAGCCCTTAACCACCCATCTGATCCCAACAATTCCAGCACCTCACTGCAAGTAGGAACATGTCCGTGAGTTGGCAAGAAGAAAGAATGTGCTGCCTCTGCATAAAGGAAAAAGCCTTCTGTCTGTACAAGAAACCAGTCGCCATTTTGGCTGCTGCACAACGAGGATCCCTCATAGACTCGCCCTAACTTTCTCACAGACAGCTCAGATATTAGCTCAGCTTCGTAAACACTTTCTCTGCCTTATGTACTTTATGTTGGCCTCAGGCCCACGGAATAGTTTGCACTGCCATTCCAAACACAGTGCTGTTCCTCCCTGCAAGAGATTAACACTTGAGGGTGCGGTTCTTCTTCAGAGGGGATCATCTCAGCAAATATGAAAGGGCCTGGATTTCCCAACCTGATTTGGGTGGGCATGGCAGGGCTCAACATCATGGCTGCCTGGCATCTGGACAGGCATCTCTCCAAAATGCAACCAAAAAAGTCTGCCAGAGATCCTCCATCCTTAGGTGGAATGTTGTTGCCTCTACACAGCTTTCCCACTGCTCTATAGCAACCCAACCTGTTGTTCCTGCCCCAGGCACTCCCTAGATTCTGCCAGCATGCCTAAACCACACTGGGAAGCAGTTGGACTGGTTGGTCCTTCTGAACTACAATCTGTGCGTCTCGTCCTTCTCCAAGCACAACCCCGCAACACACACTAGTTTTCTGAGCTACTTTCAACCTTCTACCTCTACAACTGATCCCATATGTTGCCCCATTCCTGAACCTTGCCTTGAGGCACTGCAAAACTGGGGATGATTTGGTGAGATGAGAAGCTAGATTCATTAGGGACCAGCCTGAGAAGTGCTCAGTTTACTCCATCGATGTACTGAAGGACATGTGAGAGACTCAGATGGCTAGCCGCAGCCTCTCATTAATAGGGCTGTGAAGAGCAAAGAGGTCACTTGTCCCAAAAAATGTTCACTCCTCACTTCCTACTGTCAGCACCCTGAATGAAAGTCTTTCCATACAGTTCTTAGAGCTGTAATCAGTCCTTGACCATAGGTGCCTTCCTTAGAGCCCAGTCTTGCAAGTGCTGGTTTGCTGTAGTTTTACAATCTATCCTCAAGCCTTCTCCCTTCATCCAAGCCTTACTGGGGTTTGTCTGTTCAGCTTGGGGTCAGGCTCTCAGGACACTAGATCTGCTTTTAGCCCTTACAGAAAACTCTGTGATAAAAAAAGGGCAAACAAGCCATTCTGCTACTGCAAACCCATCTCTTTCCTACACCTTACCTTCAAAAGAATTACTATCTGTCTTTATGTTGACAGTACAAAAACCTTTCATTTTTCTCCACCCTGAACATCCACACTTATCAATCATCTGTTTCTGCATCCTCAAAAGTGTAAAGCAATTTCAGATCACATAAATCTAACACTATCCAAGCTTTACTGCACTCTCATTCAATTCCCATTATTGCTTTTAAATCTGCTGAGCAAGGTAATTTATAGATAATAAAAAAATGTGCAAACATGCTGAATGGAGTCCCCAAACATTTCTGTGTTCTCTCTCCTTCCCTCTCCAAAAGCCATGAGAAATCCAAGATTTCCTCTACTCAGACCAAAACCCAGCTAGCTTAGGAATCTGAACAACATGTTACAGAGAGGACAGTTCAAAATCTCCCAGATAACCTCCATCCCCCTGTCCTTCACAGGTGAAATAAAGACAAATAACATGATGACAATCAGCTAGGAGCTTACTTTGCTGAAGCAAAAGCTGCCACAGGAGGAGTTTTGCTAGTCGCTCCATTTCTTCAGCTTCTCTGTGTTTCTGTCTCTCTTGAAAAACAAGTCAAAGACTTTTTTTTTTCTCTTTTTTTTGGTAACTTTAAAACACTATGATCTCATCAATTTACAGCCAGAAAGCTGTGGACAGCAGCTCATACTCTGCAGAATTACTCCACCTACAACTTCCAGTTCCCCACCTCCCCTCTCTGCTCCCCCCCATACTCACACTCCACCTCCTTCCTTTCCTTAATGCTTTCTGCACAATTACTCCAAACACACACTCTACCCTGTCCCCTCCCTCTGGGAACTTCTGCTCTGCCCCTGACTTTGATGTAAAAGTTTTATTGGTTAAAGTTAGTCCCACTCAGCTCTGGGCTCTAGAAACAATCTTTCCCCTCCCTGGGGATGGAAATAATTTTGCTTGCGCTTTACTTGAACCAGCTGTTCCTTCCTTTGTTTGACACTCATCCAGCTGTCTGCTTGAAACTGGATTTATTCTTTTGCCTTCAGTGTTTTTTTGATCTTTGTCTCCTCATATGGTTTTACTTTAAGCTCAAATCTCGAAAGAACTTAGAAAACAATGTTTACTCTCTGGACTGTGATTTGTAAGCGAAAGCTTAACAGCAACTATCCCAGCAAAAGAATAATAATGACAAAGAGCTGAATATGCGTGAGCTTAGGACAGTGTAGGCAAAAGAGACTAGAATATAACTTAAAGCCCCAGAACACTGCAGTGTTGGGTGTAGGTTTCCATATCCAAGAGGCCTGAACACATAAAGCTGAGTCAAGTTTAGAACTTCTGTTTTCAACCCTTGATATAAGAACCGAACTACGCTAGGAGCCTTACTCAGCAGAATACTGTTCCGTTGAGGTCAACAGATACCCTGAGCCACTGGAGGGAGCTAGTACAGGAAACAGAAAATTGGAACTGCTCATCATGGGCAGGTCTGGTAACTCTCCCTAGAGGTAAACAAAAGGAAAAGAGTTAAAAGTAATAGTAAGGCGTATATCTGAAACCCATAAACACTGAAACGTGAGTTGAGATTTCTGTGTATTTCTACTGCATGTCTGACCATGTTCTTCACTCTTGACATACATTCAACACACCTGATAGAGCTCCTGCTATACCAACTTCTTTTCACAGAACTGAAAAGAAGAATGCATCCTTATATAGGAGGAAGACACCCAAACCTCAAGCAACAAGACAGCCCAAACTCCACTGTAAGTGTTAAGTAATTTCTCTTTCATATCAGTGTGAGTTCTTGAACAAGTAATTAAATTCCAGTGAAAAAATGCATTTTAATTTCAAAATTAAACAAAAGAAAAAAATGGTAATTTCAAGATGGTAAAAGACACTGAGTTAGGGTATTCAACATGCTGCTCCACAAAGTGTTCTGGGATATGGGAATGAAAGGCTTAAATGTTGCTTTAGACTAAGAATATGGCTCCATTTGAATCTGGCCTTGTGTAGGCCTAAACAACCTAGCCCATGTAGATGACTGAGTTAGCCAGAGAGAGTCTTTTATTCCAAAACTTGCAGGAGAATTACATAAGTATAAACTGAGGAGATAGCACAGATGATGCTTGTATATGTTAAAAAAATACAATAAAGCTTTCTGTTTGCTTGAATTCTGTTGTTAGATTGCTATTGCTTATGGCCGTTTAGCAGATTTAACAATACAATCAAACTAGTCTTTAAGTGGAAAATTTGGGGGGGAGAATTATATCTTAATTTATCATTCTTAAATGTCCTCCTGTAGAACAGAGTTAAATATATTTGGGACTCCCATATGAGAGCTTAAAAATAAAAGCTGGTGAAGATCCCATGGCATACCAAGGACAGAAACCTGACTGTCCCACTAGAATTTTTCCCTTTTCTGTACCATCCAGTATACTAGATGATAGATTTAGTCTAGCCTAGAGGGGCCTGTATTGCTAGGTGATACAGAGAAAGATAAGCATTATAACACAAACCTAGATAAACACATATAAATATATTCTGCAACAAGTGAATTTTGGAAACAGACTAAATTAGACCAGAACTTCATCTAGTCCAAGATCCTGTCTCCAGCAGCAGACAGAACCAGATGCTTCTAAAGACATTCCAAGAAATTTGAGCTGTTCTTATTAAATAATCTGGCCATGCACAAAGCCTGCTGTTAACCCCAGCAAGTCTTCACATTGTCCAGAGCAGATCCAGATCAGTGCTGGTTTTGTTTCCAGAAAAAGTTCTAAAATCATCTTCAATAAGAACCCCATGAAGGTTCACTGCAAATTTCAAGTATGTCACGTGCAAGTTCTCAAACTCATCAGCTGAGCTATGTCAATAGCCTATATGTTCACAGTTCCAGTCCATTTGCAACCCTACTGTAAAAAATGTAAGCTCAGATATTTGCATTAGTCCAACTCCATAATCACTTGTGTGCAAAGGCTCCTACCACTCCATGTCCCTAAACTGAAGACTTTTTGCCAGATTCTCAGCTGATCTTCGTAAGTATGACAACAAAGACTGTATTGAACTACAGCAACTGATGTGCTGACCTGTTGCTGAGACAGAAGTGTAATGGAAGGAGCTCTTCCTGTTGCTTCTGTCAGGCCAGGAAACTAGATAAAAGGCTCTGATCTGACAGCCTTTTGGTCAGCTGCATCATCAGTCTGGAAAATGTTTGCCTGGGAGGCAAGAAGCTGCTCCCGTTGTGCAGACAATGCACCCTCTTCTCCCCTTGGTTTCACTCAACTACTGGCTGAACCTTCCAGGCTGCAATTGCAGGTTGCTTTTCTACCTTTCTGTCACCTAGCTTTGGCACTGCAGAGGTTACTGGTCGTTTCTTGCACGACTTCTCGGATGGATGCAGATTGCTGTGGTTGCTGCTGTCATGAATTGGCTATTTCCTGACTGAAAGAAGCCAAGGCCAGGCTGAACCCACTGAGCCTCCTAAAGAAAACAACTCGGTGGAAGGAAAGAGGAGGAGCTTCCTTGGGGTTCAGGATGAGAAAAGGAAAAGGACACAAGAGGGTATTTCACAGACCCTTGCCCTTCCCTCACTTTTTAATTCTTCTCTTGTACAGCAGTCAGCCCTGCCTTCCTAGAGCCTTGCTAGCCCAAATTAATGCTGGAAGGGCAGTTGTATCAATGTTTTGCCCAATCAGGAGCTGAACTTTAAACTAGATCTTTTCTGGAGGCTGGCCTGAGCTGTGTTCCTTAACCTTACCCCCCTCCTCCTTTCCAGTGGTAGTTTGGGTATTGATTTTCAAAACAAGTCGCATAACTTAACTACCTGTCCTGACCACAAAGCCTGTCCAAAAAAGTGACTTTCTCCATGCAAGGGAAAGGTAACCACCAGCACCAACACAGGTTTTTTTGTTTCCCGGAGCTCTTCACCTGCTGTCTTCATCATAGATCAGGCTGGCAGGGAGAAGAAAGGCTTTTCTGTTTCCAGAGTCAACCCAAGTTCAGATGGAAGTGCTGGTGACTTAAGGGAAAAAAGCCCTGCCCAAAGGCAGCGCAGGGGTCACAAGATTAATTGGCTTGTGGGAAATAATATTGAACAAGCCATGTCTGTCAGAAAATTTGTTCTCCCTGCTCATTTCCATTGTAACATTTTCCATTTAAAAATTCCATTTTCATTTGAAATTTCCATTTTGTGGCTGTAGGCCACATGGGAAGACCTCCCAATAAATCTGGATTGAAGATCACCAATCTGGAAAACTGAGCAAATATCAGACCTGGAAGAAGGTCTGATGTAGAAAGCTACCCTCCGTCCCTGTTTTCTGGGGGGGGGTTCTCTATGGGAGAATCATACAACTTGGGAAGAAGAAGCAGAAGTGTCCACTTCTGCCCCATATTCACAACTATAATACCTGCAAAGTATTAACAAGGAATGACAGGATTAGTGCTCTGTTGACATGAAGACACAAATTCTAGCACAAGGCCATGGGCAGAGGATTTGCCAACATTCCATGTTTATATTATTGACAGCTTATTTAGATGTTCTCTAAATACAGCAACCATCATACTCTGCCATGGTCAACAGAAAGGAGAAAATGTCTGCACTTGAGCAGAAACAAGCATAATTCCTAGAACTGGAAAGTAGCAGAGAATACTACAGCTTGGGAATGAAGGGTGCCGACTGACAGATACAGTGGCAAAAGTACTATGGATCTCGCAAAGCCAAAAACATACGCATAAGTAGAGTTCTGCATGGAAACAGCAAAAGAGGGAAAGGCAGGAATACTGCAGTTCTTGATTAAGGTACACTGACACCATCTATCTTTCAGTGGGAATTGGTCAAATAACCCTTGCTGTGCCCTAGGTACGAACAACTCGTAACATTCAGCAGGATGAATACACATCCATATTCACTCCTCTTTTCTGAGAAAGGCCTGGTGTGGGTAGCAGGAGCTTTTAGTGCTGTTTTTACCAATGGAAAAGAACAGCGTAACACAGATTGATGTGAATTACTAGAGGGTGCATGTTTCTCAGGAGGCTTCATTTGGTTGCAAAGCTTTTCTCATTAAAATGAATCTTTCAGCTGCAATGAATCCCGTAAGTGAGCCTGAAATAATCTAACTTGCAGCAAGAGCTGTGAATTAAAAGGACAAAACTGAAACCCAATTGCAATGACAGGGTTGTCAAGTGAAGTATGTCATTATTCTACTGATGTAACAGCAGTGGCATCTCTTATAGACCTAATGTTACAATGTTTTTTTCCTGTGTTCCCCAGCTGTAAATGCTAAACCCCAATATCCCTTTTCTGAAGAGTATATTCAGAATGACAAGTTGAGGGTCTCGCCAGATGGTTTCCTGCTTTGTTTTTTTCCCCCCTGGAGACCTCAGTGATTACCAGCCTGTAATGCAGTAACTAAACCAGCAGCTGAGGCAAATACACATGCCCAGTGTATGAGACTGCAGCTTTCTGATGCCGTTTATATTAGGTATATGCAAAACAGTATCATGGCAATAGTCAGCAATTTCAGTTAATAACATCCCAGCGATGACCTGTTTCTGGCAAAGGCAAAGGTGAAGTCCAAAAAACCACCATACAGTTGTAGTCACTGCAATGGCCTCAGTTATGCTATGCCCAAGCACTCCTGGAGCAGAACAAGAAGGCTGCCCACGAACAAGTGCTGTTTGGGGAATGTCCTTTGCAGGTAATTTCTCAACTTCTTCCTGCCCAAGATGTCCAGATGGAAAGCTGCACTCACCTATGTGCGAAAAGTGTTTAAGCATAAATTCATAGATGTGATGTGTGCATATACAGCAATAGTAAAACTGTCCAAGGATGTAAGCTATTTAGTTAGATGGAATCTTAAGGTGCTCTTAATCTGCTTAAAGCACCGGGCTTTGCAGTTTGCCTAGCAAAGACCTAGATATGCACAAAGCAGGAGTTATATTGTAGCATTCAAGCAGACAGCTCTCTTACTGAATCAATGGATGTGTGCACATATGTGTGTGCATGTATGTGCTCTTCCAATACTTCTGTCCTTGTAAGAGGTCAAAGAGCCCTGTCTGCATCTTTCGCTGTAAAGCATCTCTGCAGCTCAGTGGTTCCTGTCATCTAGCATCTTTGAATGACGCTATATTTAAGCACCTCTTTTTGTTGAAAGGCAGTCAGCCTCAGATTCCTGGGATTCATCTCAAAACCATTAACAGAAACCAAGTTAGAAAAACAGAAAAACTGACCAGGAAACCAAAAGAGATTTTTTTCCAGACTGAAGCCTGAAGATTACTTTTCCAAGATAAAAAAAGATTTTGGTGATTTTTTCACAACATAAATTCCAAAAGGCTGGGTTCAGTGTGGGAGAAAAGCCAAATAGATTTCTGTGCCTGAAAGATTATCAGAGGCAGATACTCAGCAGGTATAAAATAGCAAGCCTATACAAACTGACAGAGACCTATGTCAGTTTACATCAGCTAAGGATCTTTCTCATAAAATCTTGTCTTCCGTGAAACACTTCCAGACCTACTAGATCATTAAATCCTACCACTAGGGAACTTTAGGTAATGGTGAAATTTATTTACCCCTTTCATTAAACAGAAGAAAATGCAGTCACAGTCTCTTTCTCTTCCTCTTCTTTCTTCCCATGCTGCTCCTCTTCCTCCTTCCTTTCCTCTTTTTCTTCACCACAGGAAGCCGAAGCTGGCTTGGTATTTTATTCCTGTTGATCCTACAGAGCTCTGCTTCATAAAATGTTCTTTTCTGCTCTGGACAGATTTGCCTATTGATACAATGGATCATGGAATTCATAGCCTGTGAAAATCACTGACAAAAAAATGTAAATAATGAATCTTCGTCTTGAAAGAAAAAAAAAGTTCTTTTGCATCAGCATCAAATTTCACATTGTTCCAAATAAGCATCTGAATTACATGTAATTAGGCTAAGTTTTAAGTTAACTAAACTCCCACAGGTTAATACATGTTTTTACTGAGTTTTTTTAATGGTATTTTATTAAAGCACAACCTCTGTGATCTCAGTAGGCAAAAACTTTGTCTAAAGTACCTGACCAAGAGAGCACTAGAGTACTGGACTTCATCTCTTCTCTTATTTCTTTTGAATTGATTTTAGTTCATAAATCATAATCAAGATTTGAATCCATGACCTCCTGCACTACAGTGGTGCCTCCTATTCAAGCTAAAGGAGTAGCTCTATTAGATGACAATCATAACGGGCTACGATGTTATAACTGGGCTAGCCACTGGAGAAGAATTCCACACATGCAGCCAGCATTTTCTCAGACATCAAGTGTCACAATTATTATTAAATTTCATGATGTCTGTAGGCACCAACTATTATCAGGATCCCCTTGGGACAGAGAAGGTACATACAGAATCAAAGTCCTCACCCTAAAAAACACATAGACCAAACAAATGAGAAATGGGAAAAAACAGACAAACAAACAAGCAAGCAAACAAGCAAATCAGAAATGGAAATCAAGACATGAAGAAACACCTCACTGACATCCACAAAGCAGGTGTAAATTATAGTTTTCCCTTAAGTTTGGTATCTTTTTTGGCATACACCAAAGCATGTGAAAAGGGAAACCTGGAAACTCAGTTCTCTACAAAAATCATTTCCTTATAGCCCAGTGTAAAAAGAGCTGATTTTAAGTAATTTGCCATGATTACTTTAATTAAAATGGCTTTAAAAATAGGCAACCTAAAAGCAGACTGTATGTTTTTTTCCTGCCCCCTTATTCATCTTTGCAAGGGTCATTTTATTGGTGGCATCATGCCAGCATTCAGTTGCTCCAGAGAGGCAAGCTCTACACACGTAGCACAGGCAGCTCCTGGTAGGAAAAGTTTGTAGTCAGACAGACAGGAGCAGGAGAGAGCCATACAGCACAAAAGGAAATGACTCACTGAAGATCACAGAGCAGATCAGTGGCAGAATTAGGAATACAACTCAGACCAGCTGCATGTCAGCCTAGTTGTACATTACTCCCTAGACTGCTGCCTCTGTCCTCTCAGGAGGCCTAGAAAATCCTGGCCAATGGGAGGACTCATGCACATAGGACGGCCAACATTGCCAAGGAGGCAAACTGAAGGGCAAAGTTAAACAAAATCGCCTTCCTGTCTTTCAGCTCTGGAAAGCTTCAATGATACATGGAGCTCTGGGAGACAAAATGCATTCAGTCAGAACCATGATTTTTAACTTTAAAGTGGCTGTTGCATCGCTCATGCCTCTCAGATTTTTCCAGAACCCTGATTCCCTAGGAAGGGCAACAGTCATTACTACCTCCTGCTTCTTTTCAGGAGACAATAGTGAAAAAGCTTTTTTTTTTTTTTTAATTATGAAGTACTTAACTATCTCCCAACCTATTATGAGAAGCCAGTGGTACCTTCAAAACACAGAATTAAAAAAAACAAGTATTAGGCTCAGAATCGCAACATGCACCATCAAGCAACTCAGGGGACAGAAAACATCAAAATCTGAATTGGAGTTACCATCAACCATGACTTCAGGAGTTGGCTCTATGCATGTATATGCACCCTTTAATCTTCCTCTAAGGTTCACAGCAGCAGCCAGCAATTGCGTGTTGCTGGGAAGCAGGCAGATTTTTCCAGGGCTCCTGAAAAGCCATTGCTTGCATGTAAGTGCCTCCAAATCTTATAGATCTGTGCAGACTAATGAGATCCCCCAAATTAACTTCTGAATATCAAGTGCCTGAGACAGAAGGGTATGCAACCTGTGACACAGGACTGACTCACTCCCATGGGAGCAGTGGTTCTGTGGAGTCTTGGCTTTTTCAAACCTACACTGAAACCACTAGGCCCCCTCCAGGGGATAGATACCTAGTCTTGGTCCAATTCAGTAGATGGGAGACAGCACTAAGAATGAGAAGGAAATGACAGAGGGATCAGGTCACCTCTGTGAACATTTACACAGCCAATGTGTTTGTCTTAAGAAATGTAAGAGTAGGCAACAGCTCAGAACTGTGACATTCCACCTTGTTGTTACTCATCTCTGTGGGTAACTGATCTGGATAAAGCTCCTAAAGTTTCTAAGTTCCAGAAAAGAAAGAAAACAGGACACAGACTGAAGAGAAAAGAGGCACCAAACAAGCAAGCCTGGGCCCCATCTTTCAATTAAGCAACACTCTGGTGTAAGGGAATGACCTCCATCTTGCACACCTTTTCATTCCAGCTCTCAAGGCAGTTTACATAGAAGCTGTTAATCCTACACAGTGTAAGCAGAACCTGAGGAAAAGATGGTATGCATAATTGGCCCAAGTGACATTTAAGAACAGTGTCCAGAAATCCTGTATACCTGTCCAGGACTCCTCAATCACACGTCCCTAGAGCCTGCCTAGCAGACTGACCACACCATAGTCCTGACTGACCATGAACACAGCACAATCAGAACCTTGCTCCTCCCATTCTCACTGCAGCCAGAATAACCTACTAGTGGAGTCTCTGGCTGTACTGCTGGAATTTCATGATGGGACACTGACCAACACAAGTCTGGCACGGGGAAATCAAGGCTGGCAGTATTATGCCAAGAATATTGTCAGGACCTGATTGCAAGATACAGCACCAAGAAGCCCTGTGGTTCTGCTCTCCTTTCTCTGAAACAAGGAACACATCCAGGACTGAACCTAAAAGCACTCTGAAGCCAGAAGGAAGATTCACATTCACATAAACAGGCTTTGACTCTGTAATTGTTATTGCCCTCTCTATTTTTGTTTGTCTCACAACAGTCATGTGCTAAACTTCCATGCTAGAGCAAAATTAAAAGCAGTGATCACTAACAGCATTGATCTAGTGCTAATACAGTGCCTAAACAGAGCACTTCTCAAAAAATGAGTTCTCCAGCAGTCGCCCACACAGGCAGCACTAGGTCACATTTCTTCAACATGGAAAAGACCTAAGCCACAAGCACACAGCACTGTATTTCTGTGAAGAACCAGAAGCCCTGGAAGTACTCATGGAGGGGGCACGTTTAACTGAGAGATGCCACTCTGAGTCCACTTTCGAACCATCAGCTTTGTGCTTCAAACCACATCTTTAGGTCTCTCTCCACATGGGAACAGTGTTTTGGTACAGTGAGCTTTTGAAGGGGGACTCCATTCGGCACAGTAATTGCAGTTCATCTGTTGTGCCTGCCTAAAATAATTAACCAGTGGCATTCCAGGCACAGCATCTTATTTTGAGATCAGAAATGACTAAGAAAGAGTGGAAAAATTAATAGCTTAGCTCTGAAAGTTGTGCTCAAAGGTTGCCTCCAGGAGTTTTATTGTTTACCTTAGGTTTTCAGGCCACTTCATTTAAAATAAAAATACTTCAGCTGAAAGGAGGTTGCTTTCCACAATGTAATATGAGCTTGCTGCCAAATTTAGACACACAAACATGGAGCTTGGCCAACTTTTAAAACCCTGCACTGCAAGAGTAGCCTATGTGAATTGTGTATTTGCTTTAGATTCAGCTTTTAGAGGACCCAGACATCCTTAACTTTATCTGAAGAAAACAGAGCACTGCTGGCTTTGCCTCCTCTAGAAATCAGATCCTCTGAGAATATTTTTGCCTATAAACCTACCTGCCTGACCCAGTACCACTCCTTCCATCGAGAGATCTGAGTGTCATACTACACTACTTAATTTAACTTTCTAGCACCAATTTTTTTGAGAAACGGATATTTATCCCCTTTCAGAAGGTGAATGAAAATGAGAAACAAAAATTTTGAGTGACTTGCCAAATGTCACAAAGGAAATGGGTCAGAGCTCAGAAGTCCCTGGCTCCTCATTTGTTATTAATTTTTATATAATACAATAATCCCAGCTGAAATGGTGGTGCAGCATGGAACCTTTCAGTGTTCACTAGTTTCTGAGGATTTACTAGCGTAATAAGCATAATTACTATCCCTTTCTTCCATGAAATCAGCCTACAGCTCTGGGGTACAATTTTACCTGATCATTAAACATAAAGGCTAGCAGAGCAGCCACCATCAACAAAGAAATTAACAATGGTCTTCTAAAGTTAGTGCATCCTCTGATAAGTGTGATTTATGAAAACAGGGTTGAAAACCATGTAACTGCCTAATATTTCTTGCAAAAACTGCCTGCTCCTCAAATGGCCCTTGAGGACTTATAGAAGTGAAAAGCTCCTGCATGATGATTCTAGCAAAATTAACTTCAAAAATAGACAGCTCCACAGGGAATGGTTTAGATGAGAAAAATACTGATCCTGTCAGTTTATAGAAACTGAGCTCTTTACAGTCAGAGATAACGAGGTGCTCCTGCCAGAACCACAGCAGAGAAGGCTGTTCCTTTAGTACTTCTTGGCTCTATAGGGGAATTGGGTACTTGAAATAAGGGAGGTATAGACATGAGTGTCTATACAACTGTTGGAGTTATTGTGCAGGACAGTAAATGAAAGCATTCCTCTGAAGCACTAAACTGATGCTATTTGGTACCACTTTCTAGAGAAACTGAAGGAACATTTCCATATTGCCTTCACCCAGAAATGGCAAAGCATTGTTCAAAGCAGTCATGTTCACCCATGATAAAAATGTAGCCATTCTGGAGTGGAACATGGCAGTGCTTCACAGAACAAAATCCACTATATAATAGTTTAGGACAGAGAAAAGAAAGATACCCACCTGGAGACCCCCCCAACCTAAAGATATTGTGGCATTGTCAATCACTCCCAAAGACTCAAGCACCTAATTCTGCCCATCAGTAGAAGTCAAAGCTTCCATCATTGCAAAACTTGCCATCTTAATCAGGACAGAACTGCTAGTTGTGAGGAAAAATGCACTTGCACTTTTAAGAACATTGCTAGAGGTCTCTGAAAACCAGACACAAAAGGGAAAAGGCTTCTCTCATCAAACACACTACACCTCTTCAGTGCAGCTTACAGGACCCTGATACACACTAACATTGAGCTGCATTAAGGGAAAAGAAATAATCACTCAAGAGGATCCAGCCAAATGTATATCTGAGCTGATTTTAGCCTACTCTGGGCTGGAATGCACAGCAAACAAACTGGCTCTCCCCTTACTTGCTTTACACTCTTTGCAATATCCGTTTAGAATGAAATGGGACAATTTCCCCTTGGCTCAGTGGAACAGATCCCATTCCTCTCTCCAAACATAAACCTGAAACCTGAATGCTCACCTTGAATTAAATGCCAGGCAGGCACACAAGAGAAAGCTTTGCCTGGAGCAAATTGTACTAGTGCCCAACTTACAGCAGACGTGTTTTGCACTGCTCTCTCCCAATCCAGCTCCTCACAGTTGTGCAGGACAACACAAGCTTGTAGAGCTCTGCAGAGCCATGGAACCTGTCATTCCTTCCTGTGCATGACTGGGTAACAGAAACCACCTCAAGAAAGGGAAAGGGAAGAAAACAGTAAAGCTCATTTAAAGTTTCTACTCCAAGATGAAGAGAAGATCTACAACATTGAATGAAGCAATACATAGTCACCTATCAATACAACATAAAGATGTTCAAGTTACTTTAAATTAGCAGCCTAACTCCCAGAAGCAGTTGTCTGTACACTGAAAACTACATATGTATATTTTTATTTGCTCTCCTTTCCAATCCCCTGCCCAATTTCACAAATAGAAATCACTCAAGCAGAAAGTGTTGCACCCAAGACAGGGATATTAAGATTGTAATTTTCTGCTTGCTTTCTTTGCACAGTCCCAGGTCTCTGCAGAAATTCCTCATGAGGGAAAGCCTTTCCTACCCTTCTGAGGGATACAACTCTTCCCTTCCCCAAGGAATGGATAGTATTATCAGGAAGTAGGACACATTTAGCTCTGTCCTACCTTCTGATGGCCCACAGTAGAATGTCTTACAGATAGCAGGATGCTGATAATAAAATAGGTCATTCTCCCACATCACAAAAATACAGTAAAATTAGACATTTAGAGTGTTCTCTGGAGGATGCCCATTCAGACCTCTGTAAGGAAAGCGATGGAAAAGATCATCTGCAGAAACATCTTCTGGACAATAACTGAAACGGTATGAATGACCTGGGAAGCCAAATCCAGACCCGCAAAGCCTGTGGGAAGATGCTTGTGACCGACCAATCACAGATCCTGCCTTCAGGATGAATCTGGTGATTCTGCTGCTGAACAGACTCCAGATGGCTGTCCCATAATGAACTGGCTCCCTCAGTGCTCAGAGCAGTGAAAACCTTTTGTCAGTAGAGGAAACAGCTCTGACTCAAAAGCACCCAGGGAATGGAAAGGTGCGTAACACAGTGCTGTTTACACAGTCGCACTGCTGACCATAACAGTTCTAGCTTCTTTTACCATTATTTCTTTGGCATGTTCTTCCACAACTGCTTATTCTTCAAATTTAACTAATTCCTCACTGGCTGGTGATACAGCTCAACCAGAAGCATCCTGCCATGAATTGCTAATTCCCTTAAAATAAACCTTAGGAATGCCAAGCTATTACTTTTCACCTTATGTGCCGACTCCTTGTTCAGGACTCAGGATTCTTGGCTTAATAGCAATGCATTTGCAAGCAGTTACAGGACTCAGAAATGCTTGCTGCTGCTGAGAAACTCCCAGAGTGCTAAGTCCTCTCCAGACCAAGACATACCAAAGGCAGTGACACTCCCTCAGCACAAGACCTGCCTGAGCTACACGAAGACCTGTTTATTGAACAAGTGAAAAAGAAAAATCTGTTAGTTATTTTTTAGTTATTTTTTCCCAATTTCTAATAGTTCTACTTAAATTTTAGCCAGATTTCCTAAGGAAACAAGGCACATGCAATTATTTGATCATCCATCTATACTCCTTTCTCCCTTCTTCCTGTCATTTTGAAACATAATAGCCAATTTTGGCTACATTTGAGAGCAGGGGACATGTCTCATAGTTTTACAGTTCTTACAAGTTTTGTGAGAACAAGAAGAGAGCAGAGGAAAGACGCATTAGCACTCATGCTGTGGGCAAGACTACAAAACCCTGTCTTATTTCAGGGTATTGACACAAGATTGATGCATCAGATGGCCTTAAGCTCTCTGATTCACAGAACTCCTTGTTTCAGTTTTGTTCCCCTGTCTTAAGGGGAAAGGCAAGGAAGAAAGGAGAATTCCACAGGAGAGCCAGCACACTTTCTGTTTGCCTAAAGCTAACTTAGATGTCCACATGAGCTGCAGTCATTGAAACTCCTTTCAGTGGGAAGAGCAGAACCCCTTCTTCAAAACTGCTTCAGTCCTGCAAATGCAAAGCTCCAGATTAAGTACTAAGTGCTGATATTTTTGGAGAATGATTGACCACACTTAGCCTAAGCAAACTCAAACCAGGTTATTTTAAAATTTGAACAGAAATGCCAACAGCAGAACAGCATGAATGGAAAAAAAAAAGATTTAATTTTAGTAATCTACAGGTAATGCTTGCAAGATCAGTAATATCACTCTGGCAAGATTTTCAGTTAGTGTAAACAAGTGTGGTTTATTAACTTTGGAAGACATGGACTGGGGTTCACACCTGCAAAAGTAGAGTTGACTTCATATTTTGAAAAGGACCAGCTCAGAGTTACTGAAGCCAATGTACATACACCTGCTTATCCTAGTATCTTTTTCACACTGTTGTTAATATGAAGGTGTCCCTGTTAGCTCACCAATGTAAAGGTACACATTGTTTCTGCTCAGGAATTATTGGGCAATGTTGCTCCTTAAGTTTTAATAATTCCTATAAAAAGCCAGCTCAGTAACAGCAGGAGCAATGCCCTATAGTTCCCTGAAAGGTGTTTTGTACACCAGATGCTCATGAACACTCCCTGACATGGGCCTGATGGCATGTACCCCTTCATCTAAGACAGGCCTTGAGTTTACTAACAGAAGAAAGAACAACAGTGCCCACAGTACAGATACAGAAAGAACTGGGCTTCCAGTGCCAGAGCCATGGTATGCATGGAAATCCTGAGACAGCAAAGAAGGCATCAGCCTTGTACTCCAGTGAAGATGCCCAGATTCCCAGGCACATTACCTATCAGCAGCCAATACAAAAGCATGAAAAATGTCGCCCTTTACATTTGCCGCTACAGCTGTGTACAGCCAGGTTTACTGGGCATCCCACGGCCTGTCCTCAGCACTTCAATACACACATACCTGCTCCCATGAAATCATAGCTGAAATCACTGCCAACAAACATAACATAGGCCTCTTTCAGTCTGGACTCTTTAAAGGAAGTCCATTAGCCTAACAAAGTTTCATTGTCTGGGTAGTACCAGCATAAACTAAGAGGTGGCAGATTTTTTTCCAGGCCTCCCCATGCTTTAGGATTAAACAAGGGCTACCCAAACCTTTTGCATGTCTCTAACTAGCCTCAGTTAAAATCAGTGTTTTCTTCAGTGTAAAGTCCCCAGCCCCATTACAACCTATGCAGATCCTGTTTTGGATCAGCTTCAGATCTGATCTCAAGAGAGGGAGCTAGAGAAGCTATCACTACAGTCTACTCCCTGTCTCCTCCACATGACTGCTCCCTGGACAGCCAGCAAACCGCCCTTCTGGCTATGCCAAGGGCAGTATTAACTGACAGGTTACTCATGAGCTCAGGCTCATTGCCTCCATGGCCTCAGGGCTGCTTTACCAGTTAGCAGACTATTCAACATGCTTTGGGGTAAATTCAAGATTTCCAAAGGAATGGAACACTCTATTGATTGCTGGACTTTCCCTTTTCCTAGGGCAGAATCAATCAGAGATGAACAGAAAAAATTTGAAGTGAGCCAAAACTACAGTATACAACTCCCAAGAAGCCTATTTATGTGGAGAACTGGAACCAATGGCTGCCAGACAGAGCTGAAATCTGCCACAGATTCCAGACCACTGGAGGTTCACATACCACTGCCTGAATAGCAGGAACTTGTTTGCCATCAAAGGTGCCCAGTAGATCCTGCATTAATGCTCTAAGGAGACAGAACTGCTACAATCAGCTGCAGCTTGTGCTTGAAGAGATGAAGCCAAATTGATGGGTTGCTGCAGTTTATACACACTTTAAATCACAGAATCACCAAATGGCTGAGGTTGGAAGGGACCTCTGGAGATCATCTAGTTCAGCCCCCCTGCTCAAGCAGGGTCACCTGGAGCATGTTGCCTAGGATTGTGTCCAGGAGGCTTTTGAATATCTCCAAGGAAGGAGACTCTACAGTCTCTCTGGGTAACCTCTTCCAGTGCTCAGTCAGCTTCACAGTAAAGAAGACTTTCCTCATGTTCAGATGGAATTTCCTCTATTTCAGTTTGTGCCCGTTGCCTCTCATCCTATCGCTGGGCACCACTGAAAAGAGTCTGGCTCGATCCTCTTTACACCCTCCCTTCAGATACTTACACACATTTCAACCTTCCACCCATCTGGGGTTCAATCCTTGTTACCAAATGGATCAAGCTTCTTGGCTTCCTGTCCCCAACTGCACTGAAACAGCATCAACATCTCAGTGTGGTTGCAACCTTTCTGAAAACATAATTGAAATAAATCCTTTTCTCTCATCAGTATCACAGATCTCAGCTGCATTATCCTTCTTTCTAAAAATCTCCAGTCATTGCTAACACCTCTTCAGCTGCACTGCTGTGAACCACAAAGAAATTGTATAGGTACGCAATGTACTAGCAGTTGCTCTGGGCTTCTCCCCCACTTTGCTGAGCAAACCTATCACGGATTGTGCTAGATAACACAATACTTGAAGAAAAGCTTAAGCAAGCAGTCTGATCTTTGCAAGTTCTCCTGCATTGTTCCATTTCCCGTATACAAATGGGCCCCATTTCTCAGCTGTTGAAATCAATACAATTTTAGTGCATTCAGAAGGACTGCGCTGAGTTTGGCTAGATGCAAGTCTCACCACACATCATTTGTAAATTACATTGAATTCATTTGTGTGGAGGGAAGAGCTGTTATTTTATGGCCAGAAGCCCCTGAAAAACTTCAGAGGTCCGTATTGATGCAATTGACCGAAACATTTTCAAGAGCAGACTCTTAAAAATGCACCCAATTCCTGCATTAGTGAAAGTCATCACTATCCAGGTCAAGGAGACAACTAAACTCTCAAGTTTTGCTAACACCTGCTATTCCTTAGCACTACAAAGAGATGGTACTTCATCATGTTGTTGGGTTTTGACCTTTCAGAAAGAGAGAAAGCCTGCTGAGTTTACAATATGATGCTTTGGCTGGGAGAAATGAAGTTCAGAACTTTCATCCCTTCTGAAGTCAGCTGACTTCCTATTTTAGAGCCCATCTCATTTCAGCACAAACCCAATCATTGTGATAAAACTAGCAAACTGGATGTTCTGCTCAGCTAACTAAGCTTGCTGTCCGCATCTAAGTGCACAAAGTCTAAGAACTAGGGGTGTAAGCATGAGTGTAATTGGTTTCACATTCCAGTTTTGAGGGATCTCTCCAGACCCACAGCTGTCAGGCAAGGTTTCAAATATAAATCAGTCTTCACTGGGTATCTCCAATCTCTGTAATACACAGCATGAATTCCTCTAGCAGCCTCCTGCTGACTTTCAACCATTTCCTCTCAGAACAGCAGAATAATAGGGAGAAGAAGGAGAAATCTACAAGCCTTAAATATTTTGAGAATGATAAAAATCAAACCTTTCCTATTTACAGTGCTTTTTATTGCTACCACAACTACACATGCACATACATGCATACATTTATTAAATGTGCAGGTAGACTGATATGTGTGTACTTTGGGGAGGAACAGAAACTCATAATAAAGCTTTGTGAATACAATATTATGTACTAGTGCTCCCCCTGCAGACAAATAGATCCAGTTTTCTTCCATCTCATTCTCCCTAATTAGCAACATGAGAAAGAAAAGTAACAAAGGGTAGAAAATTGCATCCTAAGGTCAAGAGTTAAAGCAAGTTTATGCAACCCTGTATACTACCCCATTAGTACCACATAAGATAAAGAGTCTCTGCAGTATCTACCACAGAAAGAAAATATAAATCCTCAGACATGCTTTGAGATACTTCAGCAAAAAGGAATATGGCATTGAGATGACTAAGACTGGTCACTGGAATGTAATTTTATAGTAACTTCCTAGGGCTAGTTTACAAATTCCTTTGTAAATTACACTATACTTCCAGACTTCCATAGATGGATGTGTAATTATGTCTAACAGACGTAAAAATAGTGACTACATTTGCCAGATTACCATTTAGAGGGCTGG